>NC_091983.1:13301127-13636046 GCF_044704955.1 Pristiophorus japonicus
ATTCCACTTGCCGTGCCCCCAGGCACTTCAGCTGGAAACTCATGCAACATGCGCAGATAACACTGGCCGGCTGTACATGTGCAGTGGATCACTCTGGCCATTGTACAATTGTTGTTTCATTAATCCTTAGAGCCACAAACTGACAGCTCAGGGGGTACACTCACTGCCCCAGGGTACACATCGGGTTTCAGTTTCCTGAACCGGGGACTCTTCCCGAACACTGTTTTCCGGTGTTACAGTACCAAATCTAGAGATTGTCCTCGGAAAATGGGGGCGTATGGTCACCCAGTCATCAAGGCTCTGAGCCCAAAACTGTCCCAAAATGGCACTGTGGAGTTGCCAACCCTCCAGGATAGTCTCCAAGAATGAAATGTTCGTCTGGATATTGCTGCGAGCAACATCTGGGAGAAAAATTATAGGAGGCATTAAAATAAATAGTTTTTTTCATTTTCTTTGAACTCATTCATTTATTAGTTGTAAGAAGTATTGGGGGTGGGAAGAAAAGCTGTTGGGCCGGCGCTGTTGTTGGTGGGAAGTTATGTGATGACACCTCCAGGAATATGTCCAACCAGAGTTGGCAACCCTAACATCAAGGCCTAGAGTTTCCCCTGGGGGCAATCCAGAAGTTAGACCCTTAAATGTCGTGCTCATTTTGTCGATGTTAAATTACGCCCAAGTATCCTCCCAAGATACGCTCGATCTTAAAATGAGTGGAAATCAGAGTAAGCAATTGAGACCCAAGGAAAGTGGCAAAATGTAAAAATGTAAGTTTCAACTCAGTTAACCATCATTCATACACATCAGGCGTGTAGGAATATGGCCACTCTAGCTAATCTTATTAATAAACAGAGAATCTAGTGTCAGCAACTTTAATACTTTATTAAGCAATGCATGATTTATTTTCTGCCTTACATCAATCACAGCAAGCATATAAATGACTTGGATGAAAGAATAGCGAGCCAGATGGAGTAGAAAGCTGCAACAGGACATAGATAGATGAGGTGAGTGGGCAAAACCGTGGCGATGGAGTTTACTGTAGGAAAATGTGAGCTCATCCACTTTGGACCCAAGAAAGATCGATCAGAGTATTGTCTAAATGGCGAGAAGCTAGGAACTGTGGAGGAGCAGAGAGATAAGAACATAAGAAATAGGAGCAGGAGAAGGTCATACGGCCCTTCGAGCCTGCTCCGCCATTTAATACAATTATGGCTGATCCGATCATGGACTCAGCTCCACTTCCCTATCCCCTCCCCATAACTGCTTATCCCCTTATCGTTTAAGAAACTATCTATTTCTGTCTGAAATTTATTCAATGTCCCAGCTTCCAGAGCTCTCTGAGGCAGTGAATTCCACAGATCCACAACCCTCTGAGAGAAGAAATTTCTCCTCATCTCAGTTTTAAATGGGCGGTCCCTTATTCTAAGATCATGCCCTCTAGTTCCAGTCTCCCCTATCAGTGGAAACATCATCCCCACATCTTGTCAAGCCTCCTCATAATCTTGTACGTTTCTATAAGATCACCTCTCATTCTTCTGAACTCCAATGAGTAGAGGCCCAACCTGCTCAACCTTTCCTCATAAGTCAACCCCCTTATCTCCGGAATCAATCTTGTGAACCTTCTCTGAACTGCCTCCAAAGCAATCCTTTCGTAAATATGGAAACCAAAACTGCACGCAGTATTCCAGGTGTGGCCTCACCAATACCCTGTACAACTGTAGCAAGACTTCCCTGCTTTTATACTCCATCCCCTTTGCAATAAAGGCCAAGATTTCATTTGCCTTCCTGATCACTTGCTGTACCTGCATACTAACCTTTTGTGTTTCATGCACAAGTACTCCCAGGTCCCGCTGTACTGTGGCACTTTGCAATCTTTCTCCATTTAAATAATAACTTGCTCTTTGATTGTTCCTGATAAAGTGCATGACCTCACACTTTCCAACATTATACTCCAAGTACAGAAATCACTAAAAGCTAGTGGATAGGTACAAAAAATAATTTAAAAGGCTAATGGAATATTGGCCTTTATCGCAAGGGGGCTGGGATACAAAGGGGTGGGAGTTAGGTTACTGCCGTACAGAGCTTTGGTTAGACACCGTCTGGAGTCACTGCGTTCAGTTCTGGGGCCCCCACCTCAGGAAGGACATTCTGGCCATGGAGGGGGTGCAGCACAGATTCACCAGAATGATACCGGGGCTGAAAGGGTTTGATTATGAGGACAGCTTGCATAGACTTGTACTCTATTGAATATAGAAAATGAAGGACTGATCTAATTCAGGTGTTTAAGGTGATTAAAAAAGAGTTGATAGGGTAGATCGAGAGAAACTATTTCCTCTGGTGGGGAGAGTCCAGAACAAGGGGGCATGACCTTAAAATTACAGCCAGGCCATTCAGGGGTGATGTCAGGAAACACTTCTTCACACACAGGGTCGTGGAATTCTGGAACTCTCGCAAAACTGAGATTGATAGAATTTTGTTAGTTAAGGGTATTAAATTTTGTGGAACCAGGGCAGGTAGATGGAGTTAAGATACAGATCAGCCGTGATCTATTTGAATGGCAGAATAGGCTCGAGGGGCTGGATGGGCAACTCCCGTTCCTAAGTAATCGGTGTCCTGACTACTTACACAAGTCAGCCAGCTGAGTGCAACTTTGGATGTCCTGAGGTTGATCTCTGGTGTTTTAAATTCAATCTGCACACCCTTACACCAGTATACTCTCACATTTACATCCTATATTGATTCATCTATGTCACTTGACCCCTCTGTCTTTTCGCCTGCTTTTGGCATGGAACGAGCAATAGCAGCTGGAACTTTCCTGATTTATAACACATCTCTTTCTCTCCTCTCGCTTCCTCTGCCTAGCCCTCCCTCCCCTCTCTCATCCCTCACTTTCTCCCCTTCTATCTTTCTTTCTCACTCTCCTCTCCTCTCTCCCCCTCTCTCTCCCTCACCACTTTCTCTCCCTCACACCTCTCTCCCTCCCCCCTCTCTCTCCCCTTTCCCCTCTTTCCTTCCCCCTCTCCCTCTCTCCCTCCCCCCTCTCTCCCCCTCCCTCTCCCTCCCCCTCTCTCTCCCCCTCCCTCTCTCCCCCTCTCTCTCGCTCCCCCCTCCCCTCCCTCTCTCCCTCTCTCTCCCTCCCCTTGCTCCCTCCCCCCTCTCTCTCCCCTTTCCCCTCTTTCCCTCCACTCTCCCTCCCTCTCTTCCCTCTCTCTCGCTCTCCCCTCCCCTCCCCTCCCTCGCTCCCTCTCCCTCCCCCTCTCCCCCCCCCCTCTTTCCCTCCCCCTCTTTCTCCCTCCCCCTCTCTTCCTCCCTCCCTCTCCCTCCCCTTCTCTCTCCCCCTCTCTCTCTCTCCTCTCCCTCTCCCTCCCCCCTCTCTCTCTCCCTCCACCCTCTCTCCCTCCGCCCACTCTCCCTCACCCCCTCTCCCATCTCCCTCACCCCCTGTAACACACTACTATAAATTCACACGAGACACATTCTGCAGACAAGGCCACTCTGTGACCCGAACCTTTATTCACAGGACCAAAAAGTGATGACCCTGCATGGAACCTCCCTTTATATACCTGGATGACCAGGTGAGGAGTGTCTCCCACAAGTTCACCCCCTGTGGTCAAGGTGTCTATTTTTTAGGTGTATACAGTATGCAGTGTTGTTACATGAAGGTTACAGTTACATGAAGGTTACATACATGACATCACCTCCCCCCCCCCCCCCCCAACGTCTTATGGGGTCAAAGATTAAGTCTTTCAGGCGGTCGACACTCTCGTGGAGCACCGCAGTTGGGGCTCTGGTTGTTGATCCTTGCATGCGTCTCTGTCACCTGTGGTGATTCCGGCCTGTCCGGTCTGGCCGCAGGGACTGTGCATGCTGCTGAATGTTCTTGTTGCTCGTTCACTGGCGGTGGTGTGGGTAACATCTCATGATCTTCCTCAGTGTCCATGCTGAACCTTTTTTTTTTACTTGGTCCAGATGCTTGAGGCATATCTGTCCATTGTTATGTCTGACCACTATGACCCTATTCCCCTCTTTGCCAATTACAGTACCCTCAAGCCACTTGGGCCCCAAAGCGTGATTAAGAACAAATACAGGGTCATCGATTTCTATACATCTCCCCTTTGAGTTACGGTCATGGCACTCATTTTGGGACTGGCGCTTGCCCTCAACAATGTCTGACAGGACTGGATGAATGAGGGCAAGTGTACGTTTTAAGTGTACGTTTCATGAGTAGTTCCGCGGGCGGGACTCCCATGAGCGAATGCGGTCGGGACCTGGAGGCCAGCAGGAGGCGCGATAGGCGGCATTGAAGGGAGGGTGCTTGAATCCGGAGCATGCCCTGTTTTATGATTTGGACCGCACGTTCCGCCTGGCCATTGGAAGCCGGCTTGAACGGTGCCGTCCTGACATGTTTGATGCCATTACCCAACATGAACTCCCAGAACGGGACATTGTTGCTAACCAGGATGTCCTGCAAGTCGTGGGTCACAAACACCGTACGCAGACTCTCCACAGTGGTGGATGTCGTGCACGAATTCAATATGATGTACTCGATCCATTTCGAGTACGCATCAACAACAATGAGGAACATTTTTCTCATGAACGGGCCTGCGTAGTCTACGCGAATACGTGACCATGGCCTGGTGGGCCAGGGCCACGG
Source organism: Pristiophorus japonicus (assembly GCF_044704955.1). Taxonomy (NCBI): domain Eukaryota; kingdom Metazoa; phylum Chordata; class Chondrichthyes; family Pristiophoridae; genus Pristiophorus; species Pristiophorus japonicus. The sequence goes on from NC_091983.1 coordinate 13,305,779, forward strand.
GCTGAGTGGGGCCTCCCTGGGGGCATTGCTCAGCTGGGCACACGTCGTGCACCTGCGAACACAGTGTTCCAGGTCTGAGTCAATTCCCGGCCACCATACATGTGACCGGGCAATGGCCTTCTTTAGCACGATGCCTGGGTGCTCGCTGTGGCGTTCCCTGATAAATGCTTTCCTTCCCTTCTGGGTCATGACTACCCGGCTGCCCCATAGTAGGGAGTTGGCTTGGACGGAGAGCTCATCCAGCCGTCTGTAAAATGGTCTGACCTCCTCGGGGCATGCTCCGTGTGCGGGCGCCCAATCCCCAGTCCCCAGTCAGGACACATTTCTTAATCAAGGACAGGAGGGGATCTCTGTTGGTCCAGATTTTGATCTGGCGGGCTGTGATGGGGGAGCCTGCGCTGTCAAAGGCATCGACGGCCATGACCATCTCAGCGCTTTGCTCCACTGCCCCCTCAGTGGTGGCCAGTGGAAGCCTGCTGAGCGCGTCAGCGCAATTTTCGGTGCCTGGCCGGTGCCGTATGGTGTAGTCATACACAGCCAGCGTGAGAGCCCATTGCTGTATGCGAGCTGACGCATTGGCATTGACAGCCTTGCTGTCTGACAACAGGGATGTTAACGGCTTGTGGTCCGTTTCTAACTCGAACCTTCTGCCAAAAAGGTACTGGTGCTTCCTTTTCAACCATCCCATATCCCCGTTCTGCTTGGGAGAGCGACCTGGAGGCAAAAGCCACAGGTTGGAGCTGGCCCTCATCATTACTCTGCTGCAATACGCACCCAACCCCATAGGATGATGCATCACATGTCAAAACCAATTTCTTACAGGGGTTGTACTGGGTCAACAGCTTATTAGAACAAAGCAGGTTCCGCGCCCGATTGAAAGCCCGTTCCTGACAGTCCCCCGAAAACCAATCGCAACCCTTACACAGGAGCCCGTGTAGCGGCTCCAACAATGTGCTTAAGTTCGGCAGAAAATTCCCGAAATAGTTCAAGAGTCCCAGAAATGAACACAACTCCGATGTGTTGCCGGGCCTGGGCGCACAACGAATCGCCTCCGTTTTGGATTCGGTGGGCCGGATCACGTCTGCGGCAACCCTCCTGTCCAAAAACTCAACCTCTGGGGCCAAAAACACACACTTGGACTTCTTTAGTCGCAGGCCTACCCGGTCCAGTCGGCGTAGCACCTCCTCCAGGTTGTGGAGGTGTTCCTCGGTGTCTCAACCCGTGATAAGGATGTCGTCCTGAAATACGATTGTTCCAGGGATGGATTTGAGCAGGCTTTCCATGTTCCTTTGAAAGATGGCGGCCGCTGAACGAATGCCAAACGGACACCTGTTGTAGACAAACAGCCCCTTGTGCGTGGTGATGGTAGTCAGTAGCTTGGATTCTTCGGCCAGTTCCTGGGTCATGTCGGCTGAAGTGAGGTCCAACTTGGTGAACAGCTTGCCGCCTGCCAGCGTGGCAAAAAGATCCTCCGCTCTCGGAAGCAGGTATTGGTCTTGTAGTGACACTTGGTTGATAGTGGCCTTGTAGTCGCCACAGATCCTGACCGAGCCATCCGTTTTTAGAACAGGGACGATGGGGCTTGCCCAGTTGCTGAATTCAACGGGTGAAATTATGCCCTCTCTTAGCAACCTGTCCAACTCACTCTCAATTTTCTCCCGGGTTGATGCGTATCACTACTTTGATACCTTTGAAAGTCCCAACACCAGGTTAAAATAGTGACTCAAATTTCTGTCGGACCTGTGAGCATGAACTTCGCTCCACAGATGAAATGGCGTGCACATCCCCCCATTTCCAGTTCCTCCCCAAAAGCGCGGGACCATTTCCCGCAACAATCCAGAGTGGCAGCCGGTTCTCTGATCCATTATCCACCAACATTGCACTGCCTAGCACTGGGATGATCTCTTTGGTGTACGTCCGTAGTTGCGTGTCAATGCGTTCTAGTTTGGGTCTGCTAGCTCTGAGTGGCCATAGTTTCTCGAATTGTTGGACACTCATAAGTGACTGGCTGGCCCCTGTGTCCAGCTCCATGCGTACCGGGATGTCGTTTAATAGGACTTTCATCATCATAGGTGGCGTTTTGGTATATGAACTGTGGATGTTTGCCACATGAAGTCGCTGAACTTCAGCGTCCCAAGCATGAGCTGAGATTGTTGTGAACAAAAGGGCTGTTACCAGGCATTCCTCTCTGATTGTCTCTTTGATTACTCTTGAGCACTCTGTTAGTGGGTGTCAATGGCATTGTCCACAGTGATGGCGTAAATGTCCGTTCAACCTGCCATTGTCTCTGTTGAGGACCCACTCTAGAGTCTGTTGCTGCCTGGGTGGTGTCTAATTGCCCTTGCCTGCCTGCGGGGTTCTGAGTCGCGTTTACAATGTTAACTCCCTGATCCATCACCACGTTGGAAGCAGAGTTGCGCGCGTATATTATCTTGGTTTCCTCCTCCCCCGCCATGAAGGTCTGAGCCATCAACGCCGCCGCTTCCAAGGTCAAGTCCTTGGTCTCAATTAGCTTGCTGAAACTCCCGGCATGAACAATGCCCTCAATAAAGAAATCCCTTAACATCCTCCCCCTGCAGGCGTCTGTGAACTTACAGAGGCTGGCCAAGCGCCGAAGGTCCGCAACGAAGTCCGGTATGCTCTGTTCTTCCGACGTCGGTGTGTATAGACTCGGTGTCGGGCCATGTGTATACTGCTCGCCGGTTTGAGGTGCTCACCGATCAGTTTGCTGAGCTCTTCAAAGGTTTTGTCCGCCGGGTGCGAGCAGGTCTTTCATCAGCGCTTACGTCTTAGGTCCACAGCTGGTCAGTAGATGCGCCCTTCGCTTGTCAGCCGCTGCATCTCCCAGCCAGTCCTTCGTGACAAAACTCTGCTGGAGCCTCTCAATGAAATCGTCCCAGTCCTCACCAACACAGTACCGTTCCTCTGTGCTACTGGTGGCCATTCTCGGGAGTCATTGATTCCCGTTTCTCGTCGCCAAATGTAATGTCCTTACACACTACTATAAATTCACACGAGGCACATTCTGCAGACAAGGTCACTTTGTGACCCGAACCTTTATTCACAGGACCAAGAAGTGATGACCCTGCGTGGGACCTCCCTTTATATACCTGGATGACCAGGTGAGGAGTGTCTCCCACAAGTTCACCCCCTGTGGTCAAGGTGTGCATTTCTTAGGTGTATACAGAATGCAGTGTTGTCACATGAAGATTACAGTTCCATGAAGGTTACATACATGACACCCCCTCTCCCACCTCCCTCACTCCCCTCTCTCTCCCTCACCCCCTCTCTCTCCCTCATCCCCTCGCTCCCTCACTCCCTCTCTCTACATCCCCCCTCTCTCCCTCCCCTTCTCCCTCTCTCTCCCTTCCCCTCTCTCTCCCTTCTCTCTTCTTCCCGCCCTCTCCCTCCCCTTCTCTCTCTCCCTCCCCCTCTCTCTCTGTCTCCTCCTCTCTCCCTCCCCCCCCTCTCCCTCCCCTTCTCTCTCTCCCTCCCCCGCTCTCTCCCTCCCCCCTCTCTCTCCCCTTCTCTCTCTCCCTCCCCCTCTCTCTCCCTCCCCCCTCTCTCTCCCTCACTCCCTGTCTCTACATTCCCCTCTCTCCCTCCCCTTTTCTCTCTCCCTCCCCCTCTCTCCCTCCCCTTCTCTCTCTCTCCCTCCCCCTCTCTCTACCTCCACTCTCTCTTCCTCTCTTCTCTCTCGCTTCCTTCCCTCTCTCTCTGCCCCAGTCTCCCTCTCTCGCTCCCCAGTCTCTCTCTCTCCCTCCCCAGTCTCTCACCCCCACCCCAACCCCCCCACCACCCCCGCCAGTCCCTCTCTCTCTTCATGGAGCACAGAAAGAGGCCTTTCAGCCCATTGTGCCTGTGCTGGCTCTTTGGAAGAGCTATCCAACTAATCCCACTCTCCTGCTCTTACCTCGTAGCCCTGTAAATTATTTCCTTCAAGTATTTAACCAATTCCCTTTTGAAAGTTGCGATTGAATCTGCTTCCACCGCCCTTTCAGGCAGTGCATTTCAGATCACAACAACTCGCTGCGTAAAAAAGTTTCCTCATGTCACCTCTGGTTCTTTTGCTAATCACCTTAACTCTGTACCCTCTGGTTACCGAGCCTTCTGGAAACAGTTTGTCTTTATTTACTCTTTCAAAACCATACATGATTTTGAGCACCTCTATCAAATTTCCTCTTAGCCTTCTCTGTTCTAAGTCTCTTCTCTCTCTTCCTCCCACTCTGTATGGACATAGGAATTTACAATGTGAAATAGTCCAAGAATTGTGACAAAACTGTGACAACAGGCAGAATGTGTGCAGATATAAGAGAAGATTATTGTGTTCCTGACACAGATGAGACTGCACACAAGTTAAAGTAACAGTGACCTCAGTCTTTAATAAGAGACTCCAGAGTGAGGAACAGGTCTTAGGGGCCGGCTTATATACAGTGCTCCCAAGGGATGCTGGGATCCCTTGGGACTTCAGGGGATGAGCTCCCTGGTGGCGGAACATGGGAGTGCATGCTTTACAGATACACAACAAAGATAGTAAAGAAATTGGATAGGAGATAAATATTTAAAAGGCTGGCAGCGAACAAAGTAGAAAAGTTACCCAGTACATTTGGGATGAGGCCGAGGTGACATGTTTGATCCCATTGCGGGTCATGAATTCTTTAAATTCGGCACTGGTGAAACATGGCCCGTTGTCACTGACCAGTATGTCAGGCAGGCCGTGGGTGGCACACATGGCCCTCAGGCTTTCAATGGTGGCGGTAGTGGTGCTTCCCGACATTATTTCACATTCAATCCATTTTGAAAAAGCATCCACCACCACCAGGAACATTTTACCGAGAAACGGGCCCGCATAGTCGACATGGATCTTCGACCATGGTCTGGAGGGCCAGGACCACAAATTTAGTGGTGCCTCTCTGGGCGCGTTGCTCAACTGGATACATACGCTGCATTGCCGTACACAGGACTCTAAATCAGAGTCGATACCGGGCCACCACACGTAGGATCTGGCTATCGCTTTCATCATTACTATACCCGGGTGTGTGCTGTGGAGATCCGAGAAGAACGTCTCCCTGCCCTTTTTGGGTAGCACTACGCGGTTACCCCACAACAGGCAGTCTGCCTGAATGGACAGCTCGTCCTTTCGCCGCTGGAACGGCTTGATTGGCTCTTGCATTTCAACGGGGATGCTGGCCCAGCTCCCATGCAGTACACAGTTTTTTACTTGGGACAGCAGAGGATCTTGGCTGGTTCAAGTCCTAATCTGGTGGGCCGTGACAGGTGATTTATCATTTTCAAACGCTTCCCTGACCATTAACAAGTCTGCGGGCTGCACCATCATCAACAAGTTTACAGGCTGCGCCATTTCCACCCCCGTGGTGGGCAATGGTAGCCGACTGAAAGCATCCGCACAGTTCTCGGTGCCTGACCTGTGGCAGATGGTATAGTTATACGCTGATAGCGCGAGTGCTCACCTTTGTATGTGGGCTGAGGCATTAGTATTTATCCCCTTGTTTTCAGCGAACAGGGATGTGAGGGGCTTGTGATCAGTTTCCAGCTCAAATTTGAGGCCAAACAGGAACTGATGCATTTTCTTTACCCCGAACATACACGCTAATGCCTCTTTCTCAATCATGCTGTAGGCCCTCTCGGCCTTAGACAAGCTCCTGGAGGCATAGGCGACAGGTTGCAACTTCCCCGCAACATTAGCTTGTTGTAGTACCACCCGACTTCGTACGACGACGCATCACATGCTAGCACAAGTCTTTTACACGGGTTATACAATACAAGCAGCTTGTTGGAGCATAAAATGTTTCTGGCTTTCTCAAAAGCAATTGTTTTTTTCCCCATACCCAGTTCTCACTTTTGCGCAATAACACATGTAGGGGCTCTAAGAGGGTGCTTAACACCGGTAGGAAGTTACCAAAATAGTTGAGTCCCATGAACGACCGCAGCTCCGTGCCATTCTGTGACCTGGGCCTGTTCCTGATAGCCTCTGTCTTGGCGTCTGTGGGGCGAATGCCGTCCGCCGCGATCTTACTCCCCAAAAACTCCACTTCTGTTGCCATGAAGACTCATTTCGACCTCTTCAGCCGCAGCCCTACGCGATCCAGTCACTGGAGGACCTCCTCCAGGTTTTGTAGGTGCTCGGCGGTGTCCCGACCCGTGACCAATATGTCGTCCTGAAAGACCACCGTGTGTGGTACCGACTTGAGTAGGCTCTCCATGTTTCTCTGGAAGTTCGCTGCAGCTGACCGAATTCCAAACGGGCATCTGTTGTAGATGAACAGCAAATGATACTTAAAGGGTTGACGGTGGATAGGCAATGGCAAACCTTTAAAGATCATATGGACGAACTTCAAGAATTGTACATCCCTGTCTGGAGTAAAAATAAAACGGGGAAAGTGGCTCAACCGTGGCTAACAAGGGAAATTAAGGATAGTGTTAAATCCAAGGAAGAGGCATACAAATTAGCCAGAAAAAGCAGCAAACCGGAGGACTGGGAGAAAATTAGAATACAGCAGAGGAGGACAAAGGGTTTAATTAAGAAGGGGAAAATAGAGTACGAGAGGAAGCTTGCCGGAAACATAAAAACTGCGAAAGCTTCTATAGATATGTGAAGAGAAAAAGATTAGTGAAGACAAACGTAGGCCCCTTGCAATTGGATTCAGGTGAATTTATAATGGGGAACAAAGAAATGGCAGACCAATTGAACAAGTACTTTGGTTCTGTCTTCACAAAGGAAGACACAAATAACCTTCCAGATGTACTAGGGGACCGAGGGTCTAGTGAGAAGGAGGAACTGAAGGATATCCTTATTAGGTGGGAAATTGTGTTAGGGAAATTGACGGGATTGAAGGCCGATAATTCCCCAGGGGATTCCAGAGTACTTAAGGAAGTGGCCCTAGAAATAGTGGATGCATTGGTGATAATTTTCCAGCAGTCTATCGACTCTGGATCAGTTCCTATGGACTGGAGGGTTGCTAATGTAACACCACTTTTTTAAAAAGGAGGGAGAGAGAAAACGGTAATTATAGGCTGGCTAGCCTGACATCAGTAGTGGGGAAAATATTGGAATCAATCATTAAGGATGAAATAACAGCGCATTTGGAAAGCAATGATAGGATTGGCCCAATTCAGCATGGATTTATGAAAGGGAAATCATGCTTGACAAATCTTCTGGAATTTTTTGAGGATGTAACTAGTAGAGTGGACAAGGGAGAACCAGTTGATGTGGTGTATTTGGACTTTCAAAAGGCTTTTGACAAGGTCCCACACAAGAGATTGCTGTGCAAAATCAAAGCACATGGTATTGGGAGTAATGTACTGACGTGGATAGAGAACTGGTTGGCAGACAGGAAGCAGAGAGTCGGGATAAACGAGTCCTTTTCAGAATGGCAGGCAGTGACTAGTGGAGTGCCGCAGGGCTCGGTGCTGGGACCCCAGCTCTTTACAATATATATTAATGATTTAGATGATGGCATTGAGTGTAATATCTTCAAGTTTGCAGATGACACTACACTGGGTGGCGGTGTGAGCTGTGAGGAGGACGCTAAGAGGCTGCAGGGTGACTTGGACAGATTATGCGAATGGGCAAATACATGGCAGATGCAGTATAATGTGGATAAATGTGAAGTTATCCACTTTGGGGGCAAAAACACGAAGGCAGAATATTTTCTGAATGGCGGCAGCTTAGGAAAAGGGGAGGTGCAGCGAGACCTGGGTGTCATGGTTCATCAGTCCTTGAAAGTTGGTATGCAAGTACAGCAGGCGGTGAAGAAGGCAAATGGTATGTTGGCCTTCATAGCTCGGGGATTTGAGTATAGGAGCAGGGAAGCCTTACTGCAGTTGTACAGGGCCTTGGTGAGGCCCCACTTGGAATATTGTGTTCAGTTTTGGTCTCCTAATCTGAGGAAGGACGTTCTGGCTATTGAGGGAGTGCAGCGAAGGTTCACCAGACTGATCCCAGGGATGGCTGGACTGACATATGAGGAGAGACTGGATCAACTGGGCCTTTATACACTGGAGTTTAGAAGGATGAGAGGGGATCTCGTAGAAACATATAAGATTCTGACGGGACTGGACAGGATGTTCCCGATGTTGGGAAGTCCAGAACCAGGGGACACAGTCTTAGGATAAGGGGCAGGCCATTTAGGACTGAGATGAGGAGAAACTTCTTCACTCAGAGAGTTGTTAACCTGTGGAATTCCCAGCCGCAGAGAGTTGTTGATGCCAGATCATTGGATATATTCAAGAGGGAGTTCGATATGGCCCTTACGGCTAAAGGGATCAAGGGGTATGGAGAGAAAGCAGGAGAGGGGTACTGAGGTGAATGATCAGCCATGATCTTATTGAATGGTGGTGTAGGCTCGAAGGGCCGAATGGCCTACTCCTGCACCTATTTTCTATGTTTCTATGTAACAGTCCCTTGAGCGTGTTGATGCAGGTGAGGCCCTTCGGAGACTCCTCCCGCTCCTGCGTCATGTAGGCCGAAGTCAGGTCGAGCTTGGTGAACGTCTTGCCTCCTACCAGCGTCGCAAATAGGTTGTCTGCCTTAGGTAGCGGGTATTGATCCTGTAGCGAGAAACGATTAATAGTTACTTTATAATCGCCGCAAATCCTGACCGTGCCATCACTTTTGCGTACTGGAACAATCGGGCTGGCCCACTTGCTGAATTCCACTGGAGAGATAATGCCCTCGCGTTGCAGCCTGTCCAGCTCGATTTCCACTCTCTCCCTCATCATGTGAGGTACCGTTCGTGCCTTGTGGTGAATGGGTCATGTCTCTGGGACCAAGTGGATCCGCATCTTCGCTCCGGAAAAGTTTCCAATGCCTGGCTCAAAAAGGAAAGGAAATTTGTTAAGAACCTGGGTACATGAGGCCTTATCGACATGTGATAGCGCTCAGATGTCATCCCAGTTCCAGCGGATTTTGCCCAGCCAGCCCCTTCCAAGCAGTGTGGGGCTATCGCCCGGGACAATCCAGAGTGGCAGTTCGTGCACTGTGCCCTCGTAGGTGACCTTGATCATGGCGCTGCCCAGGACAGTGATAAGCTCTTTGGTGGTCATTCTCAGTTTCGTGTGGATGGGGCTCAGGGCTGGTCTGAGTGCCTTGTTGCACCACAGTCTCTTAAACATCTTTTTACTCATGATGGATTGGCTAGCGCCAGTGTCCAATTCCATGGCTACGGGTAAGCCATTCAATTTTACGTTTTGCATTATAGGTGGACATTTTGTCAAAAATTCGTGCACCCCGTGTACTTCAGCATCTGCCTCCTCTCTCTGAGGCTCGAAATTGCTTTGATCCACCATGGACCGGTCTTCCTCTGCCACGTGGTGATTAGCAGGTTTTGCAGACTCGTTGGAGGTATCCCATTGTTCCACAGCTCTTGCAAACATACCCTTTGAAGTGGCATGAATAGGCTGAATGGAAGCCTCCACAACGCCAACAAGGTGTGAATTGCCTTGCATTCATCCTTCGTTGCAGACTCTGAGTCATCTGGATCACCTGAGGCTTGCTTGCAGTTGCAGACTCGTGGGTTCTGCCCTGTACATTTTCTGCTCGCAAACACAGTTCCAGTTAATTTATGAACATTGCTATCACTTGTGTGCTGAGAGATTTGTTTGGTGTTATCACTGGTGAACATAAACACCTGTGCTATCACAATGGCCTTACTGAGGGTCTCTACAGTCAAAAGTTTTCGTAGTATGGTCTCGTGGCCAATGCCCAGTACAAAAAAGTCTCTGAGCATTTGGTCCAGGTAGCCATCAAACTCACATTGTCCTGCAAGTCGCCTTAGCTCGGCGACGTAGCTCGCCACTTCCTGACCTTCAGATTGCTGGCACGTGTAGAACTGATACCTCGCCATCAGCACGCTCTCCCTCAGGTTAAGATGCTCCCGAACCAGTGTACACAGCTCCTCATACGACTTATCTGTGGGTTTCACCGGAGCCAGAAGGTTCTTCATGAGGCTGTAGGTCGGTGCCCCGCAGACCATGAGGAGGACCGCTTTCCTTTTTGCAGCGCTTCCTTCTCCGTCCAGCTCGCTGGTTACAAAGTACTGGTCTAGCCGTTCAGCATAGGCTTCCCAGTCCTCACCCTCCGAGAACTTCGCCAGGATGCCCACAGTTTGCTGCATCTTTGCGTTGGATTCGTATACTCGTCACCAGTTATTGTGTTCCTAACACAGATGAGGCTGCACACAGGGAGGTTAAAGTAACAGTGACCTCAGTCTTTAATAAGACACTCCAGGGTGAGGAACAGGCCTTGGGGGCCGGCTTATATACAGTGCTCCCAAGGGATGCTGGGATCCCTTGGGACTTCAGGGGATGAGCTCCCTGGTGGCGGAACATGGGAGTGCATGCTTTACAGATACACAACAAAGATAGTAGAGAAATTGGATATGAGATAAATATTTAAAAGGCTGGCAGCGTACAAAGTAGAAACGTCACCCAGTACATTTGGGATGCATCCCAGGTTGCTGAGGGAAGTAAGGGTGGAAATTGCAGAGGCTCTGGCCACAATATTCCAATCCTTAGATATGGAATTAGTGCCGGACTACTGGAGCATTGTAAATGTTATACCCTTGTTAAAAAAGGCAGAGAAGGATTAGCCCGGCAATTACAGGCCAATCAGCATAATGTGAAACATACAAGATTCTGAGGGGGATTGACAGGGTAGATGCTGAGAGATTGTTTCCCCTGGCTGGAGTGTCCAGAACTCGGGGTCACAGTCTCAGAATAAGGGATCGGCCATTTAAGACAGAGATGAGGAAGAATTTCTTCACTCAGAGGGTTGTAAATCTTTGAAATTCTCTGCCCAAAGTATTGTGGATGCTCAAGACTGAGATAGATAGATTTTTGAACTCTAGGGGAATCGGTGATATTGGAGAGGGCAGGAAAGTGGAGTTGAGGTCGAAGATCAGCCATGATCATATTGAATGGGAGAACAGTCTCGAGGGGCCGTATTGGCACACTCTTAATTCTTATGTTCATATGTCGGTGGTGGAGAAACTTTTTGAGACAAAATTACAGGACAAAATGATTGGCACTTGGAAAAATACGGGTTAATAAATGAAAGCCAGCACAGATTTGTTAAAGGTGTAAGGTTCGAAAATCCACGGCCGCATTTGAAACACCGTAAGGACAAGAAAACTAACATGGGATCGTTCCATACACTAAATGAACATTTTTGGCCAAGTTAAAAGCAGGCTGGGAAAATATATGGGCGGATAGAAACATTGGATACAGACATTGTGGAGTCTGGGCTCACAAGCGAGATAGAGGCACTGGCCAATGGGGGAAAAGCGCATTCTGGCAGGCCAATCAGGGGTCGTGCCGGGCCTGAAGTGGGGAAATCTTCAACCAATAAGGACTCCCCGGCCCAGATTGAAAATGACTTCCCCCCCCCCGCCCCCCAAATCAAACTACGAATGTGGGCCATTATCTACCTAATTAATATGGACAATAGCTCTGAATCAAAACTATGAATCACTGCAGGAATGGCCCACTGACTCCCAGGACTATAACAAAGGATCCACAGACTTTCAGGCACCTGTGTGCCCAGTAACAATACCCTGGTCCTCACACCTGTGTGTAACCTGTGACATCTTCTGATTAAATATTCAAAGCTATCTCCCCGCCCAAACTTACACAATGGACCACCCACTGGGTTTGAGCGTGAAAAGATCAGAACTGAATTGAATACAAATTTAGGACACAGAAACACCAGAAAAAGGAGTTGTGGACCAAAAAGAGTTGTGGGCAGAGTTCACAGGGGAGGAAAGGTGTGGAGAGGAAAAGACTTGCAGGAGTTGTGGAGAAAAACAGTTTGGGGTCAGTTCTTGAAAGGGCTGCTGGCTGCGGGGGGGAAAGGAGCTGAGAGTTTTGCAAACTTTGATTTTGGTTGAGACTAAAAACCCACGAGCCAACTTCCTGGTTGGTAAGTGGCAGCAGGTGCTGCTGTTAGCCCTGAACACACTGGGCAGGGTGAGAATAGCCGAAGCATCAGGCTGGGGCACGCAGAGCTGTGCAGACATGGACACCTGGTTCAATAACCTGGATTCACAGCTGTAGTCTGACGATAACCGAGAGGTAGATAGAAGAAACCGACCCAACATCGAAGAGGAAAACCGAACAACAACGTAAAACCCAACCCAGAGGGACCCCGAGCTGAAATAAGTGCTACAGAACCCTGGAGTTGATAGGACTGTGAGTATCGCCCAAATCCCCTCACAGACTCAATTTAGGATAGGAATTGATGGGATGGGTGGGAGTGGGAGGTGTGGTTGTGTATGAGTGGAATGTTTTAATCTCTTGTTTTCCCCTTCTCTGTTGCGAGATTTTTCGGGTTGTTGAATGAGATTTTGCCATTACTGCTATTTTATGACCTCTTCCTATGCCCTCTATCTTTGTGTTTGCTATTCTAAATAAACAACATTAGCCATTTTGTACTCTTAACCTACTGTGTCTGGTGCCTCATTACTCACCCACCCTCATAAATCGCACGTACAGAACCCCAGGGGAGTGTGGATTCGAACCCACACCCCAAGCTCCCCTTATAAAGGCAAGCAGTGTTTGACTAACTTGATTGAATTCTTTGATGAAGTAACAGAGAGATTAGATGAGGGCTTGCGCTGCCTGAAAGGGCGGTGGAAGCAGATTCAATAGTAACTTTCAAAAGGGATTTGGATAAATACTTGAAAAGGAACAATTTGCTGGGCTATGGAGAAAGAGCGGGGGGAGTGGGACTGATTGGATCATTCTTTCAAAGAGCCGGCACAGGCACGATGGGCCGAATGGCCTCCTGTGCTGTATCAGAAGGCTGAGGGGTGACCTAATAGAGGTCTTTTAAATTAAGAAAGGTTTTGATCGTGGATACAGAGAGAATGTTTCCTCTTGTGGGGAAGAGCATAACTAGAGGCCATCAATTTAAGATAGTCACCATGAAATCCAAAAGGGAATTCAGAAGAAAATTCTTTACCCAGAGAGCGGTGAGAATATGAAACTTGCTACCACAGGGAGTGGTTGAAGCGAATAGTATAGATGTATTTAAGGGGAGGCTAGACAAGCATATTAGGGAGAAGGGAATAGAGGGTTATGCTGATAGATTTAGATGAGGAAAGATGGGAGGAGGCTCGAGTGGAGCATAAAACCGGCATGGACTGGTTGGGCCTAATGGCCTGTTTCTGTTTCATATATCCTATGTAATCATTCTATGTTTCTAAGACCTTTAATAAGAGATATAGACAGATGTAAGCTAACTATCACTATTGCTGTGTTGCACAAAGAGATGGACAATGCCTCCTAACGGCAAACTCCTCACTTTATAAAAACAATAGCTTGTTTCCTGGTTGAGTAATGGTTTACTTTATAACAGGTATCATTTTATAATTAAGAATTATTTCTAACAATTATGAACAAGGTCCTTTGAGCTGTCTAAGCTAGCAAACAGGAAGTTTCCACTGGCTCACGCTGTGCAGTACAATCTGGTACAGGAGTATTTTCTGGCTCCGTTCAGGACCTCCAGAAAGCTGCTGGAATGTGTCCAGAATATTGAGAGCAGGGTGCAGACTTGGATGACATCTCAAGGTCATTTGCTGTAATTTGAAAGTCAAACTGCATCCATTGATCTACATGATGTTTATTGCCAATCAGACTGTGAAAATCGATAGAATCTTAGCAACTGCTACTGAAATTGAATACAACAGGTAACTTTACACCCCTAAGCTTTTCTGTAACCAGTCTAAAGGTTACATTCTCTGCTTAAAATACAGTAGGTCATTTATATAAGTATGGATATACAAAAAGTGCCAGACAAGAAACTGGCCCCTCCACTCCGTCCCATACAGTTGTCATGCCTGATGCATCACAGAAAAGAGAAGTCTGAGGGGTGACCTGATAGAGGTTATTGTGTTCCTAACACAGATGAGACTGCACACAGGGAGGTTAAAGTAACAGTGACCTCAGTCTTTATTAAGACACTCCAGAGTGAGGAACAGGCTTTAGGGGCCGGCTTATATACAGTACTCCCAAGGGATGCTGGGATCCCTTGGGACTTCAGGGGATGAGCTCCCTGGTGGCGGAACATGGGAGTGCATGCTTTACAGATACACAACATCACTCCCCTCCAAAGTCAAAGTGAAAACTATTTACAAGGTGAGGCGGTCGGGAGCCTTTCTTTCCCTGGTGGACCGCCTCGGTACAAATGTCTGTTCTGGTGTGTTGGCTGTGCCCTCGCTGGGCTGGCGTGTTGTTGGCCCTGTAAGGCTGCTAGGTGAGCCTGGCCTTGCTGGGCTGTTGGGCGTAATGGGTTAAATTTCCTGGTCTGGGGTGGTGTCATTGATCCGATGGGTGTGTGATGTGGGTTCGAAAAAGGTGGTGTCTGCTGTGGGTTGTTCAGGGCAGTCTGTGAACCGCAGCCTTGTTTGGTCCAGGTGCTTTCTGCAAATTTGTCCATTGTCTAGTTTGACTACAAACACCCTACTCCCTTCTTTAGCTATCACCGTGCCCGTGACTTGGAACCATGTCCATAGTTTAGCACATACACAGGGTCATTCAGATCAATTTCCCGCGACCATCGTTTACATTTTGTTGCTGCCGCCTGCTCTCTACCTGATCATGCAGGTTGGGGTGAACCAGCGAGAGCCTGGTTTTAAGTGTCCTTTTCATGAGTAGCTCAGCCGGAGGCATCCCTGTGAGTGAGTGGGGTCTCGTGCAGTAGCTGAGCAGTACTCGGGACAGGCGGGTTTGGAGTGAGCCTTCTGTGACTCATTTAAGACTCTGTTTGATTGTTTGTACTGCCCGTTGGAGGCTGGTTTAAACGGGGCCGAGGTGACATGTTTGATCCCATTGCGGGTCATGAATTCTTTAAATTCGGCACTGGTGAAACATGGCCCGTTGTCACTGACCAGTATGTCAGGCAGGCCGTGGGTGGCAAACATGGCCCTCAGGCTTTCAATGGTGGCGGTGCTTCCTGACATTATTTCACATTCAATCCATTTTGAAAAAGCATCCACCACCACCAGGAACATTTTACCGAGAAACGGGCCAGCATAGTCGACATGGATCCTCGATCATGGTCTGGAGGGCCAGGACCACAAACTTAGTGGTGCCTCTCTGGGCGCGTTGCTCAACTGAGCACACACGCTGCATTGCCGTACACAGGACTCTAAATCAGAGTCGATACCGGGCCACCACACGTGGGATCTGGCTATCGCTTTCATCATTGCTATACCCTGGTGTGTGCTGTGGAGATCCGAGATGAATGTCTCCCTGCCCTTTTTGGGTAGCACTACGCGGTTACCCCACAACAGGCAGTCTGCCTGAAGGGACAGCTCGTCCTTTCGCTGCTGGAACGGCTTGATTAGCTCTTGCATTTCAACGGGGATGCTGGCCCAGCTCCCATACAGTACACAGTTTTTTACTAGGAGACAGCAGAGGATCTGGCGGGCAGTGACAGGTGATTTATCATTTTCAAACGCTTCCATGACCATCAACAAGTCTGCGGGCTGCGCCACCATCAACAAGTTTGCAGGCTGCGCCATTTCCACCCCCGTGGTGGGCAATGGTAGCCGACTGAGAGCATCCGCACAGTTCTCGGTGCCTGGCCTGTGGCTGATGGTATAGTTATGCGCTGATAGCGCGAATGCCCACCTTTGTATGCGGGCTGAGGCATTAGTATTTATTCCCTTGTTTTCAGCGAACAGGGATATGATGGGCTTGTGATCGGTTTCCAGTTCAAATTTGAGGCCAAACAGGTACTGATGCATTTTCTTTACCCTGAACACACACGCTAATGCCTCTTTCTCAATCATGCTGTAGCCCGTTCGGCCTTAGACAAGCTCCTGGAGGCATAGGCGACAGGTTGTAACTTCCCCGCAACGTTAGCTTGTTGTAATACACACCCGACTCCGTACGACGACGCATCACATGCTAGCACAAGTCTTTTACACGGGTTATACAATACAAGCAGCTTATTGGAGCATAAAATGTTTCTGGCTTTCTCAAAAGCAATTACTTGTTTTTTTCCCCATACCCAGTTCTCACCTTTACGCAATAACACATGTAGGGGCTCTAAGAGGGTGCTTAACCCAGGTAGGAAGTTACCAAAATAGTTGAGGAGTCCCAGGAACGACTGCAGCTCCATGACGTTCCATGGCCTGGGCACATTCCTGATAGCCTCTATCTTGGCGTCTGTGGGTCGAATGCTGTCCGCCGCGATCTTTCTCCCCAAAAACTCCACTTCTGTTGCCATGAAGACGCCTTTCGACCTCTTCAGCCCCAGCCCTACGTGATCCAGTCCCTGGAGGACCTCCTCCAGGTTTTGTAGGTGGTCGACGGTGTCCTGACCCGTGACCAATGTGTCGTCCTGAAATACCACCATGCGTGGTACCAACTTGAGTAGGCTCTCCATGTTTCTCTGGAAGATCGCTGCAGCCGACCAAATTCCAAACGGGCATCTGTTGTAGATGAACAGTCCCTTGTGCGGGTTGATGCAGATGAGGCCCCTCCAGCTCCTGCGTCATGTAGGCCGAAGTCAGGTTGAACTTGGTGAACGTCTTGCCTCCTGCCAGCGTCGCAACTAGGTCGTCTGCCTTAGGAAGCGGGTATTGGTCCTGTAGCGAGGAACGATTAATAGTTACTTGATAATCGCCGCTAATCCTGACCGTGCCATCACTTTTGAGTACTGGAACAATCGGTCTGGCCCACTCACTGAATTCCACTGGGGAGATGATGCCCTCGCATCGCAGCCTGTCCAGCTCGATTTCCACTCTCTCCCTCATCATGTGAGGTACCGTTCGTGCCTTGTGGTGAATGGGTCGTGCCTCTGGGACCAAGTGGAACCGCACCTTCGCCACGGAAAAGTTTCCAATGCCTGGCTCAAAAAGGGAAGGAAATTTGTTTAGAACCTGGGTACATGAGGCTTCATCGACACGTGATAGCGCTCGGATGTCATCCCAGTTCCAGTGGATTTTGCCCAGCCAGTTCCTTTCAAGCAGTGTGGGGCCATTGCCCGGGACAATCCAGAGTGGCAGTTCGTGCACTGTGCCCTCGTAGGTGACCTTGACTATGGCGCTGCCCAGGACAGTGATAAGCTCTTTGGTGTACGTTCTCAGTTTCATGTGGATGGGGCTCAGGGCTGGTCTGAGTGCCTTGTTGCACCACAGTCTCTCAAAAATCTTTTTACTCATGATGGATTGGCTAGCACCAGTGTCCAGTTCCATGGCTACAGGTAAGCCATTCAATTTTACATTTAGCATTATAGATGGACATTTCATCGAAAATGCGTGCACCCCATGTACTTCAGTTTCTGCCTCCTCTCTCTGAGGCTCGAAATTGCTTTGATCCACCATGGACCGATTTTCCTCTGCCACGTGGTGGTTAACATGTTTTGCAGAGCTTGCAGCTCGTCTGCAAGCTCGTTGGAGGTGCCCCATTGTTCCACAGCTCTTGCAAACATACCCTTTGAAGCGGCATGAATAGGCTGAATGGAAGCCTCCACAATGCCAACAAGGTGTGAATTGCATTGCATTCATCCTTTGTTGCAGACTCTGAGTCATCTGGGTCACCTGAGGCCTGCTGGCAGTTGCAGACTCGTGGTTTCTGCCCTGCACATTTCTGCTTGCAAACACAGATCCAGTTAATTTATGAACATTGCTAGCACGTATGCGCTGAGAGATTTGTTTGGTGTTATCACTGGTGGACATAAACGCCTGTACTATTGCAATGGCCTTACTGAGGGTCGGTGTCTCTACAGTCAAAAGTTTTCGTAGGATCGTCTCGTACAAAAAAGTCTCTGAGCATCCACGTAGCCATCAAACTCACATTGTCCTGCAAGTCGCCTTAGCTCGGCGACGTAGCTCGCCACTTCCTGACCTTCAGATCGCTGGCAGGTGTAGAACTGATACCTTGCCATCAGCACGCTCTCCCTTGGGTTAAGATGCTCCAGAACCAGTGTACACAGCTCCTCATACAACTTATCTGTGGGTTTCACCGGAGCCAGAAGATTCTTCATGAGGCTGTAGGTCGGTGCCCCTCAGACTGTGAGGAGGACCACTCTCCTTTTTGCAGTGCTTCCTTCTCCGTCCAGCTCATTGGCTACAAAGTACTGGTCTAGCCGTTCGACATCGGCTTCCCAGCCCTCATCCTCCGAGAAATTCTCCAGGATGCCCACCGTTTCTTTGCGTTGGATTCGTATACTAGTCGCCAGTTATTGTGTTCCTAACACAGATGAGACTGCACACAGGGAGGTTAAAGTAACAGTGACCTCAGTCTTTATTAAGACACTCCAGAGTGAGGAACAACCCTTAGGGGCCGGCTTATATACAGTGCTCCCAAGGGATGCTGGGATCCCGTGCGTTCCCTGGTGGCGGAACATGGGAGTGCATGCTTTACAGATACACAACAGAGGTCTTTAAGATCATGAAAGTGTTCGATAGGGTAGATGTAGAGAAGATGTTTCCACTTGTGGGGGAGACATAAACTAGGTGCCATGAATATGAATATAGTCACTAATAAATCCAATCGGGAATTCAGGAGGAACCTCTTTACCCAGAGAGTGGTGAGAATGTGGAACTCACTGCCACAGGGAGTGGTTGAGGCGAATAGTACAGGGTGCAGCGCCTAAAATCTGGAACCCGAGGTCGTTTCGGATTCCGGGCTTTCCCGGCCTTTCGATGTGCTTTCTGACGTCATGAATCTGGAAACACCCGAGCCCAGGTTCAGAACGTCAGAAAAGGTGGGGGAATTCCCACCGGGGAGGTTGTCGGGCCAGCCGGGGTGCCACCTGGTTCAACGTTGGGCGGGGCCCTGCCAAAGAGGTCGTCGTCGGGTGGGCCGGCCCCGCTGAGGGGCTGTTAGTATCGGGCGGGGACCCACTGAGGGGCTGTTAGTATCGGGCTGAGGGGCTGTTAGTATCGGGCGGGGCCCCGCTGAGGGGCTGTTAGTATCGGGCGGGGCCCCGCTGAGGGGCTGTTAGTATCGGGCGGGGCCCCGCTGAGGGGCTGTTAGTATCGGGCGGGGCCCCGCTGAGGGGCTGTTAGTATCGGGCGGGGCCCCGCTGAGGGGCTGTTAGTATCGGGCGGGGACCCGCTGAGGGGCTGTTAGTATCGGGCGGGGACCCGCTGAGGGGCTGTTAGTATCGGGCGGGGACCCGCTGAGGGGCTGTTAGTATCGGGCGGGGACCCGCTGAGGGGCTGTTAGTATCGGGCGGGGCCCCGCTGAGGGGCTGTTAGTATCGGGCGGGGACCCGCTGAGGGGCTGTTAGTATCGGGCGGGGCCCCGCTGAGGGGCTGTTAGTATCGGGCGGGGCCCCGCCGAATAGGTCGTCGGGCGGGGACCCGCCAAGAAGGTCGTCGGGCGGGATGGCGAGGAAGATCCGAGGTAAGGGCAGCGGCGGTGAGGCGAAGCCCAAGGTTACATAGAAACATAGAAAATAGGTGCAGGAGCAGGCCATTCGGCCCTTCTAGCCTGCACCACCATTCAATGAGTTCATGGCTGAACATGCAACTTCAGTACCCCATTCCTGCTTTCTCGCCATACCCCTTGATCCCCCGAGTAGTAAGGACTTCATCTAACTCCCTTTTGAATATATTTAGTGAATTGGCCTCAACTACTTCCTATGGTAGAGAATTCCACAGGTTCACCACTCTCTGGGTGAAGAAGTTTCTCCTTATCTCGGTCCTAAATGGCTTACCCCTTATCCTTACACTGTGACCCCTGGTTCTGGACTTCCCCAACATTGGGAACATTCTTCCTGCATATAACCTGTCCAAACCCGTCAGAATTTTAAACGTTTCTATGAGGTCCCCTCTCACTCTTCTGAACTCCAGTGAATACAAGCCCAGTTGATCCAGTCTTTCTTGATAGGTCAGTCCCGCCATCCCGGGAATCAGTCTGGTGAACCTTTGCTGCACTCCCTCAATAGCAAGAATGTCCTTCCTCAAGTTAGGAGACCAAAACTGTATACAATACTCCAGGTGTGGCCTCACCAAGGCCCTGTACAACTGTAGTAACACCTCCCTGCCCCTGTACTCAAATCCCCTCGCTATGAAGGCCAACATGCCATTTGCTTTCTTAACCGCCTGCTGTACCTGCATGCCAACCTTCAATGACTGATGTACCATGACACCCAGGTCTCGTTGCACCTCCCCTTTTCCTAATCTGTCACCATTCAGATAATAGTCTGTCTCTCTGTTGGGCAGCGGCATGGCCCCGTAGTCGGCAGGGTCGTCGGGACCGGATTCTGGAACATTTTACAGATTACGAATGACCCTGCCACCGATCGGTCCGGATTCTGGAACTCCAATTCTCCACGCTGCACCTGTATAGTTGCATTAAAGGAGAAGCTAGATAAGCACATGAGGGAGAAAGGAATAGAAGGATATGCTGATAGGGTGAGATAAAGAGGGGTGGCAGGAGGCTCGTGTGGATACCGGCATAGATCAGTTACATAGTACATAGTATTTACAGCACAGGTCTGTGCTGGCGTTTATGCTCCACATGAACCTCCTCCCACCCTCTCCATCTCACCCTATCACCATATCCTTCTATTCCTTGCTTCCTCATGTGCTTATCTATCTTCCCTTTAATTGCATCTATACTATTTGCTTCAACCACTCACTGTGGTAGCGAGTTCCACATTCTCACCACTCTCAGGGTAAAGAGCTATTGTTCATGCATTTTTTTTTAAGTATGTTTATGATAATACATTTTCAAAGTATGTTTATGATAATACATCCAAAACTTTGTGTTTGTGCCAACATCTTGTTGTCAATTTTTTCCCATTATGAATTCCAATGCACACTTTTAGAATGGAAACTGCTTCTGTAAACTTGCCACATTTTAGTTACAATCTCCACCTGTAATGGAAATGTAGCACCCCGCTCTACAGTCTGTACTGCAGAGACATTCCTAAACTCTAATCAACGCTGCTTCTCTGCTTCACAAATTGCTGTAAGGTTTGCTAATCAGTCGCGGCCTTCCCGTGTACAATGCAACGGGAGATTAACTAGTGTATTTATTTCCTGGAATATATGCATTTATGCATTTTCTACGATTCTATTGCTTGCTTGCCTGAACTACATATATGCATCTAATTTTACAATAAATAAGAAATGTTGAAGCTTCCCAAGTTATATTTTAATTATGATCTTAACACGTTTTTGAAGAGTTTTTTTTTGTAGAGCATCAGATGCTCCATGATGTTACTTTGGGATTTGGTTCCATTCCTCGTTACTTGGTTACCATGAACCAGCGACAGGCATGATTCTTCAGTCACATTGCTTCCACAGCCCAATCGCAATGCAACTTATAGCTGCAGAGAGGAACCCCTGCACCAGCACAATATGTATTTCAACATAATTCATTGTACTGTCATTTCCCACCAAATTTGGCCCAAATGGCCTGTTTCTGCACTGTACATTCTATGTAATACAGACATTCTCCGCTCCAGCCTGAGCTATGTAATCTCCCGGGAGAGATGTAGTGTCAGCTGTGTCTCAGTGGGTAGCACTCTTGTCTCTGAGTCAAAAGGTTGTGGGTTAAAGTCCCACTCCAGGAACTTGAGCACGTAAATCTAGGCTGATACTCCAGTGCGGTGCTGAGGGAGTGCTGCACTGTCGGAGATGATGTCTTTTGGAGAAGATGTTAAACTGAGGCCCTGTCTGCCCTCAGATCGATGTAAAAGATACCATAGCATTATTTCAAAGAAGTGCAGGGGAGTTATTCCCGGTGTCTTGGCAAATATTTATCCCTTGTTGCACAAACGGCTATTTCGCTAGTCGTGTGACTAGTTGTTGCCTGCAATGGTTCTTGAGTTAAATATTAAATTACACTCGAGACAATGGCAGTACTGTTAATGTTCGTTTAATACAGAAGAAGTACAAGACTCACTACTTAATATTCTATTTAACTCTGCAGGAAGATGTTCCAAAAGCTGTTCCTTTCTGCTCAAAATATTCTCATAGTTACCCAACACGTCCTCGGGTGATCAATCCGGTCCTGACACTGTTCCTTCAAGGGTCTCTCCCTGGGTCCCTGTTTCTGTCGAGTGTTGTTCCCAGGTTCTCGTTCCGGACTGTCCGAGCTTGTCTATCTTTATATGCTTTTTCCCCTCAGTTAACCATGTGTGTTGCTATTAATTGCCTGCTTGTTTTTACAAGAAGTACAGAGACATTCTGCTGTTATTGCAACCTGTCTCTTACCTCCAAGAGTTATTACCAAGTCAGAGTCTTCGTCACCGTGTGTGAACCTTATCTTGATCAATTAAGTCTTTTCATCCTCTCTCACCACCCCTTGCTGTCTCCACAGCTGGTCCTGTTACGGTAACTCCCTCCTGTCCGTTGGCCTTCAGTCTGTTATTCCTACACCTGACCTTTTGTTTGGTCATTAGCAATTGCCGGAACTTTGTTAATTGGCATTCAATATTTACACACTATCTCTTACCCAGGCCGACTCCTTTGAATTTGGCTTTATTATCCTGCAGCTTTCCCTGCAGTTTTACAACTTTACCTCATTCCCTTATCTCCTTCACCCTGAGGTTAATGCCTGCTTGCTTTTTGGGCAAGAGAGTTTATTAGTTTTAGACCCCAGGTCAGAACTAACTTCTTAATCCTTTCTATTATTTCCACACCCTCAATCAACATAACAAAAACAGATTATCTGGTCATTATCACATTGCTGTTTGTGGGAGCTTGCTGTGCGCAAATTGGCTGCTGCGCTCCCTGCATTACCACAGTGACTACACTTCAAAGTACTTCATTGGTTGTAAAGCACTTTGGGATGTCCTGAGGCACTATGTAAATGCACGTCTTTCTTTTAAAAAACAGATCGAAACTAGGGGAAATTAGGGGGAAAAAATCTGGAAATTTGAAACTAGCCAAGGAGCTGATTAACATTACCAGGTACCTTATCTCTTGTACAGGGAACTCTGCACCCAGCCAGACTCAGGACCAGCTGTATTTACTTGTTACTGGATCTGTGCTTACAGTGAGTCAGAGGATACACTTTTCGAACAATAGGTGTGTTTACACCATGCAAGGACAACATCACTGATTTACAGTGACTTGAGTCAGTCAATTTCCATTTTCATTCAGCGGCATTCTGAGATTTTTTTTTACTGATGATTTGGGGATTTTGTTTTTTGATCCCTTGTAAGTTTACCAGCTGAGAAACAAGGCAAGATGTACCAGTTGGAATTGGATAGCTGATATTTAGCTGTGCTGGTATGGGGAGTGCGGTTTAGCTACACTGGGGAGGTGGCTCTGAACCTTTGTATCGCTGGGGATGCTCCTGCGCTTTGACAGGTCTGAGGCAGCGGTCGTGGTGGGGAGGGGGGGGGTGCAGGGGGTTGCGGCGGCGGTCCTGGAGTTTGGTAAAACTGCACTGTGACTTGGCAGCACAGTTGGAGGGGGATCTTCTGGTCTGGTATCAGGGAGCCCGGGCTTTTGCAGGTGGTGGAATGTGGCATTTGGGTCACTGGTGGATTCTGATGTCTGTCAGCAGTGAGGGGAGTGGGGAGGGGGGCATTGAAGTAACAGCACCAGGAGTGGGCATCTTTGGTCTGTTAGAACTGTTTTTTAACTTTCTAAGAGATCTTTGTAAACATTAACCTTGGTTAAGAAGTAGTTGTTTAATTCCATGTGCCCGCTCTGTTCCTGTATCTATTTACCCCCCTTTCCTTCAATCACCTATCTAACTTATTCATAACCTTAGATGGTCTTTGTGTCTGCCTCACTCTCTAGCTCTTCATACTCATCTGCCTCTCTATCTGTGTCTCTTTTTCCTTCTCGCTCTCTCTATTTGACAAGTGTCAGTAATTGGAATGTTTACATATTCCATCAACTAAACACAGGTGGTAAGTAGAAGTTTTGCATTCAAAATTTAGTGCACTTAAAAATGTTTTAACTTAGGACAAGGAAAGACACTGGCTGGATTTTCGGTTGTCTAACGCCTCAGTTAGCGGCCAGAGGGGGCATTAATGGGAGCCTAAGAGGTTACCGACCGGGAGCACGTTTAGCACCAAATATTCATTATTTGGCTCACCCGGGGTGCAAACCAGTAATGCCTGGCTGCTGCCGATCGCTCCGATCCTGACGTATTCCTGACGTATTCCACGCTTGCGCCACGATCGGAAAATTGGGTGCGGCCACCTCATTGAGCGCCCGCCAAGAACAACGTCTGGAAAAACAGTCGGTGCAGGACTTGCAGAGTCGCTAACTGGTGGCTACTTAAAGGGATGAGAAAGCGCTTCCCTCAGAAGTAAGAGTCAGTGCAACGTTTACACACAGCATGATGTGTGAGCCTCCCAGTTTGCAGCGGCAGACAGAATAAGAGTTCAGCTGGAGAAATAGTGATGTTGGAAACTTTACCGGGTGCACGACTATGCCGCACCTTTAAGACTCGGCTTTTCCCGGGATCTGAATCGGCTTTTGGCGCATGCGCAATGTCTCGGTTAAATTTAGCGCCGGCATTTTCGTTAGGGTTCCCCCGCCGCCCCCAGCTCTGGTGTGCAACGGCTGATTTAGTGCCCCTGTCAGCTCTTCAACCGATTCTGACCAATTTCTGGGCGGAGGGTGCAAACTTTTTCAAGACGCTTAAATTACCGCTCCGCCTGGATTACCGCCCCAAATGAGACACGACCGAATTTCTCCCCCACTGTCTTTCTCACCTTAAACTTAGTATAGTATATAAAAATGAAGAAGTAGTTGTTTAATCCCATGTGCCCGTCCTGATTCTGTGTCCCTTTATCCCTCTTTCCTTTGATCACCCGTCTAACCTATTCTTATCTGTTATCTGTTATCTTGGTCTCTGCTTCAATTGTTAACTCCAGTAATGCATTCTAAAGCCTCACAACCCTCTGTAAAAACAAAATGGTTCTGCTTTTTGTCTTAAATCTCTTTCATTTAATCTTATTTCTATGTCTTCTCATTCTAGGCTCCTCAACAACTGGAATGTCTGTTGGTATTAATTATTTTATTGGCTGTAAAGCACTTAAGGATGTCCTGAGATTGTAAAAAGTACTATATAAATTATTTTTCTAATTAAATAAGATCAAGATAGTCCTAAGCACAGTGGAGTCATGTTGATAATATGGTGCTGACATTTACGAAGAAACTAGATAGCAGCTACACAAGACTGTTGAGAAAAGCCTTGGATGTTAGCTGAAAAGATCACGGGCTGGATTTTGGGCTTTTTGGATTTTGGAGAGTTAATCGCGGTGGGGAAAGTTAGTGCCTGAAAATAGTTTGCTCCTTCAACTGTAAGTTTCGGCGAAAATGTAAGTTGGAGGTGCGTTGGCGTTAAGTCAGGCATTGCACAAGTGACATTGTGCGCCCAAGCCAAAACTTGCGATGTTAAAGGAGGTGGCCATTTTACGCATGCACAGTGAATTTTTTTTTCCCCGGTTGCAAAGGCTAATGCAGGGTGTGTCAGCTTTCTGCACGCATGCGCATATAAACCGCCCCACTTCAGTCACTTCTTCAGAGATGGAGGAGCAGGAGAGAAGGCAGTCTGCCAGGCGCTTCACCAATGAGGCGAATGAGGCCTTAGTGAACGCAGTTGAGAGGAGGTGGTCCTCACTCCATCTTGCTGGTGGAGCCAGACCACTCCCACCTGTTTCTAAGAGACTGTGGAGGAACATTGCTCAGGAGGTGTCTGCTGGAGAGACTGTGGCCAGAACTGCCAATCAGTGTCATAAAAAGTTCAACAATCTTACTAGGGATGTCTGGGTGAGTACTATTTGCATTATGTATGCCTCCCTAACTTGTCCTGCTACAAGTGGTGAGGCCACACCTGGAGTGCGGCGTAGAGTTTTGGTCTCCGTATTTACGGAAGATATACTTGCATTGGAGGCTGTTCAGAGAAGGTTCACTCGGTTGATTCCGGAGATGGGGGTAGTGTGCTGACGTGGATTGAGAACTGGTTGTCAGACAGGAAGCAAAGAGTAGGAGTAAACGGGTACTTTTCAGAATGGCAGGCAGTGACTAGTGGAGTGCCGCAAGGTTCTGTGCTGGGGCCCCAGCTGTTTACATTGTACATTAATGATTTAGACGAGGGGATTAAATGCAGTATCTCCAAATTTGCGGATGATACTAAGTTGGGTGGCAGTGTGAGCTGCGAGGAGGATGCTATTAGGCTGCAGAGTGACTTGGATAGGTTAGGTGAGTGGGCAAATGCATGGCAGATGAAGTATAATGTGGATAAATGTGAGGTTATCCACTTTGGTGGTAAAAACAGAGAGACAGACTATTATCTGAATGGTGACAGATTAGGAAAAGGGAAGGTGCAACGAGACCTGGGTGTCATGGTACATCAGTCATTGAAGGTTGGCATGCAGGTACAGCAGGCGGTTAAGAAAGCAAATGGCATGTTGGCCTTCATAGCGAGGGGATTTGAATACAGGGGCAGGGAGGTGTTGCTACAGTTGTACAGGGCCTTGGTGAGGCCACACCTGGAGTATTGTGTACAGTTTTGGTCTCCTAACTTGAGGAAGGACATTCTTGCTATTGAGGGAGTGCAGCGAAGGTTCACCAGACTGATTCCCGGGATGGCGGGACTGACCTATCAAGAAAGATTGGATCAATTGGGCTTGTATTCACTGGAGTTCAGAAGAATGAGAGGGGACCTCATAGAAACGTTTAAAATTCTGACGGGTTTAGACAGGTTAGATGCAGAAAGAATGTTCCCAATGTTGGGGAAGTCCATAACCAGGGGTCACAGTCTGAGGATAAGGGGTAAGCCATTTAGGACCGAGATGAGGAGAAACTTCTTCACCCAGAGAGTGGTGAACCTGTGGAATTCTCTACCACAGAAAGTAGTTGAGGCCAATTCACTAAATATATTCAAAAGGGAGTTAGATGAAGTCCTTACTACTCGGGGGATCAAGGGTTATGGCGAGAAAGCAGGAAGGGGGTACTGAAGTTTCATGTTCAGCCATGAACTCATTGAATGGCGGTGCAGGCTAGAAGGGCTGAATGGCCTGCTCCTGCACCTATTTTCTATGTTTCTATGTTTCTATGAGGGGGTTGACTTATGAGGATAGGTTGAGTAGGTTGGGCCTCTACTCATTGGAGTTCAGAAGAATAAGAGGTGATCTTATCGAAACTTTTAAGCTAATGAGGGGGCTTGACAAGGTGGATGCAGAGAGAATATTTCCACTCATAGGGAAAACTAAAATTAGGGGACATGGTCTCAGAATAAGGGGCCGCCCATTTAACACTGAGACAAGGAGAAATTTCTTCTCTCAGAGGGTTGTAAATCTGTGGAATTCTCTGTCCCAGAGAACTGAGAAGGCTGGGTCATTGAATATATTTAAGGTAAGATAGACAAATTTTTGAGCGATAAGGGAGTAAAGGGTTATGGGGAGCGGGCAGGGAAGTGGAACTGAGTCCATGATCAGATCAGCCATGAACTTATTGAATGGTGGAGCAGGCTCGAGGGGCCACATGGCCTACTCCTGCTCCTATTGCTTATGTTCAAACATGAATCTCGCACACTATTAGAAGCTTTTCATGCATATGGTTCGTCTCAACAGTCTGTGGGTGGCTTTCACAGAAGAAAGATGAAGGCTTACATCTGCACCCATTGGCTTCTAACGATCCATGCACATAAACTCAATCATTTACATCCTTCCTCGCAATACACTCCCACTGCTGCTATGCCTTTCAGAAAGATCACCTACAGCCCCCATGTTACATCCCTCTAACCTCCGAACAATTCCTCACAAAGCACGTGCAACATCCAAACAGATTTAACGGAAGCCACGAGAACATTCACACAGTATCACCTATTGTGCTATGGTGCCACAACAGCAGAGAAACCCTTTCTGAACCCTTCCTATTTTTCTCTTTGCAGTTGAAGCACTCCCACAACAGGAGGGAGCAGCTGCGTACAGGCGGAGGGCCGCCCCGATTATTGCCACTGACTGATGTCGAGGAACGGGTGTCGGCCCTCATAGATTTACCAGCTCGGACAGTTGCTGGGGGCGATGCTGAGCTCCCTTTGAGTAGTGAGGGTATGTAAGTGTATAGAGCGGCTGAAGAGACTGCATTGAGACATATAATGAAGTGGCGGCTGGCCTTCAAATAAACATCTGCAGTGCCACCTTCCTCCTTTCACCCTGCCCCCTCCCCTGCTGCTGACCACACGTCTGTTGTTTCCTACTTGCAGATGACCAGTCACAAGCGCACCATCCTTCAAGGGAGCCCCCTACATCTGGCCATGGGGGAGACAATGAGGAAGGGGAAGAGCGTGTTCTGCCTGAGCATGAGCATCAGAGCGCACCAGTAGCCCCGGCTGGCCTCACTACATCTGGGGACGACACCGGAATGTCTCGGTGTTTGAGGAGTCGGAGGCTCCTGGTCCCAGTCGCGTACAGCAACGCAGTGCGAGAGGAGAATCTCACAGGCCAGCTCGCCGGAGGGCGAGTCAACAAAGTCGGTCTGCTCCACGACAGGCAGACATGAAACTGGACTTGGTGGAAATGTCCAGGGAAACCCCAGGAATGCACCGTGAGCTCATGGATGCATTGGGATGGATCCCAGAGAGCACCGACAAGCTTACTGCGACTGTTCTGGAGGCAACGTCACAGCTTGTCGGTGTGACTTGGGAGTCCATCGAGGCCCCCATTGCCCACACACCGAGGCTGGTGGCCTCGAGCAGTGACGGTGGCATTCCTCACATCGGTGCCCTTGATCACATCGCAGACACGGGCGCATCGCAGGCACAAGCTCTGCTTCAGCTTGGTCAAGTGATGCAGTTGGTGTCTGCTACCGTACTCTCTGCGTTCCCCACTGTCCAATAGGGAAGGGACGGTGCCGAAGCAGACCAGCAAGTTGTGGAGACACATCGTGCTCCGGATGCTGAGGCCCAGCCCCGTCGGAGAGTCGGTGGCACCCGGGAAATGGAAGGTGCTGTTCTTTCTCAGGAGGACAGCATTCCGGCTCCCATCACTGACTCACCAACCATGCACCATGCACGTTTGACACCCCAGCCACCAGTGACTGCTCCCGCCGATGATGAGGCACAGCAGTCCACAGCTGGGCCTTCCACGCCACGAGCTGGTCCAGGGCATCCTCAGATGCTGTCTGCACTGTCTGGCCCCCCCCCCCCCCAAAGCCGACGTAAGGCTCTTGCTGCGGCCACATCTCCACTCTGCCTCCCCGGTGCTTGTGGTCTCACTGCAATGGGTTCCTCGCCAGGCTCCTCCTCCTCGTCGTCCTCCTCCTGAGGTGGTCCTGCAGTCCCCACTGGCAATGCCTGACCCTCATAATGGCCAAGTTGTGTAGCATGCAGCACATGACAATGAATTCGTAGACCTGTTGTGGGGAGTATTGAAGGCTGCCTCCAGAGCGTTCCAGGTATCTGAAGCGCTGCTTGAGCACACCAATTGTCTGTTTGATGATGTTGCAGGTGGCTGCATGGCTCTCATTATAGCGCTGCTCGACTTTTGTGGCAGGGTTCCAGAGGGGGGATCATGAGCCAGGTAGCCAGGCCTTGTCTTTGTTGCTGAAACATTCATGAGACACTGCTCTCATGCAAGATGACAGCATCATGTGCGTTCCCTGGATAGCGGGCATTCACTGTTAGAAACATAGAAACATAGAAACATAGAAAATAGGTGCAGGAGCAGGCCATTCAGCCCTTCTAGCCTGCACCGCCATTCAATGAGTTCATGGCTGAACATGAAACTTCAGTACCCCCTTCCTGCTTTCTCGCCATAACCCTTGATCCCCCGAGTAGTAAGGACTTCATCTAACTCCCTTTTGAATATATTTAGTGAATTGGCCTCAACTACTTTCTGTGGTAGAGAATTCCACAGGTTCACCACTCTCTGGGTGAAGAAGTTTCTCCTCATCTCGGTCCTAAATGGCTTACCCCTTATCCTCAGACTGTGACCCCTGGTTCTGGACTTCCCCAACATTGGGAACATTCTTTCTGCATCTAACCTGTCTAAACCCGTCAGAATTTTAAACGTTTCTATGAGGTCCCCTCTCATTCTTCTGAACTCCAGTGAATACAAGCCCAATTGATCCAATCTTTCTTGATAGGTCAGTCCCGCCATCCCGGGAATCAGTCTGGTGAACCTTCGCTGCACTCCCTCAATAGCAAGAATGTCCTTCCTCAAGTTAGGAGACCAAAACTGTACACAATACTCCAGGTGTGGCCTCACCAAGGCCCTGTACAACTGTAGCAACACCTCCCTGCCCCTGTATTCAAATCCCCTCGCTATGAAGGCCAACATGCCATTTGCTTTCTTAACCGCCTGCTGTACCTGCATGCCAACCTTCAATGACTGATGTACCATGACACCCAGGTCTCGTTGCACCTTCCCTTTTCCTAATCTGTGCGTGGTCACAGACCAGCTGTACGTTTAGGGAGTGGTATGCCTTTCAGTTTCTGAAGACCTCTGCATTAATGGTACTCGCAAGGTGACGTGTGTGCAGTCAATGGCACCTTGAACTTTGGGGAAGCCTGCAAATCGTCCACAGCCTCTCATTCTGGCTGTCCCTGCTCATTGGGAACTTGATGAAGTCCATTCCGTGTGCGTACAGTGCCCTTGTAACCTGGCGAATGCAGCAGTGTGCAGCGTGCTGAGAGATGCTGCATATGTCCCCTGCTGCTTGGAAGGAGTCGGAGGCGTAGAAGGCCATCACCACAGTCATCTTCACTTCGACAGACAGTGCGGTCCTGTTGGTGCTGGTAGGCTGTAGGTCTGCCTGTATGAGCTGGCATATCTCTGTCAGCACTTCTTTTCGAAGCACAGCCTTCTAACGCACTGTGCCTCAGAGATGTGGCGGTATGAACGATATTCCCTGTAAACCCGTGAGGATAAAGCCTGCTCCCCCATACGTCTGTGACCTCTTCGAATCCATGGCCCAACATGGCCAAGAACCCTTCCACCAGCTTGAAGCCGCCTGCCAATAGAAACTAGCATGATACACTGGCGAACTAGTATTGCCCTCATTAAAATCTCACTGACCTTGCGAGAAAAGTGTCAGGGCACATAAAAGTGCCGTTTGCAACTCGCAGCCTCACGCAGCGTTCTGCGCGCAACTGTAGCAGTGACTGACAACTGCAATATAAGATCCTCCAGCGTCCGTTTAAATATGTTGTCAGTAGCACCTGCTGCACCCTGGGACCGCCTGGTTTCTTTCAGGGCTGGTCGTTAAATGAGGCGTTAGGGCTGAAAGTTTCATCCGAGGCGCTAGTGCAACCCTGCACAATGATTGACGTCATAATCACATTGAAAACGGAGGACGGAGCGGTAAGTTTTTGTATCGGCACAAACCAATAGTCGAATCTTCCGGCCGGTCGCTAAACCCTGGACGCCCAGAAACAGAAAATAGCTGACAATCCAGCCCACATCTCTAATTACATACTACACAGAAACTTAGACAAAATAAAAACAATCATGAAGCATAGAAGATTAAAACTGGCTGGCCATTTATATTGTTGTTTATGGGACCATGCTGTGCACCAGTTGGCTGTTGGGTAAGTGCACATTACATCATTGACTGCACTTCAAAAGTGTCTGAATTAGAATCATACAAATTTACGGCAGAGAAGGAGGCCAGTTGAAAAAGAGCTCTCCAGCCTAATCCCATTTTCCAGCTCTTGGTCCGTAGCCTTCCAGGTTACAGCGCTTCAAGTGCATATCCAAGCTCTTTTTAAACATGATGAGGATTTCTGCCTCTACCACCCTTTCAGGCAGTGAGTTCCAGACCCCCACCACCCTCTGGGTGAAAGAAATTCTCCTCAACTCCCCTCTAATCCTTCTATCAATTACTTTAAATCTATGCCCCCTGGTTATTGACCCCTCTGCTAAGGGAAACAGGGGCTTCCTATCCACTCTGTCTAGGCCCCTCATAATTTTATACACCTCAATTAAGTCTCCCTTCAGCCTCCTCTGTTCCAAAGAAAACAACCCCTTCCAACTGATACGTCCTTACTATACAGTATAAATGCACACGAGGCCCATGCTTGAGAGAAGGTCAGTCTGTGGCCTGTCCTTTATTCCTTAGCACTCAAGTGCAGGAAGTGGGTGGAGCTTCCCCTTTTATACCTGAAGGTCCAGGTTAGGAGTGTCTCCCACAAGTTCACCACCTAGGGTCAGTGTTCTCACGGTGTACAACTTAGGTCAGTTTATACATGGGTTACAATGCTGGTTGAATACATGACATCACCTCCCCCCCCAAAGTCTTATTGGGATCACAGGTTGAGTCTCTCTGGTGGTTTACGCTCCCTTGTAGAGCGCCTGAGTTGGGGCTCTGGTTGTTGGGCGCTGGCCTGAGTGTCTGTTGTTTGCGGTGCCTCAGGCCTGTCCGACTGCCCACAGTGACTGGGCTCTGCTCCCTTCGGTTCCTGTGTTCGGTCACCTGTGGTGGAGTGAACTCTACATTGTGTTCTTCCTCTGCTTCTTCTATGGGGTTGCTGAACCTCCTTTTTGTTTGATCCACATGTTTGCGGCAGATTTGTCCATTGGTAAGTTTAACTACCAGAATCCTATTTCTCTCTTTGGCAACCACAGTGCCTGCGAGCCATTTGGGCCCTGCAGCATAGTTGAGGACAAAAACAGGATCATTTAAATCAATACATCGCGCCCTTGCATTCCTGTCATGGTAGTCATATTGTGACTGGTGCCTGTTCTCGACAATTTCTTTCATGGTGGGGTGTATAAGGGATAACCGGGTTTTGAGCGTCCTTTTCATTAGCAGCTCTGCGGGTGGAACCCCTGTGAGCGAGTGTGGTCGGGATCTATAGGCCAACAGGAGGCGTGATAAGCAGGTTTGTAGGGAACCCCCTTGGATTCTGAGCATCCCCTGTTTGATTATCTGCGCTGCTCGTTCTGCCTGGCCGTTTGAGGCCGGCTTGAACGGTGCCGTTCGAACATGGTTAATTCCATTGCCTGCCATGAAGTCCTGGAATTCAGTGCTTGTGAAGCATGGGCCATTGTCGCTGACCAAGATGTCCGGTAGACCGTGGGCGGCGAACATTGCCCGTAGACTTTCTACCGTGGCAGAGGATGTGCTTGCATTTAAAATGTCACACTCGATCCATTTGGAGTAGGCGTCTACTACAACCAAAAACATTTTCCCCATGAAAGGACCTGCGTAGTCCACATGGATGCGTGACCAAGGCTTGGCGGGCTATGGCCAGGGGCTAAGGGGGGCTTCCCTGGGCGTATGGCCCAGCTGGGCATACGTGTTGCACCTGCGAACACAAAGTTCCAGATCTGCATCTATCCCTGGCCACCAAATGTGTGACCTGGCAATTGCCTTCATCGTGACAATGCCTGGGTGCCCATTGTGGAGTTCTCTGATGAACACCTCTCTGCCCATCTGGGGCATGACTACGCGGTTTCCCCACAGTAGGCAATCGGCCTGAATCGAGAGTTCATCCTTGCGCCTGTGAAATGGTTTAAATTTCTCAGGGCATGCCCTGTACGTGGCTGCCCAGTCCCCATTCAGGACACATTTCTTGACTAGAGACAATAGCGGGTCTCTATTTGTCCAGACTTTAATCTGACGGGCTGTCACGGGTGAGCCTTCGCTTCCGAAAGCTTCAACAGCCATGACCATCTCACCACCATGCTCGGTAGCCCCCTCAGTAGTGGCTAGTGGGAGCCTGCTGAGTGCATCGGCGCAGTTTTCGGTTCCCGGTCTGTGCCGAATTGTGTAGTCATAGGTGGCTAACGTGAGTGCCCACCTCTGTATGCGGGCCGATGCGTTTGCATTTATGGCCTTGTTGTCAGCCAAAAGGGACGTTAGGGGTTTGTGATCCATCTCCAGTTCAAATTTCTGACAAACAGGTACTGGTGCATTTTCTTTACCACGTATACACATGCGAGCGCCTCCTTTTCTACCATCCCGTAACCCCTTTCTGCCTGGGACAGACTCCTGGAGGCATAAGCTACCGGCTGTAACTGACCCTTGGCATTGACATGCTGCAACACACACCCGACACCATAGGACGACGCATCGCACGTTAACACAAGTTTCTTACATGGGTCATATAGCGTTAACAGATTGTTGGAACATAACAAATTGTGTGGACTATTAAAAGCCCTTTCCTGGCTGTCCCCCCAGACCCATTCGCGACCTTTGCGTAGGAGCACGTGTAGCGGCTCTAGCAGCGTGCTCAATTTGGGAAGAAAGTTACCAAAATAGTTCAGGAGTCCCAGGAATGAACGCATCTCCGTCGTGTTACGGGGTCTGGGTGCTCTCTGGATCACTTCCGTTTTGGACGCAGTAGGGCTGATCCCGTCTGCTGCTACCCTCATCCCCAGGAATTCTACCTCTGGAGCTAGGAAGACGCACTTCGCCTTTTTCAGTCGCAGACCTACCCGGTCCAGTCTAGGTTGTGGAGCTGTTCTTCAGTATCGTAACCCGTAATGAAGATGTCGTCCTGAAAAACCACCGTCCCTGGAATCGACTTGAGGAGGCTTTCCATATTTCGTTGGAAGATCGCGGCGGCCGAGCGAATCCCGAACGGACATCTGTTGTACTCAAACAACCCCTTGTGTGTCGTGATGGTGTTCAGCTTCTTCGACTCACTCGCCAGCTCCTGGGTCATGTAAGCTGAGGTCAGGTCCAATTTTGAAAAAAGTTTGCCACCAGATAGCGTCGCAAAGAGGACCTCCGCTCTCGGTAGCGGGTACTGGTCTTGGAGTGACACCCGATTGATGGTAGCCTTGTAATCGCCACATATCCTGACCGACCCATCCGCCTTGAGCACCGGCACAATCGGGCTCGCCCAGTCACTGAATTCGACTGCCGAGATGATGCCTTCCCTCAGCAGGCGGTCCAATTCGCCTTCTATCTTTTCTCTCATCACGTACGGCACCGCTCTGGCCTTGTGGTGTACTGTGCTGGCGTCCAGATTTATGTGAACCACCATGAAAGTGCCAATGCTGGTTGAAATAATGAGTCAAATTTGTTCAGGATCTGTGAGCATGATACTCGCTCCACAGAGGAAATTGCATTGACATCGTTCCATTTCCAGTTCATGACAGCAAGCCAACTCCTCCCCAGTAGTGCGGGACCGTCCCCTGGGACAATCCAGAGTGGTAGTCTGTTCTCCGAATCTTTGTGGGTCACGACTACCGTGGCGCTGCCTAGCACCGGAATGATCTGCTTTGTGTAAGTCCGTAGCTGTGCGTCAATCGGCGATAATTTTGGCCTCCTGGCCTTGGACGCCCACAACTTTTTGAACTGTTTGATACCCATCAGGGACTGGCTGGCCCCCGTGTCTAACTCCATTGATACTGGGATGCCATTGAGGAGCACTTTCATCATTATCGGTGGTGTCCTGGTGTATGAACTGTATACGTGCTCCACATGAACTCGCTGAACTTCAGCTTCCAGCGATTTCCCCCAACGTTCATTTCTGCAATTTCTGCAGGTATTGAGAACTGGTTGTCAGACAGGAAGCAAAGAGTAGGAGTAAATGGGGACTTTTCAGAATGGCAGGCAGTGACTAGTGGGGTACCGCAAGGTTCTGTGCTGGGGCCCCAGCTGTTTACACTATACATTAATGATTTAGACGAGGGGATTAAATGTAGTATCTCCAAATTTGCGGATGACACTAAGTTGGGTGGCAGTGTGAGCTGCGAGGAGGATGCTATGAGGCTGCAGGGTGACTTGGATAGGTTAGGTGAGTGGGCAAATGCATGGCAGATGAAGTATAATGTGGATAAATGTGAGGTTATCCACTTTGGTGGTAAAAACAGAGAGACAGACTATTATCTGAATGGTGACAGATTAGGAAAAGGGGAGGTGCAAAGAGACCTGGGTGTCATGGTACATCAGTCATTGAAGGTTGGCATGCAGGTACAGCAGGCGGTTAAGAAAGCAAATGGCATGTTGGCCTTCATAGCGAGGGGATTTGAGTACAGGGGCAGGGAGGTGTTGCTACAGTTGTGCAAGGCCTTGGTGAGGCCACACCTGGAATATTGTGTACAGTTTTGGTCTCCTAACCTGAGGAAGGACATTCTTGCTATTGAGGGCGTGCAGCGAAGGTTCACCAGACTGATTCCCGGGATGGCGGGACTGACCTATCAAGAAAGACTGGATCAACTGGGCTTGTAGTCACTGGAGTTCAGAAGAATGAGAGGGGACCTCATAGAAACGTTTAAAATTCTGACGGGGTTAGACAGGTTAGATGCAGGAAGAATGTTCCCAATGTTGGGGAAGTCCAGAACCAGGGGACACAGTCTAAGGATAAGGGGGAAGCCATTTAGGACCGAGATGAGGAGGAATTTCTTCACCCAGAGAGTGGTGAACCTGTGGAATTCTCTACCACAGAAAGTTGTTGAGGCCAATTCACTAAATATATTCAAAAATGAGTTAGATGAAGTCCTTACTACTAGGGGAATCAAGGGATATGGTGAGAAAGCAGGAATGGGGTACTGAAGTTGCATGTTCAGCCATGAACTCATTGAATGGCGGTGCAGGCTAGAAGGGCCGAATGGCCTACTCCTGCACCTATTTTCTATGTTTCTATGTATTTCGCTCACCTCTGCAAACTCCGGCTGAGTGTGTGCCTCCACGCCTCCAGCATGAGCTGCGGTTTGAAACAAAAGGTCCCTTGCCAGTTGATCGTTCCTGACTGCCCCTGTTATTGTCCTTGAGTGCGCCATTAACAGGTGTTGATGGCCCCATTACTGGCCGCATTGTCCCTTGCAATGGCGTGAATCGCCGTTCAACTTGCCATTGTCTCTGTCGAACTCCCCCTCTGGGTTCGACTACATGTTGGGGCATGCCCGACTGCCCTTGTCTGCTTGGAGAACTGTGTGCTGCTTTAACAATGTTGAATCTCTGTCCCAACCATTCCTTAAAACAGTACCTCTCGTCTGTTCTGCTAGTGGCCATGCTCGCGTGGGTTAAATCCCAGTTTCTTGTCGCCATTGATACGTCCTTACTACACAGTATAAATGCACACGAGGCCCATGCTTGAGAGAAGGTCAGTCTGTGACCTGTCCTTTATTCCTTAGCACTCAAGTGCAGGAAGTGGGTGGATCTTCCCCTTTTATACCTGAAGGTCTAAGTTAGGAGTGTCTCCCACAAGTTCACCACCTAGTGGTCAGTGTTCTCACGGTCTACAACTTAGGTCAGATTATATATGGATTACAATGCTGGTTGAATACATGACATCAACCCCAATCTTGCCTCATACCTAAAATTCTTTAGTCCTGGCAACATCCTTGTACATCCTCGCTATACCCTCTCTAATGCAATCACATCTTTCCTGTAATGTGACCAGAACTGTATGCAGCACTCTCGGTGTGGCCTAACTAGTGTTTTATACAGTTCTAGTATAACATCACTGCTATTTTTTTTCATTTGATGTGGGCATCGCTGGCAAGGCCAGCACCACCACCACCTCGAACCGCTGCAGTCCATATGATGAAGCTACTCCCACAGTGCTGTTAGGGAGGGTGTTCCCAGATTTTGACCCAGCGATGATGAAGGAACGGTGATATATTTCCAAGTCATGATGCTGCGTGAAATGGAGGGGAACTTGCAGATGATGGTGTTCCCATGCATCTGCTGCCCGTGTCCTTCTCGGTGGTAAAGGTAGCGGGTTTGGCAGGTGCTGTTGAGGAAGCCTTGACGAGTTGCTGCAGTGCATCTTGTAGATGATACACACTGCAGCCATGGTGCGCCGGTGGTGGAGGGAGTGAATGTTTAAGATGGTAAGTGGGGTGCCAATCAAGCGGGCTGCTTTGTCCTGGATGGTGTTGAGCTTCTTGAGTATTGTTGAGGCTGCACTCATCCAGGAAAGTGGAGAGTATTCCATCACACTCCTGATTTGTGCTTTGTAGATGGTGGAAAGGCTTTCGGGAGTCAGGAGGTGAGACACTCACCGCAGAATACCCAGCCTCTGACCCGCTCTTGTTGCCACAGTATTTATGTGGCTGGTCCAGTTAAGTTTCTGGTCAATGATGACCCCCAGGATATTGATGGTGAGGGATTTGGTTGAATGTCAAGGGACGGTGGTTAGACTCTCGCTTGTTGGACATAGTCATTGCCTGGCACTTGAGTGGCGTGAATGTTACTTGCCACTTATCAGCCCAAGCCTGAATGTCATCCAGGTCTTGCTGCATGTGGGCACGGACTGCTCCATTATCTGAGGAGTTGTGAATGGAACTGAACACTGTGCAGTCATCAGCGAACAGCCCCACTTCTGACCTTATGATGGAGGGAAGGTCATTGATGAAGCAGCTGAAGATGGCTGGGCCTAGGACTCCTGGAGAACTCCTGCAGTGATGTCCTGGAGCTGAGATGATTGTCCTCCAACAACCACAACCAGCTTCCTGTGTGCTAGGTATGACTCCAGCCAGTGGAGAGTTTCCCCGATTCCCATTGACTTCAGTTTTACTCGGGCTCTTTGATGCCACACTCGGTCAAATGCTGCCTTGATGTCAAGGGCAGTCACTCTCACCTCATCTCTGGAATTCAGCTCTTTTGTCCATGTTTGGACCAAGGTTATAATGAGGCCTGGCGGACCCAAACTGAGCATCAGTGAGCAGGTTGTTGGTGCTGTCGACGACACCTTCCATCACTTTGCTGATGATTGAGAGGAGACTGTTGGAGCGGTAATTGGCCAGATTGGATTTGTCCAGCATTTTGTGGACAGGACATACTTGGGCAGTTTTCCACATTGTCGAGTAGATACCAGTGTTGTAGCTGTACTGGAACAGCTTTGCTAGAGGCACAGCTAGTTCTGGAGCACAAGTCTTCAGCATGACAGCCAGGATGTTGTCAAGGCCCATAGTTTTTGCTGTATCCAGTGCAGTCAGCCGTTTCTTGATATCACGTGGAGTGAATGGAATTGGCTGAAGACTGACTTCTGTGATGGTGGGGACTTCAGCAGGAGGCCGATATGGATCATTCACTCGCCACTTCTGGCTCAAAGTGGATGTAAACGCTTCAGCTTTGTCTTTTGCACTTGCGTGCTGGACTCGGCCATCACTGAGGATGGGGATATTCATGGAACCTCCTCCTCCCATTAGTTGTTTAATTTTTCCACCATTCATAACTAGATGTGGCAGGACTGCAGAGCTTTGATCTGATCCGTTGATTGTGGGATCGGTTAGCTTTGTCTATAGCATGCTGCTTCCACCATTTAGCATGCATGTAGTCCTGTGTTGTAGCTGTCATGTATGTAACCTTCATGTAACTGTAACCCTCATAACAGCACTGCATACTGTACACACCTAAGAAATGCACACCTTGACCACAGGGGGTGAACTTGTGGGAGACACTCCTCATCTGGTCATCCAGGTATATAAAGGGAGGTCCCACGCAGGGTCATCACTTTTTGGTCCTGTGAATAAAGATTCAGGTCACAGAGTGACCTTGTCTGCAGAATGTGCCTTGTGTGAATTTATAGTAGTGTGTAAGGACACTACATTTGGCGACGAGAAACGGGAATCAACGACTCATGAGAATGGCCACCGGTAGCACAGAGGAACGGTACTGTGTTGGTGAGGACTGGGACGATTTCGTTGAGAGGCTCCAGCAGAGCTTTGTCACGAAGGAGTGGCTGGGAGATGCAGCGGCTGACAAGCGAAGGGCACATCTACTGACCAGCTGTGGACCTAAGACGTACACGCTGATGAAAGACCTGCTCGCACCCGAGAAGCCGGCGGATAAAACCTTTGAAGAGCTCAGCAAACTGATCGGTAAGCACCTCAAACCGGCGAGCAGTATACACATGGCCCGACACCGAATCTATATACACCGACGTCGGGAATGATATAGCATACCGGACTTCGTTGCGGACGTTCGGCGCTCGGCCAGCCTCTGTAAGTTCACAGGCGCCTGCAGGGGGGAGATGTTAAGGGATTTCTTCATTGAGGGCATTGGTCATGCCGGGATTTTCAGAAAGCTAATTAAGACCAAGGACTTGACCTTGGAAGCGGCGGCGTTGATGGCTCAGACATTCATGGCGGGGGAGGAGGAAACCAAGATAATATACGCGCGCAACTCTGCTCCCAACGTGGCGATGGATCAGGGAGTTAACATTGTAAACGCGACTCAGAACCCCGCAGGCAGGCAAGGGCAATTCGACACCACCCAGGCAGCAACAGACTCTAGAGTGGGTCCTCAACAAATGGCAGGTTGAACGGACATTTACATCATCGCATAGAAACAAAGAAAATAAGTGCAGGAGTAGGCCATTTGGCCCTTCGAGCCTGCACCGCCATTCAATGAGTTGATGGCTGAACATGCAACTTCAGTACCCCATTCCTGCTTTCTTGCCATACCGCTTGATCCCCCTAGTAGTAAGGACTACATCTAACTCCTTTTTGAATATATTTAGTGAATTGGCCTCAACAACTTTCTGTGGTAGAGAATTCCACAGGTTCACCACTCTCTGGGTGAAGAAGTTTCTCCTCATCTCGGTCCTAAATGGCTGACCCCTTATCCTTAGACTGTGATCCCTGGTTCTGGACTTCTCTAACATTGGGAACATTCTTCCTGCATCTAACCTGTCTAAACCCGTCAGAATTTTAAACGTTTCTATGAGATCCCCTCTCATTCTTCTGAACACCAGTGAATACAAGCCCAGTTGATCCAGTCTTTCTTGATATGTCAGTCCCGCCATCCCGGGAATCAGTCTGGTGAACCTTCGCTGCACTCCCTCAATAGCAAGAATGTCCTTCTTCAAGTTAGGAGACCAAAACTGTACACAATACTCCAGGTGTGGCCTCACCAAGGCCCTGTACAACTGTAGTAACACCTCCCTGCCCCTGTACTCAAATCCCCTCGCTATGAAGGCCAACACGCCATTTGCTTTCTTAACCGCCTGCTGTACCTGCATGCCAACCTTCAATGACTGATGTACCATGACACCCAGGTCTCGTTGCACCTCCCCTTTTCCTAATCTGTCACCATTCAGATAATAGTCTGTCTCTCTGTTTTTACCACCAAAGTGGATAACCTCACATTTATCCACATTATTCTTCATCTGCCATGCATTTGCCCACTCACCTAACCTATCCAAGTCACTCTGCAGCCTCATAGCATCCTCCTCGCAGCTCACACTGCCACCCAACTTAGTGTCATCCGCAAATTTGGAGATACTACATTTAATCCCCTCATTAAATAATTAATGTGCAATGTAAACAGCTGGGGCCCCAGCACAGAACCTTGCGGTACCCCACTAGTCACTGCCTGCCATTCTGAAAAGTACCCATTTACTCCTACTCTTTGCTTCCTGTCTGACAACCAGTTCTCAATCCACGTCAGCACACTACCCCCAATCCCATATGCTTTAACTTTGCACATTAATCTCTTGTGTGGGACCTTGTCGAAAGCCTTCTGAAAGTCCAAATACAGCACATCAACTGGTTGTCCACTCTACTGGAAACATCCTCAAAAAATTCCAGAAGATTTGTCAAACATGATTTCTCTTTCACAAATCCATGCTGACTTGGACCTATCATGTCACCTCTTTCCAAATGCGCTGCTATGACATCCTTAATAATTGATTCCATCATTTTACCCACCACCAATGTCAGGTTGACCGGTCTATAATTCCCTGTTTTCTCTCTCCCTCCTTTTTTAAAAAGTGGGGTTACATTGGCTACCCTCCACTCCATAGGAACTGATCCAGAGTCTATGGAATGTTGGAAAATGACTGTCAATGCATCCGCTATTTCCAAGGCCACCTCCTTAAATACTCTGGGATGCAGTCCATCAGGCCCTGGGGATTTATCGGCCTTCAAGCCCATTAATTTCCCCAACACAATTTCCCGACTAATAAGGATTTCCCTCAGTTCCTCCTTCTTACTTGACCCTCTGACCCCTTTTATATTCGGAAGGTTGTTTGTGTCCTCCTTAGTGAATACCGAACCAAAGTACTTGTTCAATTGGTCCGCCATTTCTTTGTTCCCCGTTATGACTCCCCCTGATTCTGACTGCATGGGACCTACGTTTGTCTTTACTAACCTTTTTCTCTTTACATATCTATAGAAGCTTTTGCAGTCCGTTTTAATGTTCCCTGCAAGCTTTCTTTCGCACTCTATTTTCCCTGCCCTAATCAAATCCTTTGTCCTCCTCTGCTGAGTTCTAAATTTCTCCCAGTCCCGCGATGGACAATGCGTCCCGGGATGGGGCCATTGACATCCATGAACAGAGTGCTCAAGAGTAATCAAAGAGACAATCAGAGAGGAATGCTTGGTAACAGCCCTTTTGTTCACAACGATCTCAGCTCACACTGGAGGTGTGGGGGCAGACATGCTGCAAAAACCTGTAGCTTTCAACAATTTATCTGTAGAAATTGTAACTTCAGTGGACATTTAGCGAGAATGTGCAGGAAGCCCGCAGCGAGGCTAATTTATGAGGCAGATGAACCAGAAGAAGGGTCTGCAAGGCAGGTTGATGCTTGGGACAAAGCAATGGATGCTGAAGTTCAGCGGGTTCATGTGGCAAACATCCACAGCTCATATACCAAAATGCCACCTATGATGATGAAAGTCCTATTAAATGACATCCCGGTACGCATGGAGCTGGACACAGGGGCCAGCCAGTCACTTATGAGTGTCCAACAATTCGAGAAACTACGGCCACTCAGAGCTAGCAGACCCAAACTAGAACGCATTGACACGCAACTACGGACGTACACCAAAGACGTCATCCCAGTGCTAGGCAGTGCATTGTTGGTGGTCACACATAATGGATCAGAGAACCAGCTGCCACTCTGGATTGTCCTGGGAAATGGTCCCGCGCTTTTGGGGAGGAGCTGGCTAGCCAAGATGAACTGGAAATGAGGGGATGTGCACGCCATTTCATCTGTGGAGCGAAGTTCATGCTCACAGGTCCTACAGAAATTTGAGTCACTATTTCAACCTGGTGTCGGGACCTTCAAAGGTATCAAAGTTGTATTACGCATCACCCCGGATGCCAGACCAGTGCACCACAAAGCCAGAGCTGTGCTGTATGTGATGCAGGAGAAAATTGAGAGTGAGTTGGACAGGTTGCTGAGAGAGGGCATAATTTCGCCCGTTGAATTCAGCAACTGGGCAAGCCCCATCATCCCTGTTCTAAAAACGGATGGCTCGGTCAGGATCTGTGGCGACTACAAGGCCACTATCAGCCGAGTGTCACTACAAGACCAATACCCGCTTCCAAGAGCGGAGGATCTTTTTGCCACGCTGGCAGGCGGCAAGCTGTTCACCAAGTTGGACCTCACTTCAGCCGACATGACCCAGGAACTGGCCGAAGAATCCAAGCTACTGACCACCATCACCACGCACAAGGGGCTGTTTGTCTACAACAGGTGTCCGTTTGGCTTTCAATCAGCAGCCGCTATCTTTCAAAGGAACATGGAGAGCCTGCTCAAATCCATCCCTGGAACAATCGTATTTCAGGACGACATCCTTATCACGGGTTGAGACACCGAGGAACACCTCCACAACCTGGAGGAGGTGCTACGCCGACTGGGCCGGGTAGGCCTGCGACTCAAAAAGTCCAAGTGTGTGTTTATGGTCCCAGAGGTCGAGTTTTTGGGCAGGAGGGTTGCCGCAGACGGGATTCCCTACTGAATCCAAAACAGAGGCGATTCGTCGTGCGCCCAGGACCGGCAACACATCGGAGTTGCGTTCATTTCTGGGACTCTTGAACTATTTCTGGAACTTTCTGCCGAACTGAAGCATATTGTTGGAGCCGCTACACGTGCTCCTGTGTAAGGGTTGCGATTGGTTTTGGGGGGACTGTCAGGAACGGGCTTTCAATCGGGCGAGGAACCTGCTTTGTTCTAATAAGCTGTTGACTCTGTACAACCCCTGTAAGAAATTGGTTTTGACATGTGATGCATCATCCTATGGGGTTGGGTGCGTGTTGCAGCAGAGTAATGATGAGGGCCAACTCCAACCTG
Organism: Pristiophorus japonicus; assembly: GCF_044704955.1. Classification (NCBI taxonomy): domain Eukaryota; kingdom Metazoa; phylum Chordata; class Chondrichthyes; family Pristiophoridae; genus Pristiophorus; species Pristiophorus japonicus. The sequence continues at coordinate 13,349,663 of NC_091983.1, forward strand.
TGGCTTATGCCTCCAGGTCGCTCTCCCAAGCTGAATGGGGATATGGGATGGTTGAAAAGGAAGCACTCACATGTGTCTACTGGGTGAAATAGATGCACCAGTACCTTTTTGGCAGAAGGTTCGAGTTAGAAACGGACCACAAGCCGTTAACATCCCTGTTGTCAGACAGCAAAGCTGTCAATGCCAATGCGTAAGCTCGCATACAGCGATGGGCTCTCATGCTGGCTGTGTATGACTACACCATACGGCACCGGCCAGGCACCGAAAATTGCGCTGACGCGCTCAGCAGGCTTCCACTGGCCACCACTGAGGGGGCAGCGGAGCAAAGCGCTGAGATGGTCATGGCCGTTGAAGCCTTTGACAGCGCAGGCTCCCCCATCACAGCCCGCCAGATCAAAATCTGGACCAACAGAGATCACCTCCTATCCTTGATTAAGAAATGTGTCCTGACTGGGGATTGGGCGCCCGCACACGGAGCATGCCCCGAGGAGGTCGGACCGTTTCACAGATAGATGGATGAGCCCGCCATTCAAGCTGACTGCCTACTGTGGGGCAGCTGGGTAGTCATGCCCCAGAAAGGAAGGGAAGCATTCAACAGGGAACTCCACAGCGAGCACCCAGGCATCGTGCTAATGAAGACCATTTCCCGGTCACATGTATGGTGGCCGGGAATTGACTCAGACCTGGAACACTGTGTTCGCAGGTGCACAACGTGTGCCCAGCTGGGCAATGCCCCCAAGAAGGCCCCACTCAGCCCGTGGCCCTGGCCCACCAGGCCCTGGTCACATATTCACGTAGACTACGCGAGCCCGTTCATGGGAAAAATGTTCCTCATTGTTGTTGATGCGTACTCGAAATGGATCGAGTGCATCATATTGAACTCGTGCACAACATCCATCACTGTGGAGAGTCTGCGTGCGGTCTTTGCGACCCACGGCTTGCCAGACATACTGGTTAGCGACAACGGCCCGTGTTTCACTAGCTATGAATTTAGGGAGTTCATGTCGGGTAATGGCATCAAACATATCAGGACGGCACCGTTCAAGCCGGCTTCCAATGGCCAAGCGGAACGTGCGGTCCAAATCATAAAACAGGGCATGCTCTGGATTCAAGGACCCTCCCTTCAATACCGCCTATTGCGCCTCCTGCAGGCCTATAGGTTCCGACCGCATTCGCTCATGGGAGTCCCGCCCGCGGAACTACTCATGAAACGTACACTTAAAACTCGGCTGTCCCTCATTCATCCTGTCCTGTCAGACATTGTTGAGGGCAAGCACCAGTCCCAAAATGAGTGCCATGACCGTAACTCAAAGGAGAGATGTATAGAAATCGATGACCCTGTATTTGTTCTTAATCACGCTGCGGGGCCCAAGTGGCTTGAGGGTACTGTAATTGGTAAAGAGGGGAATAGGGTCATAGTGGTCAGACTTAACAATGGACAGATATGCCGCAAGCATCTGGACCAAGTCAAAAAAAGGTTCAGCATGGACACTGAGGAACCTGAGGAAGATCATGAGATGTTACCCACACCACCGCCAGTGAACGAGCAACAAGAACATTCAGCAGCATGCTGGAACCGGTTCTGGGGGAGATGGGACCAGTACAAACCGGACGGTCTGCACCTAGGCAGGACTGGAACCAATGTCCCAGGGGGAGTGTTTGCTCGTGCTGTTGGGGAGGAGTTAAACTAATATGGCAGGGAGATGGGAACCAATGCAGGGAGACAGAGAGAAACAAAATGGAGACAGCAGCAAAAGACAGAAAGGAGATGAGGAAAAGTGGAGGGCAGAGAAACCCAAGGCAAAAATCAAAAAGGGCCACTGTACAGCAAAATTCTAAAGGGTCAAAGTGTAATAAAAAGGCAAGCCTGAAAGCTCGGTGCCTCAATGTGAGGAATACTCGGAACCCAGGAGAGGGCTCTGAGCTAGTTAGAGTGGGTGAGAGCTCAGATGAACAGGACCCCAAGAAAGAATGCAAAAGGCAGGAGGCAACAGAGCAGAGTAGCACTGGGGTAAGGTGATAGGAAGGGACAATATGTATGAATATAAAGGGGCTGCAGGAGGGGTCAAAACTAAAAATCATGGTTTAAAAACTAGTATTAAAACACTCTACCTAAACGCACGCAGCATTCGAAATAAAATAAATGAGTTGACGGCACAAATCATTACAAATGGGTATGATTTGGTGGCCATTACAAAAACGTGGTTGCAGGGTGGCCAAGACTGGGAATTAAACGTACAAGGGTATCTGACGATTCGGAAGGATAGACAACAAGGGAAAGGAGGTGGGGTAGCTCTGTTAATAAAGGATGATTTCAGGGCAGTTGTGAGAGACGATATTGGCTCTAATGAACAAAATGTTGAATCATTGTGGGTGGAGATTAGAGATAGTAAGGGGAAAAAGTCACTGGTGGGCGTAGTTTATAGGCCCTCAAATAATAACTTCACGGTGGGACGGACAATAATCAAAGGAATAATGGAGGCATGTGAAAAAGGAACGGCAGTAATCATGGGGGATTTTAACCTACATATCGATTGGTCAAATCAAATCGCACGGGGTAGCCTTGAGGAGGAATTCATAGAATGCAAATGGGATTGTTTCTTAGAACGGTATGTTACAGAACCTACAAGGGAGCAAGCTATCTTAGATCTGGTCCTGTGTAATGAGACAGGAATAATAAACGATCTCCTAGTAAAAGATCCTCTCGGAATGAGTGATCACAGTATGGTTAAATTTGTAACACAGATTGAGGGTGAGGAAGTAGTGTCTCAAACGAGCGTACTATGCTTAAACAAAGGGGACTACAGTGGGATGAGGGCAGAGTTGGCTAAAGTAGACTGGGAACACAGACTAAACGGTGGCACAATTGAGGAACAGTGGAGGACTTTTAAGGAGCTCTTTCATAGTGCTCAACAAAAATATATTCCAGTGAAAAAGAAGGGCGGTAAGAGAAGGGATAACTAGCCGTGGATAACCAAGGAAATAAAGGAGAGTATCAAATTAAAAACCAATGCGTATAAGGTGGCCAAGATTAGTGGGAAACTAGAAGATTGGGAAAATTTTAAACGACAGCAAAGAATGACTAAGAAAGCAATAAAGAAAGGAAAGATAGATTACGAAAGTAAACTTGCGCAAAACATAAAACATAGTAAAAGCTTTTACCGATATATAAAACGGAAAAGAGTGACTAAAGTAAATGTTGGTCCCTTTGAAGATGAGAAAGGGGATTTAATAATGGGAAATGTGGAAATGGCTGAGACCTTAAACAATTATTTTAGTTCGGTCTTCACAGTGGAAGACACAAAAACCATGCCAAAAATTGCTGATGACGGGAATGTGGGAAGGGAGGACCTTGAGATAATCACTATCACTAGCGGGGTAGTGCTGGACAGGCTAATGGGACTCAAGGTAGACAAGTCCCCTGGTCCTGATGAAATGCATTCCAGGGCAGTAAAAGAGATGGCGGAAGTTATAGCAGATGCATTCGTTATAATCTACCAAAATTCTCTGGACTCTGGGGAGGTACCAGCGGATTGGAAAGCAGCTAATGTAACACCTCTGTTTAAAAAAGGGGTCGGACAAAAGGCAGGTAACTATAGGCCGGTTAGTTTAACATCTGTAGTGGGGAAAATGCTTGAAGCTATCATTAAGGAAGAAATAGCGGGACATCTAGATAGGAATAGTGCAATCAAGCAGACGCAGCATGGATTCATGAAGGGGAAATCATGTTTAACTAATTTACTGGAATTCTTTAAGGATATAATGAGCATGGTGGATAGAGGTGTACCGATGGATGTGGTGTATTTAGATTTCCAAAAGGCATTCGATAAGGTGCCACACAAAAGGTTACTGCAGAAGATAAAGGTACGTGGAGTCAGAGGAAATGTATTAGCATGGATAGAGAATCGGCTGGCGAACAGAAAGCAGAGAGTCGGGATAAATGGGTCCTTTTCCGGTTGGAAATCGGTGGTTAGTGGTGTGCCACAGGGATCGGTGCTGGGACCACAACTGTTTACAATATACATAGATGACCTGGAAGAGGGGACAGAGTGTAGTGTAACAAAATTTGCAGATGACACAAAGATTAGTGGGAAAGCGGGTTGTGTAGAGGACACAGAGAGGCTGCAAAGAGATTTGGATAGGTTAAGCGAATGGGCTAAGGTTTGGCAGATGGAATACAATGTCGGAAAATGTGAGGTCATCCACCTTGGAAAAAAAACAGTAAAAGGGAATATTATTTGAATGGGGAGAAATTACAACATGCTGCGGTGCAGAGGGACCTGGGGGTCCTTGTGCATAAATCCCAAAAAGTTAGTTTGCAGGTGCAGCAGGTAATCAGGAAGGCGAATGGAAAGTTGGCCTTCATTGCGAGAGGGATGGCGTACAAAAGCAGGGAGGTCCTGCTGCAACTGTACAGGGTATTGGTGAGGTCGCACCTGGAGTACTGTGTGCAGTTTTGGTCACCTTACTTAAGGAAGGATATACTAGCTTTGGAGGGGATACAGAGACGATTCACTAGGCTGATTCCGGAGATGAGGGGGTTACCTTATGATGATAGATTGAGTAGACTGGGTCTTTACTTGTTGGAGTTCAGAAGGATGAGGGGTGATCTTATAGAAACATTTAAAATAATGAAAGGGATAGACAAGATAGAGGCAGAGAGGTTGTTTCCACTGGTCGGGGAGACTAGAACTAGGGGGCACAGCCTCAAAATATGGGGGAGCCAATTTAAAACCAAGTTGAGAAGGAATTTCTTCTCCCAGAGGGCTGTGAATCTGTGGAATTGTCTGCCCAAGGAAGCAGTTGAGGCTAGCTCATTGAATGTATTCAAGTCACAGATAGATAGATTTTTAACCAATAAGGGAATTAAGGGTTATGGGGAGCGGGCGGGTAAGTGGAGCTGAGTCCACGGCCAGATCAGCCATGAACTTGTTGAATGGCGGAGCAGGCTCGAGGGGCTAGATGGTCTACTCCTGTTCCTAATTCTTATGATCTATGTTCTTATGCACAGTCCCTGTGGCCAGCCTGGATGAGCCAGAATCACCACAGGTGACAGAGACGCATGCCAAGGCTCAACAACCAGAGCCCCAACTGCGGTGCTCCACGAGAGAGCGTCGACCGCCTGAAATACTTAGTCTTTGACCCCATAAGATGTTTAGGGGAGGGGGGGGGGGAGAGGTGATGTCATGTATGTAATCTTCATGTAACTGTAACCATCATAAACAACACTGCATACTGTACACACCTAAAAAATGCACACCTTGACCACAGGGGGTGAACTTGTGGGAGACACTCCTCACCTGGTCATCCAGGTCCCACGCAGGGTCATCACTTCTTGGTCCTGTGAATAAAGGTTCAGGTCACAGAGTGACCTTGCCTGCAGAATGTGCCTCGTGTGAATTTATAGTAGTGTGTAAGGACACTACAGTAGGTTCCCCAGGTTGACACTTCATTTTTAGGTACACCTAGTGCTGCTCCTGACATGCTCTTCTGCACTCTTCATTCAACCAGGGTTGGTCCCTTGTTTTGGTGATAATGGTACAGCGAAGGATATGCCAGGCCATGAGGTTACAGTTTGTGGTGGAGTACAATTCTGCTGCTGCTGATGGCACACACTGCCTCTTGGATGCCCAGTTTTGAGCTGCTAGATCTGTTCTGAAACTGTCTCATTTAGTGTGGTGGTAGTGCCACACAACATTTTGGAGGGTGTCCTCAGTGTGAAGAACATAAGAAATAGGAGCAGGAGTAGGCCCTACGACCTTCGAGCCTGCTCCGCCATTCAATAAGATCATGGCTGATCATCGACCTCAACTCCACTTTCCCGTCCGATCTCCATTTCCCTTGATTCCCCTAGATTCCAAAAATCTATCTATCTCAGCCTTGAATATACTTAGAGACTCAACATCCACAGCTGGGGCAGAGAATTTTAAAAATGCACAACCCTCTGAAGAAATTCCTCCTCATCTCTTTCTTAAATGGCCTTCCCCTTATCCTGAGACTGTGCCCTCTATTTCTAGACACTCCAGCCAGAGGACACAACCTCTCAGCATCTACCCTGTCAATCCCCCTTCAGAATCTTGTATGTTTCAAGGAGATCACCTCTCATTCTTCTAAACATCAGAGAGTATAGGCCCATTCTACACAATCTCTCATCATAAGACAGCCCTCTCATCCCAGGAATCAATCTAGTGAACTCCCGTTGTACAGCCTCCAAGGCAAGAATATCCTTCCTTAGATAAGGAGACCAAGATTATCTAGATGCTCCATTTCATTTTTTGCCATCGGTACTTGCTAGTTATTTTGCTTCTAAATAGTAAATACGGCAACCCTCTTGCCATGTCATCCCATTGTCCGATTTGGAGCAACGCACGTTGATGATTGCAGGAGAACTATTGAAGATATTGCACAATACTCCAGGTGTAGTCTCACCAAGGCCCTGTACAATTGTAGCAAGACTTCCTCACTCTTATACTCCAGCCCTTTTGCAATAAAGCACAACATGCCATTAGCCTTCCTTATGGCTTGCTGCACCTGCGTGCTAGCTTTCTGTGTTTCTTGCACAAGGGCACCCAAATCTCTCTGAACACCAACATTTAAAAGTTTCTCACCAAATAAATGTGTTGTTTTTCTATTCTTCCTACCAAAGTGATTAACCTCACACTTTGCTACATTATACTCCATCTGCCACCTTACTGCCCACTCACTAAGTCTGTCTATATCCCTTTGCAGACACTTTGTGTTCTCATAGCTTACTGTTCCAACTAGCTTTGTATTGTCAGCAAACCTGGATACATTACACTAAGGCCCTTTATCTAGGTTGTGGGGTAAAAAGACTTCTCTTCTTCAAGGTGGATCCCCTGAAATAAGGGATCGACACCTGCCCGTAAACAACCACGGAATCACTCAGACGAAACCTCGGTTCAATCGATCTTTATTCAAGCATATGCAGGGGAAGAGTTCCAATGAAATCTTCGAAATATAAGAGTTTCTACATGCACATTTATACAATTTTTCGAGGTGTGCGACCCTCCTACAAAACATCTATTGGCCTACAGCTTATCAGCGGAGCTTTATTGATTCGTAGACCCTTATCAGACTGGCTGCTGAGTGGTTTCCCAACCTTTCCATCTCCCATCACATGATAACCTTCTGGAATGTGTTGTTCAGTGTTGTCAACTTTACCTCAGTTCCTCATGACGTGTTGATTAACCTTGTTTCCCATGGTTTGCTATCTCGTTCCCATGCACCTGGTTTCTTATCCCTTTCCCAAGGATTCCAGTCAAAACTATCTCGTACCCATGTGTGCAGCTGCTGCTACAATCTATGTTTCCAGACAGCTTACTCCCTACTGTTATTGGTAGGTGTTGTTCTGTACTGAATATGTAAGTTTCCATTTTCTATTAGTCTGTACTAAAGCTTAACACAGTTGATGGTTCATTTACCATCAAGCTTTGCTTCTTAGCCTTTCTCCAAAAACACATTTGTAAGCGAGTGTTATAAGCGTGCTTTTCATACATAAGCGAGTTTTACATACAGTCTGTCAATAGGCGATATATTACAATCCCTACCATGAGGTGGAGGAACTCCCAACTCCTCACAACCTCTTAATACTGATAAGCCCTTTAATCTGGATCATTTTAAGTGTTCGATCAATTCACTACCTTCAGTGAACCATGTACAGTAGACACCTCAAGTCGCTGGAGAAATACCACCAGCGATGTCTCTGCAAGATCTTGCAAATTCCCTGGGAGGACAGACGCACAAACATTAGCGTCCTTGTCCAGGCCAACATCCCTAGCATTGAAGCACTGACCACATTTGATCAGCTCCGCTGGGCAGGCCACATAGTCCGCATGCCAGACACGAGACTCCCAAAGCAAGCGCTCTACTCGGAACTCGTCCATGGCAAACGAGTCAAAGGTGGGCAGAGGAAACATTACAAGGACACCCTCAAAGCCTCCCTGATAAAGTACGACATCCCCACTGGCATCTGGGAGTCCCTGGCCATAGACTGCCCTAAGTGGAGGAAGTGCATTCGGGAGGGCGCTGAGCTCCTCAAGTATCGTCGCCCAGAGCATGCAGAAATCAAGTGCAGGCAGCGGAAGGAGCATGCGGCAAACCAGTCCCACCCACCCTTTCCCTCAATGACTATCTGTCCAACCTATGACAGAGACTGTGGTTCTCGTATTGGACTGTACAGTCACCTAAGAACTCATGCTAAGAATGGAAGCAAGTCTTCCTCGATTCCGAGGGACTGCCTATGATGATGATGATGACCTTCAGTATCCACTTTAGTGACCATCTGTCTGTCTAATTCCACTTTGGTGACATCTTTATTCCCTTACAATACTCTACCCCCTTACATAGGTCATTAATATAGTTTGTAAATAGCTGAGGCCCCAGCACTGATCCTTGCGGCACCCTACTAGTTACAGCCTGCCAACCTGAAAAAGACCCATTTATCCCTACGCTCTGTTTTCTCTCCGTTAACCAATCCTCTATCCATGCTAATACATTACCTCCAAGCCTTTAATAATAACCTTTTATGAGGCACCTAATCGAATGCCTTTTGGAAATCCAAATATACTACATCCACTGGTTCCCCTTTATCTACCCTGTTAGTTACATCCTCAAAAAACTAATAAATTTGTCAAATACGATTTCCCTTTTATAAAACCATGTTGACTCTGCCTAACCATGTTATGATTATCTAAATGCCCTGATACCACTACCTTAACAATGGATTCCAGAATTTTCCCGCGATTGATGTCAGGCTAACTGGCCTGTAGTTCCCTGTTTTCTCTCTCCCTCCTTTCTTGAATAGCGGTGTTACATTTGCTACTTTCCAATCCGCTGGGATCGTTCTAGAATCTAGGGAAGTTTGAAAGATCTAAACCAATGCATCCACTATCTCTGCAGCCACCTCTTTTAGAACCCGAGAATGTAGGCCGTCAGGTCCAGGGGATTTGTCGGCTTTTAGTCTCATTAGTTTCTCTAGTACTTTTTCTCTACTACTAATTACATTAAGTTCCTCACCCTCACTAGACCCTTGGTTCATGCCATTTTAGGTATGTTCTTTGTATCTTCTACTGTGAAGACAGACGCAAAATATTTGTTTAACATTTCTGCCATTTCCTTATTCCCCTTTATAATTTCTCCCGTCTCAGTCGCTAAAGGACCAACGTTTATTTTTGCTACTCTCTTCCTTTTTACATACTTGTAGAAGCTCTTACAATCTGTTTTTATATTTCTTGCTAGTTTTTTCTCATAGTCTTATTTTTTCCCTTTTATCAATTTTTTGGTCATCCTTTGCTGGTTTCTGAAACTCTCCCAATCCTCAGGCTTACGACTATTCTTGGCTACATTATGGGCCCAAGTTTCCACACAATAAAAAACGGGCGCCCCTCCGAGCTGGGCGCCCGTTTTTCGCGCCTAAAACGGCGCCGGAAAAAAAACTCGCGATTCTGGAGCGCCCTGCAGCTCCTTGTCTGTTTGGTGCGGCGCCCAGGGAGGCGGAGCCTACACTCGCGCCGATTTTGTAAGTGGGAGGGGGCGGGTACTATTTAAATTAGATTTTTTCCTGCCGGCAACGCTGCGCGTGCGCGCTGGAGTGTTCGCGCATGCTCAGTGTGAAGGAAACATTGACACTCGGCCATTTTTGTAGTTCTTTGTAGCTGTTTAATTTTTGAACATTTTTTAATAAAAGCACATTGCCATCAGCACATCAGCACTGAGAAGGCTGCAGGAAGCCTCAGAAAGTTGAGGCAGCCGTTTCCCGACGACCTCCCCCTTTTGCCGTCGGGAAATGGCTCCTCAATTTCTGAGGCTTCCTGCAGCCTTCTGTCTCCTTCCCTCCCTCCCTCCCTCCCGCCGTCTGGAACGGCTTCCCTGCGTTCGGTCGGTCCCCTCCCTCCCGCCCGCCACCTGGAATGGCTTCCTTCCCACCCCCTCCCCCCTGCGTTCGGTCGCTCGCCCGCCATCTGGAACGGCTTCCTTCCCCCCCCCCCCCACCCTACGTTCGGTCGGTCGGTTCCCTCCCTCCCTCCCTCACGCCCGCTCGCCTTCGGGAACGGCTGCCTCGTTTTGTGAGGCTAGCTGCAGCATTCTCCCTGGCTGAAGCACTTTCACACAGGTAGGAAGATGGTTTATTTAATCTTTTCTTTGCTTATAAATTTTTATTCAGGTTGGATTTATTTGTATAATATTTGTAGAAGTATAAATAAGGATATATTGTAGAATTTAATGAGTTCCCCCCCCCCCTTCCCCCCCACCTCGTTCTGGACGCCTAATTTGTAACCTGCGCCTGATTTTTTAATGTGTAGAACAGATTTTTTCAGTTCTACAAAAATCTTCACTTGCTCCATTCTAAGTTAGTTTGGAGTATGTTTTCACTGTGGAAACTTTCAAATCAGGCGTCAGTGGCCGGACACGCCCCCTTTTGAAGAAAAATTCTGTTCCAAAGTGGAACTGTTCTACCTGACTAGAACTGCAGAAAAAAAAATGTGGAGAATTGCGATTTCTAGGATAGTCCGTTCTCCACCAGTTGCTCCTAAAAATCAGGCGCAAATCATGTGGAAAATTGGGCCCTATAAGCTTGTTCTTTCAATCTAATGCAATGCTTAACTTCTGTAGTTGGCCAGGGATGGATCATGTTTTCTGTGGAGTTTTTGTTTCTTAATGGAATGTTGAGAATTATGAAATATTTCTTTAAATGCTAGCCCTGCTTATCTATTGCCATACCTTTTAATCTATTTTTCCAATCTATCTTAGCCAACTCATCCCTCATACCCATGTAATTGGCTTTATTTAAGTTTAAGACTCTAGTTTCGGACTTAGGCAAGTCACTCTCAAACGTAATGTGAAATTCTATCATATTATGATCACTCTGCCCCAGAGGATCCTTTATATGAGATTGCTCATTAACCCTGTCTCATTGGACAATACAAAATCTAAGATAGCCTGTTCCTGGTTGGTTCCATGACGAATTGTTCTAGGAAACTGTCCTGAATGCATTCCTTGAACACGTCCTCCGGACTACCTTTGCCAATTTGATTTGTCCAGTCTATATGAAGAGTAAAGTCCCCCACGATTATTACATTACCTTTGTTACAAGCTCCTACTATTTCTTGATTAATATTCTGTCCAATGGTCTAGCTACTGTTAGGGAACCTATATACTACTCCCACCAGTGTTTTCTGCCCCTTGTTATTCTTTATCTCCATCCATACTGATGCTATTTCCTGATCTTCCGAGCCAAGATCCTTTCTCTCTAATGTCCTTATGTCATCCTTTATTATCAGGACTACCCCGCACCCCACCCCCTCCATCCTTTACCATTCTGCCTGTCTCTTTGAAACGTCAAGTACCCTGGAACATTTAGTTCCCAACCTTGGTCACCTTGCAACCACGTCTCTATAATGGCTATTAGATAAAACCCCTTTATCTCTATTTGTGCCACTAGTTCATCTATATTATTTCGTGCATTCAGATAAAGAGCCTTTAATTTAATTTTTTTACCATTATTCTCTGCTTTGACCATACTCTCTGCTGCACTGCTACTATTAAACTCTCTGTCTCTTCCTGTCACAACTACCAACTACCAACTACCAATGCTGTCATGGACAGATGCATTTGTGGCAGGTAGATTGGTGAGGACAAGGACAGATAGGTTTTTCCCTTATGTTGGTTCTCTCACCACCTGCCGCAGGCAGCTATGTCCTTCAGGACTCGGCCAGCTCGATCAGTTACAAAGTTGGTGATGAGGGAAGCCCAGTTGACATTGACAAGGTACCGCACAAGAGGCTTCTCTATAAGAATGGAGCCTCTGGTATTAGTGGAAATATATTGAATTGGATACAGAACTGGCTGCCTGGGCACAGGCAAAGAATAGTTATAGGTGGATTTGGATCTGTTTGGAGACCAGTCACCAGTGGTGTCCCACAGTGTTTGGACCGTTGCTTTTTACTATTTTTATTAATGATCTGGATTCAGGGGTTGGGGGCACAATTTGCAAATTTGCAGATGATACCAAGATCTGTGCGAGTGCTAGAAGAGACTCGTCTGATTCAGGCAGATCTTAAAGTGTTGGAAGACTGGGCTCATGACTGGAAATGATGTATAACTTCGATAAGTGCAGTGTTATACATGTGGGCAGGGCAAATGCTCAACATTCATACACCCTCCAGGGAAAGGCATTAAAGATGGTGGAGATAGAAAGCGATTTGGGCATTCTAGTGAATACATCCTTAAAGGTACATGAGCAATGCTGAGCAGCACTAGCTAGAGCAAATAGGGTGTTGGGGTGTATCCATAGAACAATTGTGTATAAGACGAGGTGTACTGTTTTGTCCTTGTACAAGACCTTAGTCAGGCCGCACTTGGAATACTGTGCCCAGTTTTGGTCTCCTCACATAGTGGGTGACATTGAGGCTCTAGAAAGGGTGCAGAAGAGGACCATTAGACGAATTCCAAGTCTAAAGCATCTTAGTTATCAAGATAGGTTAAAAGAATTGGGACTCTTTACCTTCGAGTGGTGTAGACTTAGGGGGAATGTGATTGAGGTTTGTAAGATAATGAAGGGAATAGACAGTGTTCCAGCTGACCGTTTATTTCAACTAATTAGGCTAGGCAGGACCAGGGGGCACAGTTGTATAAGGCTAGATCTAGGTTAGATGTTAGGAGGTGGTTCTTTTCACAGAGAACAGTAGACCTCTGGAACAAGCTGCCCTCTCATGTGCTGGATGCAGACTCACTGAACTCCTTCAAGGAAAAGCTGGATTTGTTTCTGGCTGCAGTGGAGATCACCTCTTACAGAAGGTAGGTACTGCAGGGAATTGAGTGGCCAGAGTGATCTCTTGGACTAATTTCAATCGCCTAGATGGGTCAGAGAGGAATTTCCCAGATTTTTTTCCCTCAAATTGACCTGGGTTTTTAATCTTTTTTTTGCCTCTCCCAGGAGATCACATGGTTTTGGATGGGGTTGAGTGTACAAGTTGTGATACACAAGGTATCGCAATTGGGTGAGACAGGCTTGATGGACCAGATGGTCTTTACCTGCCTGTCATTGTTCATATGTTCGTCGTAGTGGTACTACCGAGCCACTCTTGGTGACGGACATTGAAGTCCCCCATCCAGAGTACATTCCCTCAGAGTTGCCACCCTCAGTGCTTCTTCCAAGTGGTGTGGTGTTCGATGGAGTAGTATTGATTCATCAGCTGAGGGAGGGTGGTAGGTGGTAATTAGCAGGAGGTTTCCTTGCCCATATTTGATCTGAAGCCATGAGACATTATGGGGTCTGGACTCAATGTTGAGGACTCCCAGAGGCCAATGCCTCCCGATCGTATACCACTGCGCTGCCACCTCTGGTGGGTCTGTCCTGCCTGTGGGACAGGGATGGTGATGGAGCTGGCTGTGACATTGGCTGTGAGTATGACTTTGTGCTTGACTTGTCTGTGGGACAGCTCGCCCAAATTTGGCACATCTCCTCAGTGAGGAGGACTTTGCACGGTCGACTGGGCTGGGTATCATGTCCGAAGCAGGGTGGCCAGACCGGTTTTATTCTTATTATTGTTTTCCCTAGTGCTTTGTTACCACTGAGTGGCTTGCTCATCCATTTCAGAGGGCAGTTAAGCATCAATCACATTGCTGTAGGTCTGGAGTCACGTGGAGTCCAGACCAGGTAAAGGTGGCAGATTTCCTGACAGTGAATCAGTTGGGCTTTTAACGACAATCCAGTAGTTTCATGGTCACCATTATTGACACTAGCTTTTTATTTCAGATTTATTTAGTTTACTAAATTTAAATTCCCCAGCTGCCATGGTGGGAGTTGAACTCATATCTCCGGATCATTAGTCCAGGCCATTGGATTACTAATCCAGTAACATTGTCATTATGCTAACGTACCCCTTATATTCTGTGCCTTGGCTAATAAAGGGTATTATGCCGTATGACTTCTTATCCACCTTGTGTGTTCAAGCCCCACTCCAGAGACTTGAGCACGTAAGCCAGGCTGACCCTTCTTTGCAGTATGAGGGAGTGCTGCACTGTTGGAGATGCAGCATTTTGGATGAGATGTTAAACCGAGGCCCCATCTGTCCTTTCAGTTGGATGTAAAAGATTCCATGGCACTATTTGAAGAAGAGTAGGGGACTTCTCCTTGTGGCCTTCCCAGTATTTATCCCCCAACCAACACCTTTACTTTCTGTTCGTGTGAGCTTGCTGTGCACAAATTGGCTGCTGTGTTTCCTACATTACAACAGTAACTACGCTTCAAAAGTACTTCATTGGCTGTAAAGTGCTTTGGGACTTTCTGAGGTTGTGAAATGTGCTGTATAAAAGCAAGTCCTGTTTTTTCTTACTCATTGGCTATGGAGCACTTTGGGACATCCTGAAGGCATGAAAAGGTGCTTCATAAATAGACCACACCTGGAGTACTGCGTACAGTTTTGGTCTCCTTATTTAAGGAGGGATATACTTGCATTGGAGGCAGTTCAGAGAAGGTTCACGATGTTGATACCTGAGATGAAGGGGTTGTCTTATGAAGAAAGGTTGAGCACTTTGGGCCGATACTTATTGGAATTTAGAAGAATGAGAGATGATCTTATTGAAACGTATAAGATACTGAGGGGGCTTGACAGGATAGATGCAGGCAGGATGTTTCCCCTTGTGGAGGAATCTAGAACTAGGGTTCAGAAGTTTCAGAATAAGGGTCGCCCATTTAAAATGGAGATGAGGAGGAATTTCTTATCTCAGAGGGTCGTGAGTCTTTGGAATTCTCTACCCCAGAGAGCTGTGGACACTGGGTCATTGAATATATTTAAGTTGGAGATAGACAGATTTTTGAACGATAAGGGAGTCAAGGGTTATGGGGAGCGGGCGGGGAAGTGGAGCTGAGCCCATGATCAGATCAGCCATGATCTTATTGAATGGCGGAGCAGGCTCAAGGGGTCAACTGGCCGACTCCTGCTCCTATTTCTTATGTTCTTATATAAATGCAAGCAATTTATTTTCTTTTGTAAATATATCATAGTGTCTGTTTGCTGGGAATAAATATCTGATATGCCACAGATTAAGAGCTGGGTTTAAACACTATAATACCATAGAGAAATTCGGATAGGATTAAATGTCTGATGTATCATCGCGTTTATCTGCTGACATTAAATACTCAATGTACCAATGAGCCTGAATGCTGGGATTAAATACTAGATAAAGCACAGACCTGTCTGCTGGAATTGAGCATCCACTATATCAATCTGTTTGTACGGTTTAAACTCAGATATGCCAGAGTCTATAAACTGAATTTAATCAGATCTTAGTTTTGAAACTGGGATTGATAAATTCTTCTTGGCGAAGGGTATTAAGGGTTATGGAACCAAGGTGGGTGGATGGAGTTAAGATACAGAGCAGCCCTTATCTAATTGAATGGCGGTACAGCCTCAAGAGACTGAATGGTCTATTTCTGTTCCTATATTCCTATGACATAGCACAGAGTGTCTGCTAGCAGTAAACATCCCAGAGTTTGTCTACTGGGATTAAACACTAAACACGTTGGAGTGGATAAAATCCAGAAGTCACGACACTGTCACTATTCACTTCATACCCAATAAACCTGTTAACAATCCGAACACAATGCCCCATCTATGGTGGGGGGAGGGGGGGGGGGGGAAGGTCATGCACTTGTGCTGGGGTAAGGAGGAACTTTGGCTGGGGGAGGCAGCACTTGCGTTGGAGTAAGGGGCTTCAACTGGGGGAGGCGGCACTTGTGCTGGGGGGCATGGCAAGGGACTTTGGCTTGGGGGGGGGGGACACATTTGCGCTGGCGTAAGGGACTTCGGCTGACACTTGGTGGCTTCTGGAAGTCAAAGTGGATCGAATTACAATTTGCGAAGTCAGTGAGAAATTGGGCTGGGTGGTTTCAGTTCCACACTCCAGAAAAACTTCAGGGTGTTGCTTATCCTCCAAGGGGACTAATCAGATACAAGGAGTGGCCATTTTTACTGTACAAATAAACGTGACCATTAGAAATGCACCCACTCCTAAGAATGTCACTGAACTTCGATCATTTTTGTGTCTTTTGAACTTTTATGGAAAGTTCCTACCAAATTTGGCTACAGTGTTAAAACAGGTCCAGTGGAAATGGTCAGAAGAATGCGACGCAGTATTCAAGGAGTGTAAAAATCAGTTGGTAGAGAGAACCATGTTCACTATGACGTATCTAAGGAGATCAAACTAGCATATGATGCCTCTCCGTATGGACTTGAGGCAGCGATCTCTCATGTACTAGTTAGTGGGGAGGAGAGACCAATTGCTTTTGCTTCATGCACTCTCAGTGCCAGTGAGCGTAATTATACGCAGATCGAAACTGAAGCTTTAGCATTCATTTTTGGGGTCAAGAAGTTCCACAAATACTTGTATGGTCGTAAGTTTACTATTATTACAGACCATAAGCTCCTGACAGCAATCCTCCATCCAAAGTTCCCAGTTCCAACCTTAGCTGCAGCCTGAATGCAGAGATGGGCTTTGATTTTGTCAGCATATAAGTATGACATTGATCACAGTAATGCTGATGCCATGTCTAGGTTTCCATCCCCATCACAAGTTACACCTGATAGGGAAGAAGTGTTTTATTTTTCATACACTGATGTGCTGCCAGTCACAGCTGAAGGGATTGGTAGAGCAATCAAACGTGACCCAGTTATGTTAAAGGTATATGATTACATTGCAAATGCCTGGCCAAATCAGGTATCAGAGAAAGATATTCATCCATACTTCGTTCATAGGAATGAATTGTCAGTGGATAAAGACTGTATCATGTGGGGTGCAAGAGTGGTTATCCCAAATAAATTCAGGTCCAAATTATTAGGAGATCTTCATGCCCAGCACCTGTGAATGTGCTTGACCAAGAGTTTTGCACGCAGTTACTTATGGTGGCTAGGTCATCGATATACAGTATATCGTTAGTAAGTGTACAACATGTCAATTGGCAAGCAAGAAACCACCATCAGTACCATTATAGGCATGGAAATGGCCTCCCATGGTGTGGCAAAGGTTACATATAGATTTTTCAGAGCTAGAAGGACAGCAATTGTTCAGTGTGATTGATAGCCATTCGAAGTGGGTAGAGATGTTTCAGATGCGGAAAATAACAAGTAAAACATTAGACAATTTGAGAAGATTATTTTCTTCATATGGCCTCCCTGAAGAGATTGTGTCTGATAATGGGTCACAATTTTGTTCAGAAGAATTTGTACAGTTCATGAACTAAAATGATGTGAAACATACCAAGGTTCCACCGTATCACCCTGCTTCAAATGGTGTGGCAGAGCACACAGTACAAATTGTAAAACGTGCCCTCATCAAATGTTGGATCCCAATCCAAAGAAATGACGTTGTCATTGGACCACAAATTAGCTAATTTTATGATAACTTATCGTAAGATAGGAGGGAGAGAGAAAACGGGTAATTATAGACCGGTTAGCCTGACATCAGTAGTGGGGAAAATGTTGGAATCAATTATTAAAGATGAAATAGCAGCACATTTGGAAAGCAATGACGGGATCGGTCTAAGTCAGCATGGATTTATGAAAGGGAAATCCTGCTTGACAAATCTTCCAGAATGTAACTAGTAGAGTGGACAAGGGAGAACCAGTGGATGTGGTGTATTTGGACTTTCAAAAGGCTTTTGACAAGGTCCCACACCAGAGATTGCTGTGCAACATTAAAGCACATGGTATTGGGGGTAATGTACTGATGTGGATAGAGAATTGGTTGGCAGACAGGAAGCAGAGAGTCGGGATAAACTGGTCATTTTCAGAATGGCAGGCAGTGACTAATGGGGTGCCGCAGGGCTCAGTGCTGGGACCCCAGCTATTTAGAATATACATTAATGATTTGGATGAGGGAATTGAGTGTAATACCTCCAAGTTTGCAGAAGGCACTAAGCTGGGTGGCGGTGTGAGCTGTGAGGAGGACGCTAAAAGGCTGCAGGGTGACTTAGACAGGTTAGGTGAGTGGGCAAACGCGTGGCATATGCAGTATAATGTGGATAAATATGAGGTTATCCATTTTGGGGGCAAAAACACGAAGGTAGAATATTATCTGGATGGCGGCAGATTAGGAAAAGGGGAGGTGCAACGAGACCTGGGTATCATCGTTCATCAGTCACTGAAAGTGGGCATGCAGGTACAGCAGGTGGAGAAGAAGGCAAATGGTATGTTGGCCTTCATAGCTAGGGGATTTGAGTAGAGGAGCAGGGAGGTCTTATTGCAGTTGTACAGGGCCTTAGTGAGGCCTCACCTGGAATATTGTGTTCAGTTTTGGTCTCCTAATCTGAGGAAGGACGTTCTTGCGATTGAGGGAGTGCAGCAAAGGTTCACCAGACTGATTCCAGGGATGGCTGGGCTGTCATATGAGGAGAGACTGGATCAACTGGGCCTTTATTCACTGGAGTTTAGAAGGATGAGAGGGGATCTCATAGAAACGTATAAGATTCTGACGGGACTGGACAGGTTAGATGCGGGAAGAATGTTCCCGATGTTGGGGAAGTCCAGAACCAGGGGACATAGTCTTGAAATAAGGGGTAGGCCATTTAGGACTGAGATGAGGAGAAACTTCTTCACTCAGAGAGTTGTTAACCTATGGAATTCCCTGCCGCAGAGAGTTGTTGATGCCAGTTTATTGGATATATTCAAGAGGGAGTTAGATATGGCCCTTTTGGCTAAGGGGGTCAAGGGGTATGGAGAGAAAGCAGGAAAGGGGTACTGAGGGAATGATCAGCCATGATCTTATTGAATGGCTGTGCAGGCTCGAAGGGCGGAATGGCCTACTCTTGCACCTATTTTCTATATTTCTATGTTTCTATGTTTGTATGGATAAATGTGAGGTTATCCACTTTGGTGGCAAAAACACGAAGGCAGAATATTATCTGAATGGCGGCAGAGTAGGAAAAGGGGAGGTGCAACGAGACCTGGGTGTCATGATACATCAGTCATTGAAAGTTGGCATGCAAATACAGCAGGTGGTGAAGAAGGCAAATGGTATGTTGGCCTTCATAGCTAGGGGATTTGAGTATAGGAGCAGGGACGTCTTACTGCAGTTGTACAGAGCCTTGGTGAGGCCACACCCGAAATATTGTGTTCAGTTTTGGTCCCCTAATCTGAGGAAGGACATTTTTGCTATTGAGGGAGTACAGCGAAGGTTCACCACATTGATTCCTGGGATGGCAGGACTAACATATGAGGAGACACTGGATCAACTGGGCTTGTATCCACTGGAGTTTAGAAGAGAGGGGATCTCATCGAAACATAAAATTCTGACAGGATTGGACAGGTTAGATGCAGGAAGAATGATCCCGATGTTGGGGAAGTCCAGAACCAGGGGACACATTCTAAGGATAAGGCGTAAGCCATTTAGGACTGAGATGAGGAGAAACTTCTTCACTCAGAGAGTTGTTAATCCCTACCGATGAGAGTTGTTGATGCCAGTTCACTGGATATATTCAAGAGGGAGTTAGATATGGCCCTTATGGCTAAAGGGATCAAGGGGTATGGAGAGAAAACAGGAAAGGGGTACTGAGGTGAATGATCAGCCATGATCTTATTGAATGGTGGTGCAGGCTCGAAGTGCCGAATGGCCTACTCCTGCACCTATTTTCTATGTTTCTATGTAATACTCCTCATACAACCACTGGTAGAACACCAGCAGAGATGTTTCTCAAATGACAACCACGAACCAGGTTCTCTTTGTTAAAGCCAAACTTGGCACAGTCAGTAGAAGAGAAACAATTAGGACAGAAAGAGAATCATGATTGAGGTAGAGTAAGAGAGAGAAGTGTGAAATTAAATCAGAAGGTGAGATTGAAGAACCATCACCATAAATGATGAAGAGTGGTGAAGATATGTGGTCCTTGCACATATTTGGTCAAGAAGTTTGATCATGGACAAGTTAGGTTTGTTGACATTGATCATATTTTACCTACAGATGTGGAAGGAGTTGAAAGTTGGAATGATTTGATTATTTCTGACCCATCAGATAGTCTTGTTACAAGTCGAGTACCAGTAGCATATCCTACATCAAATGTACTAGACACAAGTCCAAGAGAAAGTCAGAATTTAAGTCTGAGTCCGAGTCAGGCAGACAAACAGTCTGATGTTGTAGAGAGTTCAAATGTAGATCAAGGGTTGACCTTGGAGGAAAACTATCTTCAGGCTCAGCCTAGAATGAGTCTAATATGTCCTTACTATACAGTATAAATGCACACGAAGCCCATACTTGAGAGAAGGTCACTCTGTGGCCAGTTACCTTTATTAGCCAGCACTGAAGTGATGAAGGTGGATGGAGCTTCCCCTTATATACCTGAAAGTCCAGGTTAGGAGTGTCTCCCACAAGTTCACCACCTAGTGGTCTATGTTCTCACGGTGTACAACTTAGGTCAGTTTATACATGGGTTACAATGACAGTTAAATAAATGACATCACCTCCCCTCCAAAGTCTTATTGGAATCACAGGTTAAGTCTCTCTGGTGGTTTACGCTCCCTTGTAGAGCGCCTGAGTTGGGGATCCGGTTGTTGGGCGCTGGCCTGAGTGTCTGCTGTTTGCGGTGCCTCAGGCCTGTCCGGACTGCCCACAGTTCCGGTGTTCAGTCACCTGTGGAGGAGTGAACTCTACATCATGTTCTTCCTCTGCTTCTTCTATGGGGGTGCTGAACCTCCTTTTTGTTTGATCCACGTGTTTGCGGCAGATTTGTCCATTGATAAGTTTAACTACCAGAATCCTATTCCCCTCTTTGGCAATCACAGTGCCTGCGAGCCATTTAGGCCTTGCAGTGTAGTTGAGGACAAAACAGGGTCATTGACATCAATACATCGTGCCCTCGCATTCCCGTCATGGTAGTCACATTGTGACTGGCGCCTGCTCTCAACAATTTCTTTCATGGTGAGGTGTATAAGGGATAACCTGGTTTTGAGCGTCCTTTTCATTAGCAGCTCTGCCGGTGGGACCCTGTGAGCGAGTGTGGTCGGGATCTATTGGCCAACAGGAGGCATGATAAGCGGCTTTGTAGGGAACCCCCTTGGATTCTGAGCATCTCCTGTTTGATTATCTGCACTGCTCGTTCCGCCTGGCCATTTGAGGCCGGCTTGAACAGTGCCGTTCTGACATGGTTGATACCATTTCCTGCCATGAAGCCCTGGAATTCAATGCTTGTAAAGCACGGGCCATTGTCGCTGACCAAGACGTCCGGTAGACCATGGGCGGCGAACATTGCCCGTAGATTTTCTACCGTGTCAGAGGATGTACTTGAATTGGGAATGTCACACTCAATCCATTTGGAGTAGGCGTTTACTACAACCAAAACATTTTTCCCATGAAAGGACCTGCGTAGTCCACATGGATGCGTGACCATGGCTTGGCGGGAAAGGACCAGGGGATAAGGGGGGCTTCCCTGAGCACACGTGTTGCACCTGTGAACACGAAGTTCCAGGTCTGCATCTATCCCTGGCCACCAAATATGTGACCTGGCAATTGCCTTCATCATGACAATGCCCAGGTACTCATTGTGGAGTTCTCTGATAAACATCTCTCTGCCCATCTGGGGCATGACTACTTGGTTTCCCCTTGGTAGGCAATCGGCCTGAATCCTTGCGCCTGTGAAATGGTTTAAATTCCGCAGGGCATGCCCCGTACGTGGCTGCCCAGTCCCCATTCAGGACACATTTCTTGACTAAAGACAGTAGTGGGTCTCTATTTGTCCAGACTTTAATCTGACGGGCTGTCACTGGTGAGCCTTCGCTTTCGAAAGCTTCAGCAGCCATGACCATCTCAGCAGCATGCTCGGTTGCCCCCTCGGTGGTGGCTAGTGGGAGCCTGCTGAGTGCATCGGCGCAGTTTTCAGTGCCCAGTCTGTGCTGAATTGTATAGTTATAGGCAGCTAACGTGAGCGTCCACCTCTGTATGTGAGCCGATGCATTTGCATTTATGGCCTTGTTGTCGGCCAAAAGGGACGTTAGGGGTTTATGATCTGTCTCCAGCTCAAATTTCCTGCCAAACAGGTACTGGTGCATTTTTTTTTTACAGCATATACACATGCAAGCGCTTCCTTTTCTGCCATCCCGTAGCCCCGTTCAGCCTGGGACAAACTTCTGGAGGCATAAGCTACCGGCTGTAACTGACCCTTGGCATTGACATGCTGTAATACACACCCAACCCCATAGGACGACGCGTCGCACATTAAAATGAGTTTCTTACATGGGTCATATAGCGTTAACAGATTGTTGGAGCATAAAAAATTTTGTGCTCTATCAAAAGCCCTTTCCTGGCTGTCCCCCCAGACCCATTCACGACCTTTGCGTAGGAGTACGTGTAGCGGCTCTAACAGCGTGCTCAATTTGAGAAGAAAGTTACCAAAATAGTTCAGGAGCCCCAGGAACGAACGCAGCTCCGTCGTGTTATGGGGTCTGGGTGCTCTCTGGATCGCTTCTGTTTTGGACGCAGTAGGTCTGATCCCGTCTGCTGCTACCCTCATCCCCAGGAATTCTACCTCTGGATCTAGGAAGACGCACTTCGCCTTTTTCAGTCGCAGACCTACCCGGTCCAGTCTGCGTAGCACCTCCTCCAGGTTGCGGAGGTGTTCTTCAGTATCACAACCCGTGATGAGGATGTCGTGTTGAAAAACCATTGTCCTTGGAATGGACTTGAGGAGGCTTTCCATATTTCGTTGAAAGATCGCGGCGGCCAAGTGAATCCCAAACGGACATCTGTTGTACTCAAACAATCCCTTGTGTGTCGTGATGGCGGTCAGCTTCTTCGACTCATTTGCCAGCTCCTGGGTCATGTAAGCTGAGGTCAGGTCCAATTTTGAAAACAGTTTGCCACCGGATAGCGTCACAAAGAGGTCCTCCGCTCTCTGTAGCAGGTACTGGTCTTGGAGTGACACCCGATTGATGGTGGACTTGTAATCACTACATATCCTGACCGACCCATCCGCCTTGAGCACCGGCACAATCGGGCTCGCCCAGTCACTGAATTCGACTGGCGAAATGATGCCTTCCCTTAGCAGGCGGTCCAATTCGCATTCTATCTTTTCCCGCATCATGTACGGCACCGCTCTGGCCTTGTGGTGTACTGGCCTGGCGTCCGGGTTTATGTGAATCACTACTTTGGTCCCCATGAAAGTGCCAATGCCGGGTTGAAATAGTGAGTCAAATTTGTCCAGGATCTGTGAGCATGATATTCGCTCCACAGAAGAAATTGCATTGACATCGTCCCATTTCCAGTTCATGACAGCAAGCCAACTCCTCCCCAGCAGAGCGGGACCGTCCCCCGGGACAATCCAGAGTGGCAACCTGTTCTCCGGACCTTTGTGGGTCACGACTACCGTGGCGCTGCCTAGCACCAGAATGATCTCCTTTGTGTATGCCCATAGCTGTGCGTCAATCGGCAATAATTTTGGCCTCCTCGCCTTGGATGCCCACAACTTGTCGAACTGTTTGATACTCATCAGGGACTGGCTGACCTGTGTCTAGCTTAGTGATACTGGGATGCTATTGAGGAGCACTTTCATCATTATCGGTAGCGTCCTGGTGTATGAACTGTATATGTGCTCCACGTGAACTCGCTGAACTAAAGCTTCAGCGATTTCCCCCATTGTCCATTTGGCCTCGTAGGGTTTACATCGTCCCCGTCCTCCTCGTACATCAACCTGGCTGCAGGCTTCCTGCACATATGCGCCAAGTGACCGCTGACATTGCAGTTTCTGCAGGTATATTGCTGATACCTGCAAGCTCTGGCTGTGTGTTTGCCTCCACACCTCCAACAATGGAAACAAAAGGTCCATTACCAGTCGATCGTCTCTGACTGTCTCTGTAACTGTCCTTAAGCGCACCATTGACAGGTGTTGATGGCCCCTTTATTGGCCGCATTGTCCCTTGCGATGGCATGAATCGCCGTTCAGCTAGCCATTGTCTCTGCTGAATTCCCCCTTTGGATTCGACTACATGCTCGGGCATGTCCAATTGCCCCTGTCTGCTTGGAGAACTGTGTGCCGCGTTAACAATGTTGACTCCCTGTCCATTTGCTGCATTTAAACCAAGATTTTTGTCAAACATCATTCTGGTCTCTTCCTCCCCTGAGATAAATGTCTGGGCCATCAAAGCCGCCGTTTCCAGGGTCAAGTCTTTGGTCTCAATCAGTTTCCTGAAAACCCCAACGTGCCCGATGCCCTCAATAAAAAAGTCTCGCAACATCTCCGCTCTGCATGCATCTGGGAACTTACATAGGCTCACCAGTCGCCGGAGATCTGCCACGAAGTCTGGAACGCTTTGCCCTTCTCGCCGCCGGTGCGTGTAAAACCGGTGTCTCGCCATGTGCATGCTGTTTGCCGGTTTAAAGTGTTCCCCGATCAACTTACTGAGCTCTTCAAAAGTCTTGTCCGCCGGCTTCTCTGGCGCTAGAAGGTCCTTCATCAGGGAGTACGTCCTGGATCCACAAACCGTCAGGAGATTAGCCCTGCGTTTGTCGGCCGAATCCTGTCCCAGCCATTCCTTAGTGACGAAACTTTGCTGTAGTCTCTCAATAAAATCGTCCCAATCATAACCAACACAGTACCTCTCATCTGTGCTGCTAGTGGCCATGCTCGCGTGGTTTAAATCCCAGTTTCTCGTCGCCAATGATATGTCCTTACTTTACAGTATAAATGCACACGAGGCCCATACTTGAGAGAAGGTCAATCTGTGACCAGTAACCTTTATTAGCCAGCACTGAAGTGATGAAAGTGGGTGAAGCTTCCCCTTATATACCTGAAAGTCCAGGTTAGGAGTGTCTCCCACAAGTTCACCACCTAGTGGTCAATGTTCTCATGGTGTACAACTATGGGTTGCAATGACAGTTAAATACATGACAGAGTCTCAGACCAACATCATGTTTGGAAAGTTCTGTTCAAGCGCAAAGGTATCCTCTTCAAAACAGAAAACAAGTGGTTAAGTTTGATTGTAAATATGGCAAAATAAGTCCATATTTTTGTTATGTATAACCATCTAAGTTATTTTTGATGATTGTTTGTTATAATTACTTCTTTAAGGAGGGAGAAGTGTAATTATATAGCTCCATCTAATGGAATGTTGCTCCCCCTCATGGACTACTGTGGTAATGAACAAGTTCCTGTGCTAAGAGCCATCTTGTAAAGTCTGTGTGTTGTGATGTCGTAGAGAATATATCACATTTGGTCTGTAAAAACTTCCAGTCCTGAGGAAGGATCTTCGATCTGAAATACTGACTGACTGACCATCTGTTTCTCCACAAATGTTGCCTGACTTGCTGAGTATATTCAGCACCTACAACTATTTTGTTGTTGATCTGTAAATCAAGGGCCCCCTCATTAAAGAGGGTGGGGGGGGGGGGGGCACTATAACCGACAAAATAAACCAATTAAATTTTGGACGGTAAACTTAAATTAATTAAAATTTGGTTGCCAGGGGTGATGATGCACTCCAGTCCCTCCGGTGCCCACCTCTTTCCAGAAACTACAACTATTTTCGTTGCATCTGTAAATCAAATGTAAATCAATTGCCCCCTTATTAAAAGGGCACTAAAACCGACAATTTAAACAAATGAACTTTTAACAATAATGGTTCAAATTTAAATTTGTTTGCCGGTGATGATGATGCACTCCAGTCCCTCCGGCGTCCACCTCTTGTTCCAGCAACTACAACTATTTTGTGTTGTATCAGTAATCAAGTGCCCCCTAATAAAAAGGGGGTGGCGGGGTCACACTCCAAAAGCTTTTCAAGTGCCCCCTTGTTTTTTTTTTTGAGGGCACTAAAAACACAAATTATACAAGTGCCCCTGGCTAAAAGACCCCCCCCCCAGGGGGAGGGGGGGCAACAGCTCTACAACTCTTTTTGTTGAGAGAACAATAAATAAATATTAAATCAAGTGCCCCCTGACTAAAGCAGGAGGGACACTCCAAACACTTTTCAAGTGCCTTTTTTTTAGGGCACTAAAAAAACACAAATTATATAGGTGCCCCCTGGCTAAAAAAGGAGGCTGCATTAAAACCGACAAACTTAAACAAATGAAACTTTGGATATGGTTCAAATTAAAATTTGGTTGCCGAGGGTGGTGCTGCACTCCAGTCCCTCAGGCTCCCACCTCTTGTTCCAGCACCGAGAACTGTTTTGTTTTTATTCAATGAGGGAGCCAGCCAGGGCTCTGATTGGACCGTTATCCTTCCGAGCAGCGTTGCCGGACTCCGATTGGCTAATTCCCATACCTGGAACAGCGGAGCACGGAGCTTTCATTGGACGCCAGCTGGAGGGCATCGCCAACCTCCTGATTGGGTGAAGGGCTCCGAGCGGCTCGGCCGCGCTGGCGATTGGCGGGCGGCCGGACAATGCGGGAGTGGTGTCGGCGCACGCGCGGTGGGCTGTGTGATGGCGGGGCGAGAGAGCGAGAGGGCGGGTGAATGAATTCTCCGGGAGGACGAGGCAGGAAGAAGAAGGGATCGTCCCGAGCTCCGCCCGACGGCGGCGGCGGCGGCGACAGCGACAGGCTCTCGCTCCACAAGCGCAACCTCTACTACTTCTCCTACCCGCTGGTCGCCGTCTTCACCTTCCTGCGCTTCCTGGCCTTCCACCTCTGGCTCTTCTTCGCCTACGTCTGCCAGCGCCTGGCCGAGATGGCATCGCGCAAGGCCGCCCCGTCGCTGGCCACGGCCGAGACCGGCCACGAGCCCGAGCAGATCCGCCAGTCCCACAAGCTGGCCTTCGAGTACATCTCCGCCGCGCTCAGGATCGACGAGGACGACAAAGGTGAGCGAGGCCCCGCCGCACCAAAAAAGGGTCGGCTCGGCTCAGGGGGGTAGGGAGGGAGACTTTGGTTGGACCAGTGCAAGGGTCCTGCTCTCCGAAGAGCGCGCCAGGTGACGGGTCAACGCCCCTTTGGCTTGCCTGTGCCGTTCAGAGTACAGGACAATATGTGTGTTGTTCATTTTCAATGCAAGTGTGAAAGGCATTGCATTGGCATTGCAATGTAGCTGCAGTGTTTTATAACGTATGTTCCATTGTAATGTACGACAAGCATTATTATAATTAGTCCACGGCCAGATCAGCCATGATCTTGTTGAATGGCGGAGCAGGCTCGAGGGGCTAGATGGCCTACTCCTGTTCCTAGTTCTTATGTTATAATAAAACAAAATGCTGGCCATTCTCAGCAGGTGCACATGCGTTGCTCTGTTACTGCATTGTAAAGCAGTGTTTGCATTGCTACGCTCTGCAGTGCATTGCAATACAGTGCATGAATCGCTTTGCCACTGTGTTGCATTGTAATGTAGTGCACATTTAAGGGGGTGCAGCGAAGATTCACCAGACTGATTCCCGGGATGGCAGAACTGACATATGAGGAGAGACTGAATCGACTGGGCTGTATTCACTGGAGTTTAGAAGGATGAGAGGGGATCTCATAGAAACATATATCATTCTGACGGGACAGGTTAGATGCAGGAAGAATGTTCCCGATGTTGGGGAAGTCCAGAACCAGGGGACACATTCTAAGGATAAGGGGTAAGCCATTTAGGACTGAGATGAGAAGAAACATCTTCACTCAGAGTTGTTGACCTGTGGAATTCCCTACCGATGAGAGTTGTTGATGCCAGTTCATTGGATATATTCAAGAGGGAGTTAGATATGGCCCTTATGGCTAAAGGAATCAAGGGGTGTGGAGAGAAAGCAGGAAAGGGGTACTAAGGTGAATGATCAGCCATGATCTTATTGAATGGTGGTGAAGGGCCGAATGGCGTACTCCTGCACCTATTTTCTATGTTTCTATATAATGCCGTGTTGTGTTATAATGTGCATGCATTATCTATTGCGATACGCCATAACAGCTTGTATTGCTGCATTGAGTTGTAATGTGCATGCATTATTCTGATGCTGCACCGTGTCGTAATGTAGTACACGGAATGTATCATACTATAGAGCATGCATTATTATGTGATGCGGTGCATCATGTGCATGCATAGCTGTGGTGCATTGTAATGTAGGAGCATGCATTTGTGTCGCTGTGCAGCACCATGGTGTAGTGCATGCATTGCTGTGTCTGCGATGGATCATAGTGTCCATACATTGCTGTATTGCTACACTGTCATATAGTGCATACATTAATGCATGTTTCGCTGCATTGAGTCGGTTGGGGTGGAGTGCAGATGATTTCAGTGTTGCAGGGTGTGGGGCGCAATGGTTGGGCTGGGTGCTCTTTGCCTTTCCGTCATTGTTTATTGGTTTGTATGTAACCTTTAGGGCTGTTGCCGAAGGGCCGTGCGGCTCTTTGTCGGCCGGTGCAGACATGATGGGCCGAAATGGCCTCCTTCTGCGCTGTAAATTTCTATGTTTCTATTATTATGACTGCGTTACATCGTGTAGTGCATGCAATACCATGTCGCTGTTGCATTGTAATATAGTACATGCACTACTGTGTTACTACAGGGCATTGTAATGTATTTCATGCATTACTATGTCGCTGTGTTACATTGTAATGTGAATGCATTACTGTGTTGCATCGTAATGTAGTACAAAAGCAAAATACTGCGGATGCTGGAAATCTGAAATATCCTGGAAATGCTCAGCGGGTCAGGCAGCATCTGTGGAGGGAGATCAGAGTTAATGACCATGAAAATTTAACTTTGTTTCTCTCTCCACAAGTGCTGCCTGACTTGCTGAGTTTTTCCCAGCATTTTCTGTTTTTATACCATAATGTAGTGTATGCATTACTGTCATGTTACATTGTAATGTAGTTCATGAAGAAAGACTTGGATTTATATAGCGCCTTTCACAACCACCAGACATCTCAAAGCGCTCTACAGCCAATGAAGTACTTTTGGAGTGCAGTTACTGTTGTAATGTGGAAAATGCGACAGTCAATTTGTGCACAAGCAAGCTCCCACAAACAGCAATGTGATAATGACCAGATAATCTGTATTTTTTTGTGATGTTGATTGAGGGATAAATATTGGCCAGGACACCAGGGATAACTCCTCTGCTCTTCTTTGGAATAGTGCCACGGGATCTTTTACATCCACTTGAGAGAGAAGACGGGGCCTCGGTTTAACGTCCCGTCCGAAAGACAGCACCAGTGCAGGACTCCCTCAGCACCGCACAGGAGTGTCAACCTAGATTTTTGTGCTCAAGTCCCTGGAATGGGACTTGAACCCACAACCTTCTGACTGCGAGGCGAGAGTGCTACCCACTGTGCCACAGCTGATACTTATTACTATGTCACTACATGGCATTGTTATGTCATAATTTATTGTGCGTTGTATTATAATGGCCTGTAATTTGCAGCGAAGCAAAGGCGTTTACCACTGGCCCCGAAGAATGCTGCCCTCAAAGATCTGCTGTGATGTCGAGAAGCTGTCTAAGCAGCCGATTACAATGCAGAATTCTCACAGTTGGAACCAGAAAGTGAAGAAGCTCCTTTTATTTAACTTTTTAAAAATGTTAAGTGGTGAAACAAAGATTGGGGCTCTCACAAGGGGAAAAGATAAACCTGAAATAAAGATAAACAAACTTTTTAAAAAAAAAAAGTAAAAATTTTAAAGTTTCTCATTGTAATTTTGATTAAAATAGAGAAATTTGACAGTCCACAAAAGTTAAATTTGTTTTTAGGGCCATAACGTTTGTTTAGCAGTTAATATACTGTTTAAACCCCAGTTACCCCAAATCCAAAAGGGTCTAACTTTTAATGGGGTATTTAACAGCGATATTACTGTGGAAAAACCAACGTTTTCGTCAGTTTCCCTGATTACACTGATTGCCGGCTATGGAGTGGAGTAGCTGAGGGGCGGGGAGGGCACTGCGCGGGCAGTGTCGGAGCATTGAATGACTGACTGCAACTTCAGGATTTCCGCGTTAGGATGCACATGCGCTAAATCCTGAAGTTACGGTCAGTTTCAAAGGTGCAATAACAGTCAATGCTGACAGTTCACTGTTATTACCCACCGCAAATTCCAGACCCATGGAGGGCATTGCGTTAATAACTTTCTACATTGCATCATCATCATAGGCAGTCCCTCGAAATCGAGGAAGACTTGCTTCCACTCTTAAAATGAGTCCTTAGGCGGCTGAACAGTCCAATACGAGAACCACCGTCCCTGTCACTGTTGAAGGAAAGGCTGGGTGGGACAGGTTTGCCACACGCTCTTTCCGCTGCCTGCGCTTGTTTTCTGCATGCTCTCGGCGATGAGACTCGAGGTGCTCAACGCCCTCCTGGATGCACTTCCTCCACTTAGGACCGTCTTTGGCCAAGGACTCCCAGGTGTCAGTGGGGATGTTGGACTTTTTCACGGAGGCTTTGAGGGTGTCCTTGTAATGTTTCCTCTACCCACCTTTGGCTCATTCGAGTTCTGAGTCGAGCGCTTGCTTTGGGAGTCTCATGTCTGGCATGCGAACGATGTGGCCTGCCCACTGGAGCTGATCAAGTGTGGTCAGTACTTCAATGCTGGGGAGGTTGGCCTGGTCGAGGACGCTAATGTTGGTGCGTCTATCCTCCCAGGGGATTTGTAGGATCTTTCGGAGGCATTGTTGGTATTTCTTCAGCGACTTGAGGTGTCTAGTGTACATGGTCCATGTCTCTGAGCCATACAAGAGGGTGGGTAATACTGCATTGCATAATGCAGTAGCATGCATTACTCTAACTACATTTCATGATAAATTTCATTGCATTATGCTATAACGACAGTGTTATAATGTAGTGCATTGCATTATGTACAGCCTATGAGTATTGTAAAGTAAATAGAATCTATTAGAGTGTAAGTACAGCAGGAAACTATGGGATTCCTAATGTCCTCCAGCTTGATTTTGTACCTGGGAGGGAGATACGTGCACTCTAATTGCATCGCTCTGCTGTGTGTACTAAATTGAGTGTGGATCCTTTCGGCCTGGACATGATTTCATTTGCAAGGGTGACTATTAAGCTGTTGGAAATCTGCCCTCATTTTTTTTTTGCCAGTAAAAGCACAAATGTTTGACCGCGATAACTGTGCTATGAACACTTTGCTTGCGGACACTTGCTGGTCTGGCGTGTGCTTTAGGAATGACCATTTGGAAAAGGTACTTGAGACATGGACACCCACGGAGCTGTGTGCTTCTGCCTCGGTGACACAGTGCAAGGAGAAAAATGAGAGAATCGGCATTTATGTGTGTCCGGTGATTGGACACATTTGTTTCTGCAGTGGCATGCAGGTGAGGTGCATAAAAACCGGAGGAACCGGGTATTTAGAAGACCTGAGTTTAATTCAGTGGATTGTGTGATTCTGCACACTGGAGTTACTGGTCCATGTTATTTTATCGCAAAATAGTATTTAATTTATATGGTGCCACTTGCATAGCACCAAATTGAGCAGTTTCCTACATTACAACAGTGACTAAACTTCAAAAGTACTTTATTGGCTGCAAAGTGTTTTAGGATGACCTGAGGTGGTGAAAAGTTGTTGCTGCTAATGTGTCGACTCACGCTGTGGCTGCGAGGGTGGATAGATAGCACAAGCTTCTGACTCTGTACCTCACGCTTCGTGGCTTCTATGGTCAGATAAAGTGGCATAAGATGGCCAGTGCTGTTTTGTCCTCCTGCAATGGGCTGCTTCCCTCCATCTAGTAAGCTGGACAAGACCTGATTAAAAACTGACATGGTTGAGTTGAATGTGTTTTTGTGTGTGGCAGCTCATGACATCATGCAACTGGACAAGCATTGCATTGTAATTATTGGGCAGCACTTTATCCCTCAGCCAACACCAGAAAAACATTATCTGGTCATTATCACATTGCTGTTTGTGGGAGCTTGCTGTGTGCGCAGGTTGGCTGCCGGGTTTCCCACATTACAACAGCGACTACACTTCAAAAGTACTTCATTGGCTGTAAAGTGCTTTGGAACGTCCTGAGGTTGTGAAAGGTGCTATTTCAATGCAAGTCCTTTCCTTTACTGATGTCTTGTGTGGTAACTATGAATATGGCAAGTTGAAGAGCAGGACGAGTTGATATTCTTTCACCTCCATTCTCCGATAGGTGTACTGCCTGGGTATTTGCACTAGAATTCAGACTGCACCACAATCTATCAGTTCAATAGGATGCTGCCTGTTCTGAGAAAATACAAAGACACAGATTTGAAAAATAGGGTCTTTTTTGCTGGAACAATGCAGATTATGGGGCAAAACAATAGAAGGGTTTAAAATTAAGAGGATGGGACTTAGTAGATAGAAGCAGTCTGTTTCCAGTAGTTGAGGGGACATGAGATTTAGAAGAGAGGGCAGGGGAATTCCTCCTCCGTGTTAGTAGTTGAGGCGGAAACTATGTCAACTTTCAACATTAGATTGGACAGTTGTTTGAAGGCATATGGGAACTGGGAGTAGAAATGTGATTAGAGCGGTTTGCTCGTGTGGAGGATAAACACCAACACTCAAAAAAATTATATGCACAGAATTTTTAAGAGTACTGACCTTGATACTTTTTATTTTCTTTCCTTCGCCCCTCCCTCCTGCCTCCACCCCCTCCCCCCTTTCCTATTGGCAGGACTGGTTTGTAGTTGCTCGCAAAATGCAGCAAAGTGCCTTCACTCAAAGGGCTAAGCTAGATTTGACGCTATTATTTTGAGTTGTATTGGCTTTGTGCTGTCTCGATGGTCTGTGCGCGCCTGTTGTAATTCTGTTGCTCTGTTTGAACAGGACAGAAGGAGAAAGCTGTGGAGTCGTACAAGAAGGGGATTGCAGAACTGGAGCACGGGATTGCAGTCCAAATCTCTGGGTCAGGTAAGGCATGCCCATTAGTGGATGCTAATCCAGCGATGTGGGGGATTAGAGTGCAGACAAAATGGAAGGTTGTGAGTTGTCCACCCAGGGTGGCTTGGGAGGAGGTCAAGTAGGATTTAAAGGAGTGGGGAAGTAGAAAGTGGAGAGGGGACAGGGAGAGTTTGAGAGTGCCATCGCTGAAATATCCCAGATAAGCATTGTAATCTGAAGACCAAATAAGTTTGCACATTTATTAGTAAAGTTATACCTAACACAGCACAGCATTTATTTGGTATTTTGAGCCCGTTCCTAGAACGTATACCATATCGCCATATCCGTCCTCTTTAAAAGACGAGAATATTTTAAAATATATATGGTGAGTGAGAGCAGGTAACACGGCATCACAGGATGTGGCAATCTGTGCTTGGCTCTCTTGAATTAACATACAATTTACTTTCTGGACGGAAATCCTATATTAGTCAATGAAATATCACTTTTACAATTCAGGACTTTGTACCTGCTCTTTCAAACTATAGGCGGCTCCCAACTTCAGTTATCTTCTCCCAGTGGGCTTCCTCAGCCATGTTCAAGGGCGCCCTGCTGCATCTCTTGCTGCTGTTTGCTTTTTTTAAGTTGAAGATTGCGCCAGGGAGCACCAAGTCATGCAGAAAGCTGGCGCAGTCCCTGTATAGTGATTGGAAAGGGAGGTGACCAATAGCGGGCAGCACCATTGTGAGCAGCCAATGGAAGGTGAGTAGGCAGCGGCAGAGTCTGTCAGGGCCCATTTTAAGCTTGGTGTGTGGTGTCTGGATTCTGAGCCCTTACTGCACTGGATCTGTGGATTTGGGCCTGTGCTTTTGCTTCTTCTGAAGTGGGTCTCATAGCTCTAAGCCCTGGCTCAGGGGAGCAGTGGATCGTCCATTGTTTGCCAAGTCCATTGATAGATTGTGAGTGAGTAAAACTCTGGCAGATGGAATTCAGTGGGGGGGAAGTGTGAGGCCATCCAATTTAGACCTCCAGAAAGATTGATCAGGGTATTGTCAAAATGGCAAGAAGCTTGGAACTGTGGGGGAGCAGAGAGATGTCGGGGTCCAAATACTGAAATCACTAAAAGCTACTGGGCAGGTACAAAAAAATAATTAAAAAGGCTAATGAAATGTTGGCCTTTATCTCGAGGGCTGGAATGCAAAGGGGTGGGAGTTATATTACAGCCGTACAGAGCTCTGGTTAGACACCGTCTGGAGTCACTGCGTTCAGTTCTGGACCCCTCCCCCCCCCCCCCCCCCCTCACCTCAGGAAGGATAGACTGGCCATGGAAGGGGTGCAGCGCGGATTCACCAGAATGATACTGGGGCTAAAAGGGTTAAATTATGAGGACGGCTTGCATAGACTAGGTTTGTATTCCCTCGAGTGTAGAAGATTAAGGGGTGATCTAATTGAGGTGTTTAAGATGATTAAAGGAGTTGATAGGGTAGATAGAGAGAAACTATTTCCTCTGGCAGGGGAATCAAGAACCAAGGGGGCATAATCTTAAAATTAGAGCCAACGTTTCAGGGGTGATGTCAGGAAGCATTTCTTCACACATAGGGTAGTGGAAATCTGGAAAACTCTCCCCCAAGAAGCTGTTGAGGCTGGTCAATTCAGCATTTCAAAACAGTGATTGTGGGATACAGAACCAAGGTGGGTAGATAGAATTAAGATGCAGATCAGCCATGGTCTAATTGAATGGTGCAACAGGCTCGAGGGACTGAATGGGCCTCCTGATCCTGTGTAACAGGCTCGAGGGGCTGAATGGGCCGCCTCCTGTTCCTGTGCAACAGCCTCGAGGGGCTGAATGGACCGCCTCCTGTTCCTGTGTAACAGGTTCGAGGGGCTGAATGGGCCTCCTCCTGATCCTGTGTAACAGGCTCAAGGGGCTGAATGGGCCACCTCCTGTTCCTGTGTAACAGGCTCAAGGGGCTGAATGGGTCACCTCCTGTTCCTGTGTAACAGGCTCGAGGGGCTGAATGGGCCTCCTCCTGTTCCCGTGGAACAGGCTCGAGGGGCTGAATGGGCCACCTCCTGTTCCCGTGGAACAGGCTCGAGGGGCTGAATGGGCCACCTCCTGTTCCCGTGGAACAGGCTCGAGGGGCTGAATGGGCCACCTCCTGTTCCCGTGGAACAGGCTCGAGGGGCTGAATGGGCCACCTCCTGTTCCCGTGGAACAGGCTCGAGGGGCTGAATGGGCCACCTCCTGTTCCTGTGTAACAGGCTCGAGGGGCTGAATGGGCCTAACCCCTGTTGCTATGTTTGTAAATGGACTTGACACGTGATTTGACCTATTCCTTCTTTGTGAGCAAAGGTGTACGGTTCAGAGCAGCTCGGCACAACAAAACTGCTCCCTGCTGCAGTTATTCACCGTTGCCTCACTCGGAGCACAGGACCTGAAGTCGGCCACCTGTATCTCAACTGCAGTTCTCTGCTTTTGATCCCTATCCCTTGATATCTTTCCTTAATAAAAATGTATTGCTCTCAGCCTCGAAAGTTGTAGTTGACCCACCATCCAAAGTGTTTTGGTGGGGCGAATTCCATATTTCACATTGTGTGGAAAAAGAACCATGTTGGCTCCAGGGTGTATGCTAATCACAAAGGACTGCAGTCATAGTGACATGCTGTAAACTGTAAGCTTTGATGCCAAAAATAGACTTTTCACAAACTGTATCTTTGCCGGTATAGACTTCAAAGACAAGAACACAAAGTATATAGTGTCCCGTACTAATGACTTTTAGAGTTTGTTTCAAGAGGGTTCGCTGTTTTCATTGAGTCAGTAATGAAATATTTGCCCTAAAGGAACTGTCAAGCATAAAGAAAGAACTTGCATTTATATAGCGTCTTTCACGATCTTAGAATGTCCCAAAGCACGCTGCAGTTAATTAAGTACCTTTTGAAGTGTAATCGCTGTGACGCTCTTCCTGCCCTCACAACGTACCCCCGGAGTCCTCCAAGGATCTATCCTCGATCCACTCATATTTCTTATCTTCATGTTGCCCCTTCGGCAACATCATCCAAAAACAGCGTCCGGTTCCACATGTACGCTGACTACCTCAGTTCTACCTCGCCGCCAACTCTCTCGACCCCTCTACTGCCTCTGATTTGTCATGCTGCATGTCTAGCATCCAGTCCTGGATGAGCAGAAATTTCCTCCCAACTAAATATTGTGAAAACCAAAGCCGTTGTCTTCAGCCCCTGCCACAAACTTTGTTCCCCAGCCACTGATTCCACCCCTCCCCACTGGCCACTGTCTCAGGCTGAACCAGACTGTTCGCAACCTTGGCGTTCTATTCGACCTTAAGTTGAGCTTCTGAGCCTATTTCCTCTCTCTCACGAAAATTGCCTACTTCCACCTCGGTAACATCGCCGGTCTCCACCCCCGTCTCAGCTCATCAGTTACTGAAACCCTTGTCCATGCCTTTGTTGCCTCTAGACAAAACTATTCCAACGCTCTCCTGGCCAACCTTCGACTGCCCCATACACTTGAGCTCATTCAAAACTCTGACGTCCGTATCCAACTCGCACCAAGTCCTGTTCACCCATCACATTTGTGCACGCACGCTGACCTACATTGGCTCCCAGTCTAGCAATGTCTTGATTTTAAAATTCGCATTCTTGTGTTCAAATCCCTCCATGGCCTCACCCCTCCCTATCTTTGTAACCTCCTCCAGCCCCACAACCCTCCATGTCTCTGTAACGTCCTCCAGCCCTACAAACCTCCCTATCTCCAAGCTCCAACCTTCTGAGATCTCCGCACTCCTCCAATTCTGGCCTCTTGGGGAGAGGTGGATTAAAAAGTAGCAACTAAACCTGGAGAAATTCTAGTAGCCAGCTTGGTTATAGAAAGATGACTTAACCTCTCCTGTTGCCGATGGCACATATCTTGTAATAAGCTCTATTAGGCATACACTAATTGGGCTTATTACCCAAAATGGCAACGACTTTTGCATTGGTACTCTCTTAACTGTAACTCGTAATATCTCTCATATTCTAGGCTATCTTCAGCATGTGTTTGACATTCGTTTTGGGATTGCTGATTTCCATAACAGGAACCCTCGTCCATGCCTTCATAATCTCCAAGTCCATCGTCCCCGGTACTTCCTAAACTCGACCATGCACAAATTCCTATTTGTCCAAAACTTGGCCACCCATTATTAAGTCCCACTGATGCTTCGAGCTCCACTGGCTGCCCGTGCCCCAGTCCATTAATTTCAGAATCCACATCCTCATTTACAGATCCCTCCTTGGCCTTGCAGCTCTCCCTATATCTACAGCCTTTCTGAGGGACTGCACCGTGATGTGGTGGGAACGCTTGCATGCTCCTATGGCCCTGAGAGCTGTGCTGGCGGGAGTATAACTCCTAGTGGGGTCACCCAAAGCCAGACAGTTCGAAAGACTAAAAGGCCAGTCCTCCTGCTATGGAGGTTGTGAATCGGTCTAATGATCTGTCCATGTAAAAATGGCTTTCGTTCCAGAAACAGCCTAGAGACGAGACGAGTCTGGTAGACTTACAAATATAAACACCAAAGCCTGAAGATACTGCTAGGGGTGCAATCTGCAAATTGTGCTGGACGCTAGTTTTGGCAAGGTTAAGTTACCCGGATACTCGAACGTGAAGTGTTGATAGGTGCTACTCACTTGAATTTAAAATGCCACAATCTTTTGCGACATTTGAATTGATTCTGCCCAGATTAAGCTGTTGTCTGGGCAAAAATCATATGGCAACTCCAGACCCAACTCTGGAAAACCACCATCTGGATGTAAGGCAAGCTGATACCCTGATGGCGTCAAATACCTTGGGCTTGATGGACAGCAGTGGGAGAAATTAGTTGCCTCGTCACTAGGCACAGAAGGCTATTGCCTATCTCTGCAACCTGCTTGGGACCAGTATCTCAGCTCACCAGCTACGTAAGAACATAAGAAATAGGAGCAGGAGTCGGCCATCTGGCCCCTCGAGCCTGTTCCGCCATTCAATAAGATCATGGCTGATCTGATCTTGGCCTCAACTCCACTTCCCCGCCCTCTCCCCATAACCCTTGATTCCCTTATCGTTCAAAAATCTGTCTATCT
Source organism: Pristiophorus japonicus (assembly GCF_044704955.1). Lineage (NCBI taxonomy): Eukaryota > Metazoa > Chordata > Chondrichthyes > Pristiophoridae > Pristiophorus > Pristiophorus japonicus. Next base: position 13,387,527 of record NC_091983.1, read on the forward strand.
CCACCTTAAATATATTCAGTGACCCAGCCTCCACAGCTCTCGGGTGTAGAGAATTCCAAAGATTCACAACCTCCCTCAGAAGAAATTCTTCCTCATTTCCATTTTAAATGGGCGACCCCTTATTCTGAAACTATGCCCCCTAGTTCTAGATTCCCCCACGAGGGGAAATATCCTCTCTGCATCCATCCTGTCAAGCCCCTTCAGAATCTTATACTTCTCAATAAGATCACCTCTCATTCTTCTAGACTCCAATGAGTATAGGCCCAACCTGCTTATCTGACTGCTCTGCTGTGCAACACCCACTCTGTGCCCCTCCATTGGCGGCAGAGTATTTAGCAGTCATGGCCTCTGAACTCTGGAATTCTCTGCCTCACTACACCTCTCCCTATCTTCGAAAGTCTCTTAAAAGCTGAACTCTTCCACTTTGCCTTTGGCAACTCCCACTAAATCTTCTCTAAGCTTTTGTCTGTTTTATTTCCCTTCCCCTTTTTATGAACTGTTTTGGGATGGCTTGCCACATTAAAGATGCTTTTTCGGTCTCATGACTCATTTGATTCATTAGGGGATTGCCTATTGGTCTTGTTATGCTACAAGTTGTGTCCATTTGGGTGGTTATGTTCTTCATGAGTTAGTGTACTCACTGTTTGACCCTCTCTGAACCGGGAAGCTTCTTGAAGTGAGTGTAACTATTAGACATACACTGCAAGGTAAACCCAATAGTTAGGTATAATAATTCCTGTGGAAGAAAGAATTAGTGGTATAATGATCAGTTGATAACTTTTTAAATAAAAGTACTGATTATGTACAAAGCTCAACTCGGGCTCTATAAAGATATTGGAAAGGCATCTCCAAAGTGACTGGGTATGAAGTGGAAGGTGGATAGGAGAAATGGCTGGGAATATATTGGGAAACAGCTAAGGTCTGAAGATGGCAAGTGTCCAGACCAGAGAGCTGCAGGGTGCCCAGGGTAAAGATCTTCCTGAAACTTGCAGTGAGATCAGTTAGAGGCCAAAGATGGAAGGGGATGGAGATGAATGGGAGGCCATGATCAAACTTGTAGACATACCAGATATTGGGTGAAGTGATCAGTGAAAGTGCATTGGACATCATATTGCACCAAAGATTAAACACTAGCAAAGTATGACGTCATAGTGTGCTTTGCACGACTTCATGTTTATTTATTTGAACCTCAAGAGTTTGCCTCCACTTTGCAGCGCAGTTCCAGTTGTTTTTATTCAACGGTGTTGCTACCTTTTCCCCGAACATTCTCCATTGGGGTTTACCTTCAGTTCTACCCAGCGGGGTTAACACTCTGCCTCATGCCAAAAGCAGTGCATCATACGATGTTACGGAGTTGGGCTGTTTACTCAGCAATCATACTATTTTGGAGAAGTTCAACACTATTTTCTAGCTCTATGTTGCTCTATGTTCCTCGATTTCAGTTAACATGATGTGTGTTACTCTTAGCATTCAGTACTTACGGGACAGATATTGAAAGGATATAGAAAAGTTACAAAAGGGAGATTAGAAGGGCCACGAGGGACTCCCGAGAAAATGAGCAAAATAACAAAAGGGCAATAAAAATACATTGTAGGAACATGAGTAGGCCATTTAGCCCCTCGAGCCTGCTCTGCTATTCAGTGAGATCATGGCTGATCTGTACCTCAACTCCATTTACCTGCCTTTGACCCTTAACTCTTGATGATCTGCCCCAACAAAAATCTCTCAATTTCAGTCTTGAAAGCTTCAGTTGACGCCCATGATTCACTGCCTTTTTAGGGAGCGAGTTCTAGATTTCTACTACCCTTTGTGTAGAAGTGCTAAAATGGCCTTTCATTTTCTCTCATTTTAAATTGGGCCTCCATGTTCTGAAATCTGCCAGCAGAGGAAATAGGATAGATAAAGTTAATCTACCTACTCCTTTGTACAGATGTTAGTTTGAACAGCATAATCAGGGTAGGGCTGCTAAGAGATGAAGGAGGCAAGCCGGTAGTGGACAGTGGAAAAATGTCCAATGCTGAATAGATACTGTACCTCAGTTTTCATAGCTGTGGCTGAAGGCCAGGTAGTGGAGTCCAGAGAGATGGTACTAAACAAGTTACTTAAACTTGAGCTTGACATAAAAAATAAACCTCCTGGTTTTATAACCAGGAAATCTCAACGGAAGAAGTAATGGAGGCTTTGACTGTTATCACCTCTTCAAAATTAATAAGACTTCGATAATTCTAGGCCACTTAGTCTTACTTCAGATATTGATAAACTACTCGACTTAAGGGATGAAATTACTAAACATTTGGAGAGTCAAAGTTTGTCTTCATGGATTTCTAAGGCAGTTCACCTTGCTTAACCTAAATAATTCTTTGAAGAACTAAGGAGGATGGATGAAGGTACTGCAGTGGATGTGGTTTTGATCTATTTTTAAACAGCATTTGATAAAGAAAGACTTGCATTTATATAGCGCCTTTCACAACCACTGGACATCTCGAAGCGCTTTACAGCCAATGAAGTACTTTTGGAGTGTAGTCGCTGTTGTAATGTGGGAAACACGGCAGCCAATTTGCACACAGCAAGCTCCCACAAACAGCAATGTGACAATGACCAGATAATCTGTTTTGTTATGTTGATTGAGGGATAAATACCGGCCAGGACATCGGGGAGAACTCCTCTGCTCTTACTACAACAACAACAAGAAGTTTTATTTATATAGCGTTTTTAACGTAGTAAAATGTCCCAAGGCACTTCACAGCAGTGTTAAAAGACAAAACAAATAAATTTGAAATAGCTCCATGGGATGTTTTACATCCACCTGAGACCAGACAAGGCCTCGGTTTAACGTCTCATCCGAAAGATGGCATCTCTGACAACGCAGCACTGCACTGGAGCATCAGCCTAGATTTATGTGCGTCCCTGGAGTGGGATTTGAACCCACAACCTTCGGATTCAGGCGAGTGTGCTACCCACTGAGCCACAGCTGACACATTAAAAGTCTATAATGGCACGTGGAATTCAGGTGAATGCAGCCAACATGGATTGAGATGGTTGTAGAGCAGAATGTAAAGGATAAGGGTTAAAAGAAGTTCCTTGGATTGGAAAGATTTCAAATGGAGTACAGGAACAGATATACAATGTGCAAATCCTCGATCATTAAAGGTGGCAGTGCAAGCAGATGAGAGAAAGGCAAACTGAATCATTGGCTTTGTATCTCTAGACACAGAAAGCAGAAGTAAGGAGGACAATTTGAATTAATACGCAACCTTAATTCGCCTGCAGTTGTAGTATTGTGTGGCGTTTTGGAGCCCTCATTATAGGAAGGAGATACAAGTAACAGAGTATATTCACTAGGGTGCAGTGGCGTCTGGTAATGAGCAGTTTATTTTTCTTGATGCCACAGTGCCCTTTCAGAGCTAGCCAGTTACTTAGTTACAAATGTTTCCTGAGGCTAAAGATACCTTTGATGCATGAGCAGCTTGAGCATATTCAACACTGCGTACTGACAGTAACTGAGTGTTATGTGACAGTGATTCTTCAACATGTTTATCGTGATCTCCTACCTTGCTAGGTGAGCAGATTGATCGAGCCAAACGCCTGCAGAGCAAGATGATGACCAACTTGATCATGGCCAAGGATCGCCTGGAGCTGCTGGGTGGGTACTTTTTGTGTGCTTACTGTACAAAATGTTGGTTATGGGTTGATGGTCGAACATTTAGAAATGGGATTATTTTATATACGAGTTCAATTGAGGACATGGTGCATAGACTCTGCTTGTACTCTCGGGTATGGAAGATTAAGGGGGGGGATCTAATTAGTGGTGCTTAAGATGATTAAAGGAGTTAAAGAACGAGGGGGCATAACCTTAAAATTAGAGCTAGGCCGCTCAGGGGTGATGTCAGGGAGCACTTCTTTACACACAGGATAGTGGGAATCTGGAACTCTTTCTCCCCCCCCCCCCCCCCAAAGTTGTTGAGGCTGGGGGTCAATTGAAAATTTCAAAACTGAGATTGATAGATTTTTGGGTAAGGGATTAAGGGGCACAGATCCAAGCTGGGTAGATGGAGTTAAGATACATATCAGTCATGATCTAATTGAATAGTGGAGAAGGCGTGATGGGCTGAATGGCCTCCTGTTCCTAGTTCCCACCATCAGTTTTTTTCCCCCTATTATCCTTTTTAATTTCCTTTTATAGTTGTAGTACAACTACTGTAATCCCCTCAATACCTGCACATTAGTTCTGTAAGTTTAATTTGCTTCATTTCATATACATTCCACATTCTCAGTCCTTTGCCTTGTTTTCCTTACTGCTCCTGATTCACTCGGGAGAGTGGCTAACCTGGGCTCCAAACCTGTCCATCGGTGTTGTCTTCCCCCATTTTAAATTCTTGGCAACAGCTAAATGGACTGTAGGGAAGGAAACTCACTTGGGCTTATAATGTGACCCTAGTCCCGCACTGACTAGATTGACTCTTAACCACCCATCAAAGTGGCCTTGCAAGCCACTCTGGTTGTGTCAGAGCAATCGGAGGATGGGCAATAAATGCCAGCCTGCCAGCGACGCCCATGTTAAAGTTCAACTGTTAGTCAACCTCCTTCACTCTATGGTTCACAACGACGATCTTTGAGCAAGCATGAGGAGGCTCAACAGGGTAGATGTAGAGAGGATGTTTCCACTTGTGGGGGAATCTAGAACTGGGGGGCATAATTTCAGAATAAGGGGCCGATCATTTAGAACTGAGATGAGGAGGAATTTCTTCTGAGAGTCGGAATTCTCTACCCCAGAGAGCTGTGGAGGCTAGTTCATTGAATATATTTAAGGTGGAGATAGACAGATTTTTGAACGATAGGGGAGTGGGCAGGGAAGTGGAGTTGAGGCCAAGATCAGATCAGCCATGACCTTATTAAATGGCGGAGCAGGCGCGAGGGGCCAAATGGCCTACTCCTGCTCCTATTTCTTATGTTCTTGTGTATGTTTTGAGACACTCGATGGTGGAGTATATGGAGCAGACGTTATTCATGTAAAGCGTAGATGATCAGTCTCTAGCTCCCCGAAGAACTGTTGAAAATCATGCTCCTTTATACACCATATTTTGCCTACATCAAAGGTACGTCACAGATAAGACCTCACGATGTATCTATTCCTAATTCCTTTGAGAGCAGACTATTCATGTAAACTGTTGTAGTCGTTTACTTCAAAGCTACTCCTTTCAAACAAGTCTCCTGTCTTAACTGTTCTTGAATCCTTTGAAAAGCAGGCTTTATTAACCGTTATCCTCTATCTATGTTTATTACCCTATCCACCAAAGTTACACCTTAATCACTCATTCCTGTCATCATTAATGTCATTTATTTCTTTGCACAAGCACTTCTCGTAGTTAACACTCAAACATTAAAAGCAGAAGATAAGCCATGCTTTCCCTTCGTGATACTCATCATGTTGTTCTTGGAACGCCTGTTGCTTCTAGAAAAAAGGAAGGTTAATTATTAACCTTCAAGATGTCCCAACATACAACTCTCCAGGATGTCCAGCAGCCTACATCCCGAGAGTGGATATAAAATGTAAAAAGAAATGAATAAGGAAAGTTATCTCCTGTTTCAGCCACCCCTGTGGATGTTTGAACCCTGGATGTAGCAAGCTGTGACCAGCAGGAAGTGGAAGTAGATAAAGCTCCACAATGGCCCTGAAGAGCTTTTTACTTTCTCACTTCAAGTTATTAATCAAGTCACTAGCTTTTTAAATCAACAGTTGTCTGAAGAGAGAGCGTAAATGGTGGGGGGAAGTTGGTTAGTAAAGGGAGCATTGACATGTATGTGTGTGTGTGCGACTGGATGCTGTGATGTATGTGCAAGCTGAGCTCAATGCCAATGGATGATTACATTGTGCCCATCGCAGTTGACGTGAATGCTGTAAGGTTTATACCTTCCATGCATTCAATATAAGGACTGATAGCGTTGCTCTTTATCGCTCATATTTCTGTGTACCCCTGGGGATGCCACTTTACACAATCTCTACTGCAGCACATCCCACTTGCAGAGAAGCAACACCTTTATATGACATTGCACGCAATGATCATTTCTACTTGCGTAGTCGCCAAGTTAATGGGATGTCTTTTATTTATGCATTCTCGAGATGTGGGCATCGCTGGCAAGGCCGGCATTTATTGCCCGTCCCTAGTTTCCCCTCGAGACAGTGGTGGTGAGCTTTCCTCTCGAGCCGCTGCAGTCTGCCTGGTGAAGGTGCTACCACAGTGCAGTTGGGTAGGGAGTTCCAGGATTTTGACTCGGCCGACAATGAAGGAACAACATGGTATGTCCAAGTCAGGATTGTGTGCGACCCGGAGGGGAACTTGAGAGTGACGGTGTCCTATGTACTTGTCAGTACTCGATGTAATCGCAGCAGAGTGCTGATAAATCTGCCTCTGCTCCCTTTGACAAAACAAGACAATTTATGATGGGTTTATTTTTGTCAAATTTTACAATCCAAGTGGCAAATTGGATCCAAAATTGTCTGAGGCAGGAAGCAGAGGGTAATTAATGGTTGATGGGTGTTTTTGTGACTGGAAGGCCTTTTCCAGTGGGGTTCCGCAGTACTATGGCCCTTGCTTTTTGTGGTGTATATCAGCGATTGAGACATGAATGTAGGGGGTATGATTAAGAAGTTTGCACATGATACTAAAATTGTGGTTCATAATGAAGATATCAATGAACTGGTCAGGTGGGCAGAACAGTGGCAAATGGAATTCAATCCGGAGAAGTGTGAGGTAATGCATTTGGGGAAGGCTAACAAGGCAAGGGAATACACATTAAATGGTAGGACACAAAGTGTAGAGGAACAAAGGGACCTTGGAGTGCATGTGCACAGATCCTTGAAAGTAGCAGGTCTGATCGATAAGGTGGTTAAGAAGGCATACGGAATACTTGCCTTTACTGGCCGAGGCATAGAATACAAGAGCCGGGGGAGGCGGGGGTTTATGCTTTAAATTGTATAATACTCTGGTTAGGCCACAGCTGGAGTACTGCGTGCAGTTCTGATCACCATATTATAGGAAGGATGTGATTGCACTGGAGAGGGTACAGAGGAGATTTACTAGGATGCTGCCTGGAATGGAGAATCTTAGCTATGAGGACAGATTGGATAGGCTGAGTTTGTTCTCATTGGAACAGAGGAGGCTGAGGGGAGACCTCATTGAGGTGTACACCATTTTGAAGGACCTGGATATAGTGGATAGCCGGGGCCTATTTCCCTTTTTGGAGGGGTCAGCTACGAGCGGGCATAGTTTTAAGGTGGTTCAAGGTTCAGAGGGGATTTGAGGAGAGGCTTCTTCACGCAGAGGGTTGTTGGGGTCTGGAACTTACTGCCTGGAAGGATGGTGGGTGCAGAAACATTCACCACATCTAACAGGTGCTTGGATGGGCACTTGAAGTGTCGTAACCTGCAGGGTTACGGACCTAGAGCTGATAAGTGGGATTAGACTGGATAACCTCTTGGCTGGTGCAGATATAACAGTAAGTACTGCAGGAATCGAATACGGCCAGGGTGATCTCGTGGACTAGTTTTGATCGCCTGGATGGGTCGGAGAGGAATTTTCCCAGATTTTTTTTTTCCTCAATTGGCCTGAGTTTTTATCTGGTTTTTGCGTCTCTCAGGAGATCACATGGCTCTGGTTGGGGTGGAGTGTAGAATGTTTCGGTGCAAGGAGTGTCGCAGTTGTGTGGGGTGGACTGGTTGGGCTGGGTGCTCTTTACCTTTCTGTCATTGTTCATTGTACTTGGGTTTATATGTAACCTTCAGGGCTGCTGACCGAGGGCCGTGTGGCACCCCACTAGTTACAGTCTGCCAACCTGAAAAAGACCCATTTAGCTCTAATTTCTGTTTTTGGTCTGTTAACCAATCCTCTATCCATGCTAATACATTACCTCCAATCCCATGATCTCTTATCTTGTGTAATAACCTTGTCTTAATGTTAGAGCAGGGATATACAGTGCATGTGTTTGAACCAGACTGTTTGCAACCTTGGTATCATATTTGACCACAGATCTGCAGCAAAACAAAGATCGCCTATTTTCACCTCTAAGAGCAAATTAATTTCAGACAGCTTGAAAACTGTACCACTGCTTTCATCGCGAAGAACTGAAGACACAAAAACATAGGAACATTCTGTCCCTCAAGCCTGTTTCGCCATTCAATTAGATAATGGCTAATCTGTATCTTAACTCCATCTACCTGCCTTGGTTCTGCATCCCTTAATACCCTTACCCAACAAAAATCTATTCGATCTCAGTGTTGAAATTTCCAATTGACCCCCCCCAGCCGCAACAGCTTTTTGGGGGAGAGAGTTCCAGATTCCCACCACCCTGTGTGTGAAGAAGTGTTTCCTGACATCACCCCTGAACGGCCTGACACTAATTCTAAGGTTATGTCCCCTTGTTCTGGTCTCCCCCACCAGAGGAAAGAGTTTCTCTCGATCTACCCTGTCAACTCCTTCAATCATCTGAAACACCTCAATGAGATCACCCCTTAATCTTCTATATTCTTGCTCCCCTCAAGAATGAAATGTTTGTAAAAACAGTGTTTTCTAACTTTTTTATACTTGCAAGTGCTCCTATTCTGTGGGATACGCTGCAGCAAGTGTGTCCTGACTTTAGTGACACCTCATTCTCAATGTAATCAATAATTTCAAAATATTCTGTTTATATGAAAAAATGCACAAAATGTGACATTTGTTTGGAAAAACTGTGCATCAAACTTAATACCTACCTCTGGGCTAACTTTTTATCCAGGTAACTAGGTGTTGTCAGTTGAAATGTTGGGTTGTAGTTAACCAGTACCTGGTATTCTAAATCAAGATTGTCAGTTGACAGGATTTGGTTTACAGTTTGTTAATCCCCATGCTTTGCATACTTAGCGGTGCCCTGGCTTGCATTTATCCCTTAACCAACACCACCAAACAGATTATCTGGTCAGTTTCACCGCATTTCCTACATTACAACATTGACTCCACTTCAAAAATACTTCATTGGCTGTAAAGTGCTTTGGGATGTCCTGAAGCTTGCATTTACCTAGCGCCTTTCACATCCTCTGGACTTCCCAAAATGCTTTACAGAAAATGTTGGGGCAATTTTCAAGGCAGCAAAATGGCAAAGCACTTGGGCCTTGTTTACAAGTGCTCCTAATTCTGTCTATCACAAGTTGTAGAGCGAGAAAGCATCGGCCTCCTGTCTTACCCCAGCACTAATATTCTTGCCTCCGTATCTTATCCACTTGGATGTTGCAGGTGGAGTGATGTCAGTACTTCAGACAATGAACGTGTTTCCAACAAACATCCTTCTCAACATTTTTATAAATAATTTCCATTTGTGGTCCAATTTTCAATTTAGTGAAGGTGGCTAACCAGATTTTTATTATTTCTTTGCCTTTATTTTCCTGATTTGTTAAGGGGGCTACTTTGTGGAGGGTTTGGGATGGAGTGGTGGGAGGAAGTAAGTGAAATGCCTCAGGAAATCGCAGACAAGAATGGCCGGTGTCAGGAGTGGATGCAAAATTCCCCATTTAACTTGTCTTAATGTATCCCTTTAAACCACTCCCTCCCCACTTAATGAGGCAATAGGAAGCTTCCATCTAGGATAGTACATCGAGAAAGTGCACTCAGTCAAGTACTAACACTTGATTTATTGGCCCCGTGTCGTGCTTCGGAGGAGCAATTTCCTCCGGCTGATTAGTTTATCCAGTATCTGTAACGAGACTCGAGAGTTTCAGTGGCACATCATCACTGCACTTGCCCATTTCCCATTTCTACCAAATGGCTCTTGGCACATTTCAGTATTTTTTGATTATTTTTCTCTCGGAAAAGATATGGAAGAAGGGATGCTTTTCATTTTTGGGGTTTTCACAGCAAAGCGTATTCACACTTTTTTTTTAAATTTAAAAAATAAAGCAACGAGATGAAAGGTGGTTGCAATGGTAATGAGCTAAACATTGAATCATCCAATGAAGTTAAATCTGTAGCTTCAACCTTGGTCTGGGGTTAATCCAGTGCTCGGCAGTTTTGTGAGAATCAATCGGTTGTAACTCAGCCGATGAAGGTGAGTGTGAAGAAGACTGCAAAGGATCTTTTTGATCTTGGGCGCTGTGCTTCTGCTGAATTATAATGTCAGATTTTCTTTTCTGGCACTGTTTCTGATTTGGATTTCCTAAGTCACTGTTTCAAGAGGTGGGGTTTTTTTTTTGGAGCCATTTTCTTTTTGACTGTTTGCTCGGCCAAAGTGGAACTTTTCAATCCATGTTTTTCCACTTGGCCTTTGACGGGAAATGTAAACAGTGCGCGGCTGTTTCTTTCTCCACGCGGATAGTTTTGATGTCCCGCACAAGAGATTGTTGTGCAAAATCAAAGCACATGGTATTGGGGGTAATGTACTGACGTGGATAGAGAACTGGTTGGCAGACAGGAAGCAGAGAGTCGGGATAAACGGGTCCTTTTCAGAATGGCAGGCAGTGACTAGTGGGGTGCCGCAGGGCTCCGTGCTGGGACCCCAGCTCTTTACAATATATATAAATGATTTAGATGAAGGAATTGAGTGTAATATCTCCAAGTTTGCAGATGACACTAAACTGGGTGGCGGTGTGAGCTGTGAGGAGGATGCTAAGAGGCTGCAGGGTGACTTGGACAGGTTAAGTGAGTGGGCAAATGCATGGCAGATGCAGTATAATGTGGATAAATGTGAGGTTATCCACTTTGAAGGCAAAAACACAAAGGCAGAATATTATCTGAATGGTGGCAGATTAGGAAAGGGGGAGGTGCAATGAGACCTGGGTGTCATGGTTCATCAGTCATTGAAAGTTGGCATGCAGGTACAGCAGGCGGTGAAGAAGGCAAATGGTATGTTGGCCTTCATAGCTAGGGGATTTGAGTATAGGAGCAGGGAGGTCTTACTGCAGTTGTACAGGGCTTTAGTGAGGCCTCATCTGGAATATTGTGTTCAGTTTTGGTCTCCTAATCTGAGTAAGGGCGGTTCTTGCTATTGAGGGAGTGCAGCGAAGGTTCACCAGACTGATTCCAGGGATGGCTGGACTGTCATATGAGGAGAGACTGGATCAACTGGGCCTTTATTCACTGGAGTTTAGAAAGATGAGAGAGAGAGGTTCTCATAGAAACGTATAAGATTCTGACGGGACTGGACAGGTTAGATGCAGGAAGAATGTTCCCGATGTTGGGGAAGTCCAGAACCAGGGGTCACAGTCTAAGGATAAGGGGTAGGCCATTTAGGACTGAAATGAGGAGAAACGTCTTCACTCAGAGTTGTTAACCTGTGGAATTCCCTGCCGCAGAGAGTTGTTGATGCCAGTTCATTGGATATATTCAAGAGGGAGTTAGATATGGCTCTTATGGCTAAGGGGATCAAGGGGTATGGAGAGAAAGCAGGAAAGGGGTACTGAGGGAATGATCAGCCATGATCTTATTGAATGGCGGTGCAGGCTCGAAGGGCCGAATGGCCTACTCCTGCACCTATTTTCTATGTTTTTTGTCTATATGTAAGTGCTCCGATTCCCGACCTTCCCAAAACCTAAATGACCATTCACGGGATGTGAGCATCGCTGGCAAGGCCGACATTTATTGTGTTTGTCCTTGAGAAGGTGGTATGGGCTGCCTTGAACTGCTGCAGTGCGTGTGGTGCAGGTACCACCCTGTTGGGTAGGGAGTTCCAGGAATTGACTCGGCGGCAGTTAAATTGCAACCAATGTGCGTAGAATTGTAAAGGATAGCGCACAAGGGCTGAATTTACTCAACCCAGGAATGGAGGAGACTAGCTGACCTCAGGTTGAAATGAGATGTTTTTGCACCAGCTTTCATGATGGGTGATAAACTTTCAGCCTTTATCAACCCTGAAACTGGGGTTAAAAATCCTTTTTTACATGGGGGTGGGGATTTCATTATCAGGACATAATGAGGGTTGGAAAATGAAAATCCGTGTTGTGACGTCCTCTGAATTTTTTAATCTTAATTCTTTCCTAGCACCGTGCCCAAAATGGGTGTATACTTCAAAATGGAAAAGCAGATCGTTGATCCACGTCTGATCCTGCTTACTGGCGTCTCCCGGTCACTAAGCAATTTAAATCCTGTTCAACAGGAATTGTGAGAGAGCACGCCCAAATTTGTTCTTTAAATTTAGTGTAATATCCACCCATTTCAAAGCTCTGTAGCACAATTTATTTAACTTGTTTACTCTGTGTACTTATTTTGTTCTGTGTTTTTTTTGTTGATGTTTGTGCCCACTTATTGTGTTGTATAGAGCAGATGCTAGCATGCGCCAAGGTTGCCAAGCCTGAGAGGGAGGTGTGTAGAGACAGCCCAGGCCCGCCGTGCCCTATTGCACGGATCCAGTCAGGTGGGTTCCTCTGCTCGACCATACAATGGCTTTATTGGACGGCAAACCGTTTAATTTAATCAAAACTATATTTTCCTAGAAAATGTAATTGCTTTGTGAATGGATTGTATGTGAAGTGATAAGAACATGAGACTTGGGAGCAGGAGTAGGCCATTTGGCCCTTTGATTGAGCCTGCTCTGCCATTCAACAAGATCATGGCTGATAAGAACATAAGAATATAAGAAATAGGAGCAGGAGTCGGCCATAAGGCCCCTCGAGCCTGCTCCGCCATTTAATCCGATCATGGACTCAGTTCCACTTTCCTGCCCGCTCCCCATAACCCCTTATTTCCTTATCGATTAAGAAACTGTCTATTTCTGTCTTAAATTTATTCAATGTCCTGGCTTTCACAGCTCTCTGGGGCAGCGAGTTCCACAGATTTACAACCCTCAGCGAAGAAATTCCTCCTCAGCTCAGTTTTTAATGGGCGGCCCCTTATTCTAAGATTATACCCCCTAGTTCTAGCCTCCCCTATTAGTGGAAACATCCACCTTGTCAAGCCCCCTCGATAAGATCACCTCTCATTCTTCTGAATTCCAATGAATAGAGGCCCAACCCACTTGACCTTTCCTCATAAGTCAACCCCCTCATCTCTGGAATCAACCGAGTGAACCTTCTCTGAACTGCCTCCAAAGCAAGTATATCCTTTCTTAAATATGGAAACCAAAACTGCACGCAGTATTCCAGGTGTGGCCTCACCAATGCCCTGTAAAATTGTAGCGAGACTTTTCTGCTTTTATATTCCTCCCGCTTTGCAATAAAGGCCAAGATTCCATTGGCCTTCCTGATCACTTGCTATATTAACCTTTTGTGTTTCATGCACCAGGACCCCCAGGTCCCGCTGTACTGCAGCACTTTGCATTTGTTCTCCATTTAAATAATAACTTGCTCTTCGATATTTTTTTTCTGCCAAAGTGTATAACCTCACACTTTCCAACATTATACTTCATCTGCCAAATTTTTGCCCACTCACTTAGCCTGTCTATGTCCTTTTTCAGGTTTTTTGTGTCCTTACACATTGCTTTTCCTCCCATCTTTGTATCATCAGCAAACTTGGCTACATTACACTTGGTCCCAAGTCATTAATATAGATTGGAAATAGTTGGTGTCCCAGCACTGATCCCTGCGGCACCCCACTGGTTACTGGTTGCCAACCTGAGAATGAACCATTTATCTCGACTGTTTTTTGCTTGTTAACCAATCCTCTATCCATGCCAATATATTACCACCAACCCCATAAACTTTTATCTTGTGCAGAAACCTTTTATGTGCCACTTTGTCAAATGCCTTCTGGAAGTCCAAATACACCATATCCACTGGTTCCCCTTTATCCACCCTGTTCGTTACATCCTCAAAGAATTCCAACAAATTTGTCAAACATGACTTCCCCTTCATAAATCCATGCTCACTCTGCCTGACTGAAAATCTGTAGAAACGCTTGCTATCTGTTTTTATATCTCGTGTTAGTTTACTTTCATAGTCTATCTTCCCTTAATCATTTTTTAGTCATTCTTTGCTGGATTTTAAAAGCTTCCCAATCTTCTGTCCTTCCACTAGTTTTGGCCATTTTGTATGCCCTTGTTTTTAATTGGACACCATCCTTTATTTCTTTAGTTAGCCACCCTTTTCTCCTCACTGGAATATATTTTTCTTGAGAGTTGTGAAATGTCTCCTTAAATATACGCCACTGTTCATCAACCGTCCTACACTTCAGTTTATTTTCCCACTCCACTTTAGCCAACTCTGCCCTCATACCTTTGTAGTGTCTCTTATTTAAGCTTAGTCCGTGCTGGTTTGAGGTCTAACTTTCTCGCCCTCCATCTGAATTTGAAATTCAACCATGCTATGATTACTCATTCCAAAGGGATCCTTTACTAGGAGATTGTTTATTAATCCTGTCTCATTATACAGGACCAGTTCTAAGATAGCCTGCCCCCTGGTTGGCTCCGTTACATACTGCTCAACGAACCCGTCCCTTATGCACTCGATGAATTCCTCCTCAAGGCTACCCTGACCAATTTGATTTATCCAATCAATATGGAGATTAAAATCACCCATAATTATTGCTATTTCCTTTTTACAAGCCCCTTCTACCTCAACTCCACTTCCCTGCACTATCCCCATATTCTTTGATTCCCTCAATATCCCAAAATCTGTCGATCTCTGTCTTGAATATACTCAGACTGAGCCTCCACAGCCCTCTGGGGTAGAGAATTCCAAAGACTCACCGCCCTCTGAGTGAAGAGGTTTCTCCTCATCTCCGTCCTAAATGGCCGACCCCTTATACTGAGACTGTGACCCCTGGATCTAGACTCCCCAGCCCGGGGGGGAATGTCCTCCCTGCATCTACCCTGTCAAACCCTGCAAGTATTTTGTATGTTTCAATGAGATCACCTCTCATTCTTCTAAACTCGAGAAAATACAGGCCAAGTCTACTCAATCTCTCCTCGGGACAAAATCCCCATCCCAGGAATCAGTCTGGTGAACCTTCGCTGCACTCCCTCGATGGCAAGTATCCCCATCACCAGATCTCGCTCCTTTTGAGCGTGAAATTGTCAAGTTGATCCAGGAGAGTCATGACTTAACCATGGATCATGGGAACCTGGCTGGGAAGTCTAGAACAAGGGGTCACAGTCTCAGGATACGGGGTAGGAAATTTAGGACCGAGCTGAGGAGAAATGTTTTCACTCAGAGGGTGGTGAACCTGTGGAATTCTCTACCACGGAAGGCTGTGGAGGCCAAGTCACTGAATATATTTAAGAGGGCGATAGATAGATAGATTTCTAGACAAGAAAGACAGCAAGGGGTATGGGGAAAAAGCGGGAGTATGGTTTTGAGATAGAGGATCAGCCATGATATTGAACAGCGGTGCAAACCCAAAGGGCCAAATGGCCTACTACTAATCCTATTTTCTATGTTTCTATGCAGCGCTAGTGCTGATTTTCTCCCTTTACCTGTGACACCATGCTGCGAAAATGGAATCAGCGATGTAACCCTCTTAGTTGAAGTGTCATGATAGTGAGAATGAGCAGTTGCCAGGCCACTGGATAGCTGTCACTTTAATTTATACGGTTGCATTGGTCTGAAGGTCCAGTAGTGGATAGTATGAAATGCCTGTTAATGGAGATTTATTAGAGGCATTCAAAATCATGAAGGGTTTTGATAAAGTAAAGAATAAACTGTTTCCACTGGCAGGGTCCGGGTACCAGAGGACACTGATTTAAGGTACAGTAATTGGCAAAAGAGCCAGAGGCGAGATGAGAATTGCTTTTACGCAGCGAGTTGTTGTGATCTGGAACGCGCTGCCTGAAAGGGCGGTGGGAGCAGATTCAATAGTAACTTTGAAAAGGGAATTGGATAAATATTTGAAACGGTAATATCTTCATGGCTGTGGGGAAAGAGCAGGGGGAGTGGGTCTAATTGGAGAGCTCTCCAAAGATGGGCCGAATGGTGGCCTCCTGTGCTGTATGATTCTATATTTTATTAGCGAGGAGAATGGAACAAGTTATGTCGGTTATAATTGCCCATGAAATTTAAATAGCGTTTTGCACTTGTCCATCTTGTATTCTATTTATAATATATTTTCATATTGCCCAAAAAGTGTATTGTGTGTTTCCAAAGGTATATATGTTTTATACACCTGTATACAGGATTGAATGTGTGTTCAGTTACTGGGGCAAGCTCCATAGACAACCAAAAGCTACACATATTGCTAAAGACTCTCTTTGTTTTTTAACCCACACTTCAGCTAAACTTTTCAGTAAATCGCAGTCTGTGTTGCTTACAAATGGTGCAGTGCATTCTTCAATAAATTAGTGAAGCTCGTTACTGCTAACCGATGCAGTTTGACGTGCAGAGTAATTGCAGGCAATGGGGTTCTATGGGCATGTTAGGTGGCTAGATTACACTGCTGAAACAACATTGTCGCTGTTAAATTGCCAGGAAAGGTCTTTGAAGTGGAAATGGATTCAAGAGACTGATGGCTGGCTATGTGGAAAGAGAAGGCATTGAAGAATGTGAAGAAACAGCGGCTGTTCGCGAGCTCATCTAGCAATGTAGGAAAATGGTACATGACTGATGGATGATGTCCATTGGCAGAGATGAAAGAGGGGAGGCAAGACCTGTTATGAGTGTTCACTGGAAGTATTCAGCTACTGCAGTGCTGTTGTGAGCAGGGTGACAATCCTTGACACCAGATTTTGAATAATATAAGGTTTTAATGTTGGACTGTTATAAGACGGTGATTTTCTATGTCCTAACCACCCCTAAGCCTGCTTACTCACTCCGACGTCCCTACCTTGTCCCCACTGCTGCTGAAATTCTGAATCACCGCTTCCCTTCCCCAATTCCTCCTCCGAGGCCCCGCTCGACAAACTCTAAATCCTCGCCATCCGCTTCCTGCTCCATACTAAGTTCAGCCCGCCCGTCACCCCCATCCTAGCTAAGCTTTATTGGCTTCCCGCACCCGTCTCCTCCACCTCCCCCCTCCCCCCCGGGACAGATTGAATTTTAAATCCTTGTTCTCGTTTACACATCCCTACGTGGCCCTGCTCCACTCTACCTGTGCATCTCTCTCTCTCTCTTCTCTCGCTCCCCCGTTCGCTGACCCTGGTCACCTGGGCATCCACCCTCGTGTCGCTATCACTCCGCCTGTTGCCACCTCCACCTTACTGTCTGGCACTCCTTCACTAACCTCCTCCCTTTCCACCCCCTTCCCTGCTAAAACCTTCAGAAACCCATGTGTTCGGCCAGGCTTTTAGTCTCCTAACTCTCGAGCAGAGACTGGGCGCCACCTGCTGTTGTGCTTTGGAGTACCCTGCAGACTTTTCCCACGTTGAAAGCTGGAGTCCAAAAGTGAGCAGGTGCTGTTTTCATTTGGTTGCCTTTGGGGAATTGCTTTACTTGGAGATTAAGGGGTCATGACGATAACAAGTTGCACACTGAATGATGGAGGCTGTACTAAAGGACCCTTTCCTATTTCAGTATATGAATCGGGTTCATTAATGTACAGGTGTAGAAATGTGTGAGTGATTTTAACTAATCTGTACAAGTTGTATTCCACCGTCAGTTACCTTTTGGTATGCAAAGTCATGCAAGTCCAGCAGTTTTAAAAAAAAAAACAACTTTTGTTTATCTAGCATCTTTCATGACCTCTGGATATCTCAAATCAATTTACAACCAATTACAAAAACTCCTAGTCTCGTCGCCAAGAGCATGCAGAAATCAAGCGCAGGCAGCGGAAGGAGTGTGCAGCAAACCGGACTCCCCACCCACCCCTTTCCTTCAACCACAGTCTGTCCCACCTGTGACCGAGACTGTGGTTCTTGTATTGGACAGGTACAGCCACCTAAGAACTCCTGCTAAGAGTGGAAGCAAGTCTTTCTCGATCCCGAGGGACTGCCTATGATGATGACGACCAATTAAATGCTTTTGAAGTGCAGTCACTGTGTTGTAATGTGGGAAACGCAGGTTGTGCACCGCAAGGTCCCACAAACAGCAGTGTGATGATGACCAGATAATCTGTATTAGTGATGTTGATTGAGAGAAACTGTTGGCCCAGGACACTGGGGAGAACCTCCCCTACTCTTCTTCACAGTGCCGTGGGATCCGCCCTCCTGAGCAGGCGGACTGGGGCTTTAGTTTATAAGAACAACTTGCGTAATCGGACAAGAACAGAAACTGTGCCAGCGATTGAGATATTCGGAGGGCTGACCAAAAGCTGGGTCAAAGAGGTGGATGTTAAGGTGCTGCCCTGTTAGATGTGCCTCTTTCAAATGAGAAGACCACATCTGCCAGCTCAGGTGGATATAAACGGTCAAATTTGCAGGGCTCTGGGGATGGAGTGTAGTGGAGTGTTCAAAGAAGCAACCGGTGCAATAAAAGATCCCGTGGCACTGCTCAAATAAAAGCAGGAAATTCTAGTACCTCAACATTCCTTCCTCAGCCACCACCACCAAAACAGATTAACTGGTCATTCAGTGAACCTTGCTGCCATGTTTGCCTATACAACAATGACTGCATTCAGAAAGTTTTATTGGGACGTCATGAGGCACTATGCGGATGCAATTCCTTTCTTGGGTGTGAAGCTATGAATCACTATCTTAGCCAAGACACAGAGCTCTGTATATATTGAATCTGGGTCCAGGTTGGCGAGGAGTTTGGGAAGACACCTATGATGTCTTTTTTTTTAAAAAGGAGGAAGAAGTTTAATTTTTCCCATGTTATTTTGTTCACTGAATGGCTAAGTGTTTCTGGTATTCATTGCTCTCTCAAATGCCTGTTTACTAAGGTAGCCAATAATGCGAGTCGGGCACTGTACTTAAGACTTTGAGCAGAACCTGCTGTTATTCTGGAAAGACCAGAATATTTCTGTCAGCCGAGGGGTGAGTGGGCTTATCCAAGCTCCGCCCACATCCAAGGTTCAATGTGCGGAGCTTAGAGTTGAAAAGGGAGCGCAATTAAGATACGATGCTTTGTAAAGCTGGGGAATATTTTTTTTTAAAAAGAGCAGAAATTATCACGTGCATCCCGGGATTTCATATGATGCAGGAGGAGGCAACCTGTAGCACAGTCGCGACTAATAACTTCATAGAATCATAGAAATTTACAGCATGGAAGGTGTCCATTCCGGCCCATTGTGTCCGAGCCGGCCGACTTGAGGCCTGTTTAAACACGCAATTTCCTCACAACCAATCAAGCTTGGGCAAGTTCCTGGAGTGCATTAAAAAAGCGAGAATGAAGAATTGGGAATAATACTCGGCTCAGGCAGTGAGGCTTCAGAAATCGATCATCTGTGCAACAGATGGTCAGCCACTCTTTTTTTTAAAGAAAAAATTATGGGTAACATTTTTAAATTACATTGAATATACAGCACAGAAACGGACCTTTCGGCCCAACATTTGGTTACTGTTGATGGTTATCCAAGCTGGTTCTCCTGTGTTGCAAGTTCCCACATTGAGAGTGGGTACCCGATTTCTCTAATATGGGCGCAAGAAGCCTTGGTGGTGGTAACGGTGCAATGTCCCGAATCCGACAACCGGACATTTTGCGCACAGCTGGTGGAGTCGTCCCGAATCCGGAATCATTTTTGAGGTAAAACCCAAAATCCAGCATTGATTCCGTCGAGGATTCCGGATTTCAGACAAGAAAGTCAAGTCTGAAATCCAGAATCCTCAGCCTAGTCCATGCCGGATTTTAGGTTTTGCCGGATTTTGCCACTCAAAACCCGGCACAGATTCGGTTGAGGATTCAGGATTTCAGACTATTGATTTTCTTGGTCTGAAATCCGGAAAAACCCTAAAACCGGCACTGACTCGGTCCCAAGGATTCTGGATTTCGGACGTTGTACCTGTACTGGTTTATGATATATTGGGCAACACACTTGACACATCGCAGTCAGAGGGTCTGAGAGGCTGTTTCTCGTGCAGTCCATAATTGAAGAGGAATCATTTTAGAATATTTTAAGTTACTGTTTTTAAATATATATATATTTTATAATTGTTTCTTTAACCTCTGAATGTGACTCAATTGTGAAGCGAATGTTTAGTTTTTTTTTTATGATCAACTTCTGCACGTTCGGTAGATTTTGTTGTGATGCATTTAACTTGTTCTCTCAATCTCTCTCCTGCTCACCCTCATAATCTTTTAATGTTCCTCTTTTGGAGCAAGAATCTAATTCACTATGCTACCACACTGCACCCAAAAGGAACTAAGTTGCTTTGACTGGGGTTTCCCCCGACATATGACAGAAGACCCTCTGGTTCAGGCATAAAAGCTGAAAACCATTTCAGAAAGTGTCTGTTGTGGCTCAGCTGCCGTTCTGAGTCAGAAGGTTGTGGGTTCAAGTCCCACTCCAGGGACTTGAGCATAAAACCTAGACAGGCACTCCCAGTGCAGTACTGAGGGAGCGCTGCACTGTCGGAGGTGCCATCTTTCGGATAAGACGTTAAACCGAGGCCCCATCTGCCCCCTCGACGCACAAGATCCCACTGCACTATTTGAAGATGAGCAAAGGGAGTTCACCCCGGTGTCCTGGGGCCAATATTTATCCCTCAACCATTACTAAAACAGATTATCTGGTCATTATCACATTACTGTTTGTGGGAGCTTGCTGTGCAGAAATTGGCTGCCATGTTTCCCCACATTACAACAGTGACTACACTCCAAAAGTACTTTAAAGCTGGTAAAGTGCGTTGGGATGTCTTGAGTTCATGAAAGGGGCTATATCAATGTAAGCTCTTTCTTTACCCTTGAACAGACTCTGAGTTTGAAGACTGCCCCCGAAGGAGAGACCCTGTGTCACATCTCCGGCTCGATCGTTGTGGTTGCAAAGGCTTCGCAGCAGAGTCCTTCAGTGGAATCTGCTAAGGCAGCGAGCTCCCCACTAGTTTTCCCTGTCTTAGCTGATTTGGGTATATCGCCTGTCAGTTCACTGTCTCCGCTGGGCCGAATCTGTGTCCTGAAAGTTGATGGTAGTGACTGAGTCATCCCTGTCTTGCTAAGGGCACATCAATGTACAGTAGGCACCTCAAAGCATTGGAGCAGTACCAACGCTGCCTCTGCAAAATCCTACGAATCCAATGGCAGGATAAGATCATCCACATTAGCATTCTTTCTCAGGCCAACATCCCCAGCATCGAGACATTGACCACGCTCGATCAGCTCCGATGGACGGGCCACGTTGTCTGCATGCCCGATACTAGACTCCCGAAACAAGCACTCTACTCTGAGCTGCATCACTCACGGCAGGTGAACTCCTGGAGGGCAGAGAAAACACTTCAAGGCCACCCTCAAAGCCTCCTTGATAAAATGTAACATGCCCACCAACTCTTGGGATCCCTGGCCCAAGACTGCTCAAAGTGGAGGAGAAGGCACCGAACACCTTGAGTCTCTTTGTCGGGAGCTCGCAGAAGGCAAGTACAAACAGCGGAAGGAGTGAACGACAAATCAAGCACCCCACCCACCCGTCCCTCCAACCACCGTGACAGAGACTGTAGGTCCCGCATCGGACTCATCCATCACCTGAGAACTCGTATTAGTGTGGAAGCAAGTCATCCTCGACTCCGGGGAGTTGCCTAAGAAGAAGGGCACATCTCCTGCAGAAGTGGGCACAGGATTGTTGGAACAGTTCATAACACAACTTAATTACATAGAGTTCATAAGCACAGAAACCCGCTCTTTGTCCCGACTGGTCCATGCTCCACGCGAACTTCCTCCAATTCTATTTACTTCATCTCGCCCTATCAGCATATCCTATTCCTTTCTCCCTCATGTATTTATCTAGCTTCCCCTTATTTGGCATTGTATAGGACAATGATTTGTTCTGCTAGTTTATGGCTGGGCAGTGGACATCTACCAACAAACCGGGAGGGAGGCGGTCTGAATCTCCTGGGCTTCTTTAGTATAATTCTGTACGCAGTCCGTAGTAAATTTATACACCCACTCTATGAACATTCGCTGCCAGCTTTAGCTCGCAGTTTTGGTGAGCTACAGACCTCATCTTTTAGAATGGCCTCATTTGACTTGCCGTGTAGGTAGTGTTATTCTTGGGACTCCCCCCCCCCCCCCCCTGGTTTTCTGCTCCTGTTTTTCCTGGTTTGGTTTAAACAGGGAAATTATTCCCTTATTTTCTTCTTCAATCAGGAGGTCGGGACTGCAGAGCTCTCTAGATGCTCACTCAAAACAAGTGTGCAAGGTATCTGTTCCCTAATACAAGAGGATGCTGATCAGCCATATGATCTGAGAGTGACTGAACAGGCTCAAGGGGCTGAATGGTCTACTGTTACTATGACCCAAGGCAGAACAATGCCTGAGTAGTGGTTGGTCAAATGGCTGGGTGTAGTGTGGTCTTCACTGGCACCATCCAGATGGTAGGTACACTGACTTCGATGAAGATATTGTCCCAAGGCCATGTTCTGGCTATCCCTTTGTCAGCAGCTGTGTGGAGTGCTAATATTCCAAATATTACGATTAAATTTAGCTAATATTTTTGGCAGAGATTTGATTAGGCTGCAGGGATGGAGTTACCTAGCTGGGGCATCATCGATTGATTGGCAATGCTCCTCGGGTGTGCGGATGTCAAATGTTTAAATACATTTCTGGTGGATTAGACTGCCTGGGGTACAATAAAGAGTTAAGTGAAAATCTCTTGTTGTAGGACTGAAGGCTGCATTTTTCATCATCTTGTAAGAGGTGAGTGTGTCCAACACCGCCATCTGCTGCCAAGAAATTGTACTGCAACATTTCAGCTGGATTTATTTAAAATGAAAAGACCCTGGAAAAAAAATGATGACCATCAGTCTCACTTCCTCATACACTGTACCAGTATTTCCAGCAGGTCTGGGTAACTGTAGAGGACTATTTAGTGTGTCACTGGTCATATGGTCTCTGTTGTTCTGACTCCAATTCCGTCTTTACTTGACTCTAGAAAGTGGAGCTGTTCCAAAGAAAAAGGATCCTTTGACCCACGCGAGCAATTCCCTCCCTCGTTCAAAGTACACGGCAAAAATCACTTCGCCAGGACAGCGTGGTCACCACCGGGCCCAGAGCCACAGTGGCATCTCCAATCTCACTGGGACATCGCGCGCACCTGCTCAACCCAGTACCTCGACTGCCAAGGTAACCAACTGTGGCACCGTCCTGTCCTGTCTTTGTCATGTGTTGTCCATCCAGGTTTGTAATATCTCTGTTGTTTGATTGACCAGCCAGCCCTGATTCGTTAATGAGATCTCGATGGGTAGCGGAGTCCCCAGGGACTTGGGACTGTCTCCTGTTGGCTCCGAGCAACGTTTCAACCCCGAACCTGGCGGCTGGTCCTGGCTGGATAAGTAGCGGGCAGCTTTAACAGTGTTGTCTTTCGGTGAGCCTCGTGTAAGGAAGCAGGGCGGATGGTGGAACTACACTTTAGAAAGGATCAGATTGGATCAAAGATAGGTTTTAATGAGTTTCGGGTGATGCAACAGTAAGCTTGAATTGTTGAGCTAAAACCATTCATTCGCGGTATGTGTGCGCTTCTGATGGGAGGAGTTGGGACAGGTGAAATCAGTGGGCTAGCCTGCGATGATCGAATAAAGTGACGATACAAGAAGCACGGGATAGTGGAGCCGTAACCCCAGACCACTGGGTGGGCATACGGCACTAGCCGATGGAGACAGGCTATAAACTGAGAGTGAGAGTTGGTGCGAGCAGATCGAAGGAAGGAAGCCTATGGCTCTACCCAGAGGAGCGGGTAATACCGTGTGTGTTTATTCCTCTGTACTACTGCTAGTGATTTTCTTTACTTTATTTCTAACTGATTATAATTGCTCAACCATCGGTGGCCGTGCCTTCAGCTGCTTCGGCCCCAAGCTCTGGAACTCCCTCCCTAAACCTCTCTGCTTCTCTACCTCTCTTTCCTCCTTTTAAGATGCTCCTTAAAACCTCCATCTTTGACCAAGCTTTTGGTCACCTGCCATAATTTCTTACCTGGCTCGGTGTCAAATTTTATTTTTTTTCTTCCAACACTCCTGTGAAAGCGCCTTGGGACATTGTACTACGTTAAAGGCATTTTATAAATACAAGTTGTTTATTTATTCCAGATCAGTAAAGCCAACACACCGCCAGTATGGAGTTTCCTCGGTTGGTACAGTTGGTTAAACTCCAGCAGTGCCCTCCGAGGTCCCCAAGTCTTGGCTCTTGCCAACCTGTGCAACCCCTACCTGTGTGCATTTCTCAGCGGCTTGGTTTGGATATGTTTACGCTTGGTGATGGGTTTGTACGCAAGTTTGATAGCTGGCTGGCCAATTCACTGTAGTGTTAATGACTTGTAAGCCACAAAATCTTTATTTTAATTAATGTTCAATTTCATTTTATTGAATTTCCCTTACAGGAACGTAGAAACAGGAGTAGGCCGTTTAGCCCCTCGAGCCTGTTCCGCCATTCATTGAGTACCTGGCTGATCTGCGACCTAATATCCCTTAGTACCTTTTGGTTAATAAAAAAAATGATCAGTCTCAAATTTACAGTTAACAATTAACCTAGCATCAATTGCCGTTTGCAGAGGAGAGGTCCAAACCTCCACCATTAGGAGTTTGACTCTTGCAGTTTGCTTTGAGGATTTATTTGGTCTGCTGAAAGTATTCACCTTTTTACAGGCTACGAGTACAAAGAACACCACCAGACCAAACAAACCCACCACTCCTGTTGCAACTCCTCGGAAGAAGAAGGATTTGAAAAATTTTCGAAATGTCGATAGCAAGCTGGCAAACATAATCCTGAATGAAGTGGTGGACAGGTAACCCTATGTTATATGTCATCGATTTAAGCTGCATCGAACTGCACAGGGCGTTGGAGATCATAACTGGAGTACAGCATACAGTTTTGGTCTCTTATTTAAGGAGGGATCTACCTACATTGGAAGCAGTTCAGAGAAGGTTCACGAGGTTGATTCCTGAGATGGAGGGATTGTCGTATGAAGAAAGGTTGAGCAGGCTGGGCCTATATTCACTGGAGTTTAGAAGACTGAGGTGTATAAGACTCTGAGGGAGCTTGACAGGGTAGATGCAGAGAGGATGTTTCCCCTCATGGGGGGAATCCAGAACTAGAGAGCATAGTTTCAGAATAAGGGGTCACCCATTTAAAACAGATGAGGAGAAATTTCTTCTGAGGTTTGTAAATCTATGGAATTCTCTGCCCCAGAGAGCTGTGGAGGCTGAGTCATTGAATATATTTAAGGCAGAGATAAACAGATTTTTGAGCGTTAAGAGAGTAAAGGGTTATGGGGAGCGGGCGGGGAAGTGAAGTTGAGGCCAAGATCCGATCAGCCATGATCTTATTGAATGGCGGGAAGGCTCGAGGGGCCAAATGGCCTACTCCTGCTCCTATTTCTTATGTTCTGTTCTTGTGAACATGTAGGTAGTAAAAAAAAAACTGCATTTGCATCAGAGAGACTTTGATGGCACTTAAAGTTTATTACAAAGTCCTGCTTTTTCTCCAACACTCGCATCCAGTGAAAGGTAAAAATGTGGTCTTATCTGGTATTGTATCCAGTGCACCACCTCAGAGACTTGAGCACATTATCCAGGCTGTCACTCCAGTGCGGTACTGAGGGAGTGCCACATTGTCGGAGGTGTGCTGTCTTTCCAGCGAGTTGTCTGGCTCGCAAGTGGATTTAAAAGATGCCACAGTACTATTCGAAGTCAAGCAGGTGTCAGGAATGCCTGCTATTTTGTACGTTAAAAGAAATTCATTCTCGGGATGTGGTTGTTGCTGGCATGGCCGGCTTATAATGCTCATCCCTAGTTGCCCTGAGAAGGTGGTACAGCTTTGTACAACTGAGCGGCCCACTTCTGAAGGCAGTTGGTGTGGGACTGGAGTCACATATAGGCCTAGACCGGGTAAGGACGGCAGGTCTCCTTCCCTAAAGGGACATTAGTGAACTAGTTGGGCTTTTTCTGACTATTCGAGTTTCGTGAGCACTTTTAATCATGGCAGATTTTTATTTCCAGACTTTTAAACTGAATTTGAACTTGCGTTCTGTGGATTACTAGTCCAGTAAGCTACACGTTACACCACTGTACCTTACTTCAAGAGCACCTCTCCCCCAAAATAATCCGTGCACCCTGTCTGCTGCTCTTTCAGTTACTGGTAATTTGAACGGTCCCATTTGACAACCAGTTGATGGCAGATATTGTACAAGTCTCACTATAGTCCCTTTCAGCTAGTTTTGGGCTGCATTTCAACAGCAAACCTACATTCACGGGATTTTCTCAAACTATACCTGCAGCTGCCCCACGATCTTTGGGGGTAAATTTCCTCGCAGCAAAACTCTTTTTATCACACAAGTGTCACATTTCTGTCTTCACCCAAGTATCTGTGCACCCATGCTTTCCTGGAGAGGTCAGAGAATTGTGACCAGGAGTAGAAACCCTTTTTTATGTGTGGTTTCCCCCCCCCCCCGCCACCGGCTAGCCTGGGGGCACGGAAACCCACTGAGGTACCCCACATTGGCTGATTCTCGGACCAGTCATTGATCCTGGGATTTGTACAGTGGTGGTGCGGCTTCTGGTGTGTTGACCCATCGACCATTGGGGGCCCAGTAGATTTCAATTTAGTTTAATAACCTGATGTTACTTTTTTTGTTTATTACCCGATATTACTACTGATACCTTGTTCATATCAATGGATTTGCTGCTGTGGGCATAACGGTCTTTAGGGGTTGTGCATGTACTGCATCGTGAAGCAGTGCGACAATCGAGGAAAACATTAGAGGATTTATTTATACTTGGAAATCTTACAACCATGTGTTTGGAGTGCTTGCTTACACAGTTAACTGATTCATTTCCCAGTGGGTGTAGGGGGTGGGGTGGTGATATGCCAGAGGTGGGTGTTTTGGGGGGCTGAAATGCCAGAGGTGGGAGGGGGATGTGCCAGAAATGTATGTTTGGGGGGGGGGGGGGGGGGGGAGGAATGTGCCAGAGATGGGTGGGTGGGGCTGACCTGCCAGAGATGGGTGGGTGGGGCTGACCTGCCAGAGATGGGTGGGTGGGGCTGACCTGCCAGAGATGGTTGGGTGGGGGGGTTGCTGGAGGTGGGTGGGTGGGAGGGGGTGATGTACCAGAGGTAGGTGGGTGGGGGGGGTTTGTGTGTGCCAGTGGTGGATGGGTGGGTGGGGTGGGAGGGGGTGATGTACCAGAGGTGGGTGGGGGAGGTGGGAGGTGGTGATGTACCAGAGGTGGGTGGGGGAGGGGGTGATGTACCAGAGGTGGGTGGGGGAGGGGGTGATGTACCAGAGGTGGGTGGGTCGGGGGGGGGGTTTGTGTGCCAGTGCTGGATGGGTGGGGGGGGAAGAGGATGGTTCTGTATTTGAGCTGAGAGTGTAAACTTGCTGCACCAAACAATCATTGTAAGGAGTGTCGCTCAGGACCTGGGCTGAGACTGCAGGGGGGCTATGGCAGAGTTAAATGATGTGTATCTTGTTGAACAGTGCACCATCCGTCCGTTTTGAAGACGTCGCTGGGCAAGAGCTGGCGAAACAGGCTCTACAGGAGATTGTTATTCTTCCGTCTCTCAGGCCTGAGGTAAGCCCAGTCCGCCTACTTGAGACCCTTCACGGTGTTTGTAGCTCTCTGTCCTGTTGTTGGCTCGTATTTTGGTGAAACTCTCTGCGCTTCAAGGTGGGCCATCTTGAACTCTCCTATTTGAACCACCCGCTGTTAGAAAGTGTTCGGAGCAAGTGCGAAGTGTGGTAATTGCTATCCCAACTGTAGAACCGTACCCACTACTGTACCTTTTTTGTGTTTATTTCCCACATCGGTGGTCCCCGGGTCTGTGAGGCAGAATGACTGGAATGTTTTCATGCTGTGGGATCACGCCCCAATTCTCCTTGTAAATGTTTCCCACCCTGCGGGGCCCCGTTAAGGGGTTGCGTGGGCCATCAAAATACCGGCCATGCACGGTTTTTACATTTAAAATAGCAGCTGGGTGGGTTCCCCAGAGCCGCATTGATCAGACTCACTCGAAACTGGGCTGAGCCTGTACAAAGTCATCTCGAAATGGGACTCTTGCAGGCTGTTACCAAAGGAGACTTTCACAGCTAAGTGCTAGATGCCCTTAACTAAATCTAGGTCGCAGAAGTTATGCCGAGTTTATCACAAGTAACGAATGGTTGTGGAGTGAAGAGAAAAGATGCAGACGTTGCAGACGGTCTCTCCAGGGGGGGAAAAGTGGAAGAAAATGTAAGCATGGCTGTAAGTAGTGTTAGTGCTTAACAACAAAAACTTGTATTTATATAGTGCCTTTAATGTAAAACACCCCAAGGTGCTTCACAGGAGTGTTATAAGACAAAACAAATAAATTTGACATAGAGCCACATAAGAAGAAATTACGGCAGATGACCAAAAGCTTGGTCAAAGAGATAGGTTTAAGGAGCGTCTTAAAGGAGGAATGAGAAGCAGAGAGGTTTAGGGAGGGAGTTCCAGAGCTTTGGGCCCAGGCAGCTGAAGGCACGACCACCAGTGGTGGAGTAGTTATAATCAAGGATGCTCAAGAGGGCAGAATTTGAGGAGCGCACACACTGTGGGACGGGGGTGGGAGAGGGGGTTGTGAGGCTGAAGGAGATGAGGGATATGGAGGGGCGAGGATTTTGAAATAGAGGCGTTGCTTAACCGGGAGCCAATATAGATCAGGGAGCAGAGGGGTGATGGGTGAGCGGGACTTGGTGCGAGTTCGGACACGGGCTGCCGAGTTTTGGATGACCTCAAGTTTATGTAGGGTAGAACGTGGGAGGCCAACCAGGAGTGAGTTGGAGTAGTCTAGAGGTAACAGAGGCATGGATGAGGGTTTCAGCAGCAGATGAGCTGAGGCAGGGCTGGAGACAGGCGATGTTACGGAGGTGGAAATAGTTATGCTGCGGATATGTAGCCGGAAGCTCTGTTCAGGGTCAAATATTCCACCTTGGTTGTGAACAGTCTGGCTCAGCCTCAGACAGATCCTAGGGAGAGGAATGGAATCAGTGGCTAGGGAACGCAGTTTGTGGCAGGGACCAAGGACAATGGCTTCGGTCTTCCCAATTGGGGAACATTTCTGCTCATCCGGTACTAGATGTCAGATAAGCAGTCTGAGCATTGAGACCACGGAGGGATAGAAATCCGTGGTAGTGAGGTAGAGCTGGGTGTTGTCAGCATACATGGGAAGGAGAGTACTCTGGTGTTTCATACTGAAGCCATTATCAAAGTATGTAGCTTCTCGTTTTAAAAACGCTCTTTTTTAGGTAGAATTACTGTGAATGTAGAGCATGGGAACAGGCTATTCAGCCCAACAGGTCCGTGCCGGTGTTTATGTTCCACATGAGCCTCCTCCCATCTCTCTTCATCTCACCCTATCACCATATCCTTCTATTCCTTTCTCCCTCGTGTATTTATCTAGCTTCCCCTTAAAGGCATCTATGCAATTCACCTCAACTACTTCCTATGGTTACGATTTCCACATTCTCACCGCTCTCTGGGTAAAGAGGTTTCTCCTGAATTCCTGATTGGATTTATTAGTGACTATCTTATATTTATATATTATACACAGTTGAAGCCCCTGAAGGGTGAAGTCTCTCTTTCCCATTAGGCCGACGTGATTCATTCACTGGGCACAACTCCCTATGTCCTGGGGCAGATCCATTGATTGTATGTGGGAGGGGACGCATCTTCAGAGCCAGTTCAGACTTTTGAGAACTGGTGCTGCAGGGAGAGAGGGCTGGGGTGCTTGCACAGTTTGAGTACATCTTGCTGTGCACAAATTGGCTGCTGGGTGTGACTGACTGCCGTTCAAGAATTCAAAGTCGCGAGGATGTCATTTCTGTGTCGTGTGAGAGACATTTTTACAAATGCAAGTTCTTGCTTTACTGACCGTTTCCCCGTTTTTGGAGATCTCGGATGTACGAAATAAGCTCCGTTTGCAGTGTGGTTTCTGATGGTTTTTTCGCCTCCACCTTTTTCTGTCCTCCAGTTGTTCACTGGACTAAGAGCTCCTGCTCGGGGTTTGCTGCTGTTTGGCCCACCGGGGAACGGGAAGACCATGCTGGTATGTAAGTTTTAAATGTACATTGATATATCCGGAACAGTGACAATCATATCCTTGCTGTACAATCTAATGCACTACACATTTCCTAATTCAATTTAACTCTTAATGGATGGACTAAGTTATTTGTGTCAGCAGTGGCTACCCGGTGGGTAACGCTCTTTTCTCTAAAGTCAGAAGGTTGTGGGTTCAGGTCCTACTCCAGGGACCTGAGCGCATAACCTAGGCTGACACTCCCAATGCAGTACTGAAGAGGGGTGTCGTCTTTACGATGAGACAGTAAACCGAGGCCCCCTCGGGTGGACGTAAAAGTGGCTTTATCTCGAAGAAGGGCAGCTGTCTGTGGGATCTTGCTGTCTGCTAATCGGTTGTCGCGTTTCCTGCATTACAGCAGTGACTACACTTCAAAAAGTATTTTATTGTCGGCTTTGGTATGTCCTGAGGTCGTAATTGCAAGTTCTTATTGGCTATCCTTCATTCACACACTCCCCAAAATAAGTGTATCTGATCATTTTGTGTGTATGCAAATGTATACCTTCTGTACTGTAAAGAATGCTACACTATACAAATGTTAGTGAAATGAGCTTGTTGTCAGGAATGACCTGTTTTAAGTTTAATTCCAGTCTTTGTTTAAGGATTAATGAATAGTTTCCCCCTCCCTCTGCCTATCAACTTGAGCAGGTGTCTCAATCGTCCAATGTTTCCTTACTTTTTGTAGACTTTCAGCTGTAACATGCAGACTTTTGTTTGATCTCGGTGTGTGTTTGTAGGTACAGCAGCTGGTCACACCGACAACAGACGGACTTGCCGACTTGCACTCAACAGTCCTGCAGTCAAATGCCGTTTGAGACTGCAGAAGATACAGCCTGACTGTCTCATGCCATGGTTTCTAAGGATAGCATTAGATTAAAATGTTGCAAAGATTGGTAGTAAGCCTGAGGATTGGGAGAGCTTTAGAAACCAGCAAAGGATGACCAAAAAATTGATGATAAGGGAGAAAATAGAACGAGTAAACTATCAAGAAATACAAAGCGGATTGGAGGAGCTTCTACAAGTATGTAAAAAGGAAGTGAATCGCAAAAGTAAGCATTGGTCCCTTAGAGGCTGGAACAGGAGAAATTATAATGGGGAATAAGGAAATGGTAGAGACTTTAAACAGAGATTTTGTATCTGTCTTCATGGTAGAAGACACAAAAAGCATACCGAAAATAGTGGGGAGCCAAGGGGCTAATAAGATTGAAGAACTTAAAAGTAATTAATATCAGTAGATATTTTTAATGGGATTAAAAGCTGACCAATCCCCTGGACCTGATGGCCTACATCCTAGGGTTTTAAAGGAGGTGGCTGCAGAGATAGTGGATGCATTGGTTGTGATCTTTCAAAATTCCCCAGGTTCTAGAATGGTCCCAGTGGATTGGAAGATAGCAAATGTAACCCCACTGTTCAAGAAAGGAGGGAGAGAGAACATGGGGAACTACAGGCCAGTTAGCCTGACATCAGTTGTTGGGAAAATGCTGGAATCTATTATTGAGGAAGTGGTATCAGGGCACTTAGATAATTATAACATGATTAGGCAGAGTCAACATGGTTTTATGAAAGGGAAATCATGTTGAACAAATTTTGGTATTCTGAGGATGTAACTAGCAGGATAGATAAAGGGGAACCAGTGGATGCAGTATATTTGGATTTCCAAATGGGATTTGATAAGGTGGCACATAAAACGTTGAAATGCAAGATAACAGGTTGGGGGTAATGTATTAGCATGGATGGAGGATTGGTTAACGGAGAGTAGGGATAAATGGGTCATTTACTGGTTCGCAGACTGTAATTAGTGGGGTGCCACAAGGATCAGTGCTTGGGCCTCAGCTATTACCAATCTATATTAATAAGAACATAAGAACGTAGAAACATAGAAAATAGGTGCAGGAGTAGGCCATTCGGCCCTTCTAGCCTGCACCGCCATTCAATGAGTTCATGGCTGAACATGGAACTTCAGTACCCCATTCCTGCTTTCTTGCCATACCCCTTGATCCCCCTAGTAGTAAGGACTACATCTAACTCCTTTTTGAATATATTTAGTGAATTGGCCTCAACAACTTTCTGTGGTAGAGAATTCCACAGGTTCACCACTCTCTGGGTGAAGAAGTTTCTCCTCATCTCGGTCCTAAATGGCTTACCCCTTATCCTGGTTCTGGACTTCCCCAACATTGTGAACATTCTTCCTGCATCTAACCTGTCTAAACCCATCAGAATTTTAAACGTTTCTATAAGGTCCCCTCTCATTCTTCTGAACTCCAGTGAATACAAGCCCAGTTGATTTAGTCTTTCTTGATAGGTCAGTCCCGCCATCCCGGGAATCAGTCTGGTGAACCTTCGCTGCACTCCCTCAATAACAAGAATGTCCTTCCTCAGGTTAGGAGACCAAAACTGTACACAATACTCCAGGTGTGGCCTCACCAAGGCCCTGCACAACTGTAGCAACACCTCCCTGCCCCTGTACTCAAATCCCCTCGCTATGAAGGCCAACATGCCATTTGCTTTCTTAACCGCCTGCTGTACCTGCATGCCAACCTTCAATGACTGATGTACCATGACACCCAAGTCTCGTTGCACCTCCCCTTTTCCTAATCTGTCACCATTCAGATAATAGTCTGTCTCTCTGTTTTTACCACCAAAGTGGACAACCTCACATTTATCCACATTATACTTCATCTGCCATGCATTTGCCCACTCACCTAACCTATCCAAGTCACTCTGCAGCCTCATAGCATCCTCCTCGCAGCTCACACTGCCACCTAACTTAGTGTCATCCGCAAATTTGGAGATACTACATTTAATTCCCTCGTCCTAATCATTAATATACAGTGTAAACAGCTGGGGCCTCAGCACAGAACCTTGCGGTACCCCACTACTCACCGCCTGCCATTCTGAAAAGTACCCATTTACTCCTACTCTTTGCTTCCTGTCTGACAACCATTTCTCAATCCATGTCAGCACACTACCCCCAATCCCATGTGCTTTAACTTTGCACATTAATCTCTTGTGTGGAACCTTGTCGAAAGCCTTCTGAAAGTCCAAATATATCACATCAAATGGTTCTCCCTTGTCCACTCCACTGCAAACATCCTCAAAAAATTCCAGAAGATTTGTCAAGCATGATTTCCCTTTCACAAATCCATGCTGACTTGGACCTATTATGTCACCTCTTTCCAAATGTGCTGCTATGACATCCTTAATAATTGATTCCATCATCTTACCCACTACCGATGTCAGGCTGACCGGTCTATAATTCCCTGTTTTCTCTCTCCCTCCTTTTTTAAAAAGTGGGGTTACATTGGCTACCCTCCACTCGATAGGAACTGATCCAGAGACAATGGAATGTTGGAAAATGACTGTCAATGCATCCGCTATTTCCAAGGCCACCTCCTAAAGTACTCTGGGATGCAGTCCAGCAGGCCCTGGAGATTTATCGGCCTTCAATCCCATCAATTTCCCCAACACAATTTCCCGACTAATAAAGATTTCCCTCAGTTCTTCCTCCTTATTAGACCCTCTGACCCTTATATCCGGAATGTTGTTAGTGTCCTCCTTAGTGAATACCGAACCAAAGTACTTGTTTAATTGGTCCGCCATTTCTTTGTTCCCCGTTATGACTTCCCCTGATTCTGACTGCAGGGGACCTACATTTGTCTTTACTAACCTTTTTCTCTTTACATATCTATAGAAACTTTTGCAATCCGTCTTAATGTTCCCCGCAAGCTTCTTCTCGTACTCCATTTTCCCTGCCCTAATCAAACCCTTTGTCCTCCTGCTGAGTTCTAAATTTCTCCCAGTCTCCGGGTTCGCTGCTATTTCTGGCCAATTTGTATGCCACTTCCTTGGCTTTAATACTATCCCTGATTTCCCTAGATAGCCACGGTTGACCCACCTTCGCTTTTTTATTTTTATGCCAGACAGGAATGTACAATTGTTGTAGTTCATCCATGCGGTCTCAAAGTCTGCCATTGCCCATCCACAGTCAACCCCTCAAGTATCATTCGCCAATCAATCCTAGCCAATTCACGCCTCATACCTTCAAAGTTACCCTTCTTTAAGTTCTGGACCATGGTCTCTGAATTAACTGTTTCATTCTCCATCTTAATGCAGAATTCCACCATATTATGGTCACTGTTCCCCAAGGGGCCTCGCACAATGAGATTGCTAATTAATCCTCTCTCATTACACAACACCCAGTCTAAGATGGCCTCCCCCCTAGTTGGTTCCTCGACATATTGGTCTAGAAAACCATCCCTTATGCACTCCAGGAAATCCGCCTCCACCGTATTGCTTCCAGTTTGGTTAGCCCAATCTATGTGCATATTAAAGTCACCCATTATAACTGCTGTACCCTTATTGCATGCACCCATAATTTCTTGTTTGATGCCCTCCCCAACATCACTACTACTGTTTGGAGGTTTGTACACAACTCCCACTAACATTTTTTGCCCTTTGGTGTTCTGCAGCTCGACCCATATAGATTCCACATTATCCAAGCTAATGTCTTTCCTAACTATTGTATTAATCTCCTCTTTAACCAGCAATGCTACCCCACCTGCTTTTCCTTTTATTCTATCCTTCCTGAATGTTGAATACCCCTGGATGTTGAGTTCCCAGCCATAATCATCCTGGAGCCACGTCTCCGTAATCCCAATCACATCATATTTTGGATGACTTGGATGAAAGGACTGAGTGCAATGTATCCAAGTTTGCTGACGATACAATGCTCGGTGGGACAGTAAGCTGTTGGAAGGACGCAAAGAGCCTGCAAAGGGATATAGTCAGGTAAAGTGAGTGGGCAATAAGGTGGCAGATGGAGTATAATGTGGGGAAATGTGAGGTTATTTACTTTGGTAGGAAGAATAGCAAAATAGAATATTTTTTAAATGGTGAGAAACTATTAAATGTTGGTGCACAGAGAGATTTAGGTGACCTTGTAGAGGAAGCTGAGTTAGCATGCAGGTACAGCAAGCAATTAGGAAGGCAAATGGCATGTTGCCCTTTATTGCTAGAGGATTGGAGTATAAGAGTAAGGAAGTCTTGCTACAATTGTACAAGGCCTTGGTGAGACCACACCGGGAGCACTGTGCACAGTTTTGGTCTCCTTATCTAAGGAAGGATATACTTGCTTTGGAGGCGGTACAATAGATGTTCACTAGATTGATTCCTGGGATGAGCGGGCTGTCTTATGAGAGGTTGAGTAGCTTGGGGCTTTACTCTCTAGAGTTCAGAAGAATGTGAAGTGATCTCATTGAAACATATAAGATTCTGAGGGAGATTGACCGGATAGATGCCGAGATGTTGTTTCCCTGGGCTGGAGAGTCTGGAACTAGGGGGCATCATCATCATAGGCAGTCCCTCGGAGTCGAGGATAACTGTCAAGGTCTTCGCCCATGACGAGGGGGCATAGTCTCAGGATAAGAGATCAGACTGAGATGAGGAAATTCTTCACTGAGGACTGTGAATCTTTGGAATTCTCTAGCCCAGAGGGCTGTGGATGCTCGGCCATTGATCAAGGCTGAGATGAATAGATTTTTGGACTAGGGAATCGGGGATATGGGGATCGGGCGGGAAAGTCGAAGATTTATTGAGGAGCCGTATGTCCTACTCCTGCTCCTAATATGTTCTAGCCACTGTACACTGTCCCCTTTAAACAATAGCCGTGCAATTCTCGGCACACAGTGGTATTTACCCATTGCTGATCTAGCTGCGACTGCAGGTTGTTGACTCTCTTGGCAGCTGGAAAATATTGGACTAGAACAGAGTGAAGGCGCACGCCATTGTGTAGTGTCAAACTGAATCGGCAAGCAGTCTGTTGTTGGTGTGATCAGTAGTGACCAGCTGCTGTACCTACAAACACACACCGAGATCAGAGAAGTCTGCATGTTACAGCTGAAAGTCTACAAAAAGTAAGGAAACATTGGATGATTGAGACACCTGCTCAAGTTGATGGATGGAGGGAAGGGGAAACTAATCATTAATCCTTCAACAAAGGCTGGAATTAAACTTAAATCAGGCCATTCCGTAATGCCCGTTAAGTGTAGCAGTTTACAACACAGGAGATATAATTTTGTATATTCATCTATATGTATTATATATACAAAGGTACAGTAAATGATCAGAGATTTGTTTGGGGATCGTGACTGAAAGCTGGCTAACAAGAAAGAAAGACTTGCATTTAATCAGCTCCTTTGACAATTAGGTTGATCCCAAAGTGCTTTACCACCAAAAAAGTACTTTTGGAGTGTAGTCACTGTAGTAATGTAGGAAACATGGCAGCTAAATTTGCCTACAGCAAGCTCCCAGAAACAGCAATGTGATAATGGCCAGGTAATGTTATCCTTGAAATAGAGCCTTCGGATCTTTTACATCCACCTGACAAGGCAGACGGAGCCTCGGTTTAACGTTCCATCCTTAAAAACGGCACCTCCGACAGTGCAGCACTCCCTCAGGACCAATGTTTCCGCTAAGCTGCACAGCCACGTTGGCAAGGTCCAGCACAGGCTGCTCACCGACTTTTCCATTGTAGGTACCGCGCCTGCGCAAACATTTAAATAGGCTGGGCAGTGGAGGAGGCAGCGCAGTGTAGCGGGGTTGTTGCTCACTACTGCACTGGAGTGTCGGCCTGGATTTTGTGCTGAAGTTCCTGGAGTGGGACTTGAACCTTCTGACTCTGAGGCTACCGCTGAGCCACAGCTGACACTAATCTGGAGATCTCGTCTGGAGTGTGACCGTCCTCATCTTTTCTTTTTTCTTTTGGGGTATTTCCAATAAATACTTCATGCAGCCTTGACCAGAATCACAGTGAAAACGCTTGCATGAAGGCCCCACTCATTAGAGTGTTTTTTTAAAAAAAAACAACGCTGGAACACATCCCAGTTCTCTTCCCTAAATACAATGTCTTCCTTTATATTGCTGTACAGAGTTTTGCATTAGCTGAAATGCGGCCTTGAAAGGCCTGCATGTTGACGCTGCTGGGTCTTTGACGCAGCTACATCTCGGGTAGCTTAGGTCACATCTGAAGCGAGCTCGATGAGGTGAGTTGCGTTGGGTATGTAGAGCAATCAGTCTCCTGGAGGGTCTACGCTAGTAGTGCGTAACGGACTTCAATGGAAAAGAAAAATGACTGGTGGGTCACCAATTCGACACGAGCCTGTTCACGCTACTGGTGAAGACCAACTTCAGCCCTGTGGTCTGTTTACCGTTGTAGAAAGTTTTACTTCCAGTTGTCTCTGATGTATAGGTTTGAAGAATCTCGCCTTGTATTCCAGTTACAGCCATGGTGGTGACCTGAAATGAAGTGTTTTACCCCAGGCACTGTTTTCAGCTTTAGTTTGGCTCAATGGGTAGCCCCCTCGCATCTGAGTCAGAAGGGTCATGGGTTCAAGCTCTACCCCAGACACTTTAGCGCATAATCCAGGTTGACACTCCAGAGCAGTACTGAGGGAGTGCTGCACTGTTGGAGGTGCTGCTCTTCAGATGGGACATGAAAGTGATGCTTCATCCCTTTCCAGGTGGAGGTAAAACATCCCATAGGACTGTTTTTGTCTGATTACGCTTCTATGAAGCACCTTGGGATTTTTTACTATGTTAAAAGTGCTACATAAACGGAAGTTGTTTGGAATGGAATTTGAAGATCAGAAAGCTTCCTGGCGTTTTGGTTTAACACTTCTCTCCAGCAGCAGCAGCACAAATAGATTAACTGGCTATTCATCATATTGCTGTTTGTGGGATCTTGCAGTGTGTACATGTTGATGTATTTGCTTGCGTAGGTCACTAAATTTATTTAAAAAAATCCGTATTCTGTTAACCATTTTGAGCTGCAAAATCGATCCGCATTCAGTTACTGGCGCTGCTCTGATGGCCTGCTGGGTTAATGTACCCATCATTATCATACGCAGTCCCTCGGAATCGAGGAAGACTTGCTTCCACTCCTGAAGTGAGTTCTTTGGTGGCTGAACAGTCCAATACGAGAGGCACAGACTCTGTCACAGGTGGGACAGATAGTCGTTGAGGGAAAGGGCGGGTGGGACTGGTTTGCCGCACGCCCCTTCCGCTGCCTGCGTTTGATTTCTGTGTGCTCTCGGCGATGAGACTCGAGGTGCTCAGTGCCCTCCCGGATGCACTTCTTCCACTTAGGACGGTGTTTGGCCAGGGACTCCCAGGTGTCGGTGGGGATGTCGCACTTTATCAGGGAGGCTTTGAGGGTGTCCCTTGTAATGTTTCCTCTGCCCACCTTGGGCTCGTTTGCCGTGAAGAGCACTTGCTTTGGGAGTCTTGTGTCTGGCATGCGAACTATGTGGCCTGCCCAGCGGAGCTGATCAAGTGTGGTCAGTGCTTCGATGCTGGGGATGTTGGCCTGGACGAGGACGCTAATGTTGGTGCATCTGCCCTCCCAGGGGATTTGTAGGATCTTGCGGAGACGTCGGTGGTATTTCTCCAGTGACTTGAGGTGTCTACTGTACTGTTAATGTACCACGTGATAGGTTACTGACCCATTCATAACAAGAAGGTTTCAAGTTCAGCACCATTGATTGATTTCATAGGATAGCAGTGTAAGAGTGTCACAGATGGCCTGACATGTGTAGCTATTGAGGTTTGGTCAGAGATCTGTTATGGGAAATGTCTTTCATCCTAAATGAATGTGTTGTGTACTAAGCATTTACTGTTTCTCAATCACACCTCCTGTTTCAATTAGGCTAAAGCTGTGGCCTCTGAATCCAATGCAACATTCTTCAATATCAGCGCTGCAAGTCTAACCTCCAAATATGTGAGTAACCATGCCAACCTCAGAGAGCATGTTTTAGAAAACTTTCTTTTACTTTTGGTTAGTGGTTTTTATTTTGATGCCCATTTGTAAAACGAAGAGGGGAATGGAATAAAGTGCTCCGTGGGGATCGGGCATGGCATAGAGACCCAAAATAAAGTGGGAATGTGTGGAAACTGCCTCCGTCTTGTTCTCAAAGTCCCACTCCAGAGACTTGAGCGCACAAATCTAGGCTGACAGGCCAGTACAGTACTGAGGGAGCGCTGCACTGTCGGAGGTGCTGTATTTCGGATGTGACGTTAAACCGAGGCCCCATCTGCTCTCGGGTGGAAGTAAAAGATCACATGGCACTATTTTGAAGATGATCAGGGGAGTTATCCCTGGTGTCCTGGCCAATATTTATCCTTCAATCAACATCACTAAAAGAGATTATCTGGTCAATATCACATTGCTGTTTGTAGGAGCTTTCTGTGTGCAAATTGGCTGCCATGTTTCCTACATTACAACAGTGACTACACTTCAAAAGTACTTAATTGGCTGTAAAGCACTTTAGGACGCCTGGTGGTCGTGAAAGGCGCTATATAAATTTATTTAACATGTGGATACCGTAGTACTTGGAGGCACTCTCTTGAATGTTTAATTGCAGTTTATATGTTGAGAACCACTCGTGGGGGAATCTAGAACTGGGGCATAGTTTCAGAATAAGGGGTTGCCCATTTAAAACTGAGATAAAGAGGAATTTCTTCTCTCCTAGGGTTGTAAATCTGTGGGATTCTCTGCCCCAGAGAGCTGTGGAGGCTGGGTCATTGAATATATTTAAGGTGGGGATAGACAGATTTTTTTGAGCGATAATGGAGTGAAGAGTTATGGGGAGCGGGCAGGGAAGTGGAGCTGAGCCCAAGATCAGATCAGCCATGACCTTATTGAATGGCGGAGCAGGCTCGAAGGGATCAAATGGCCTACTCCTGCTCCTATTTCTTATGTCCTTAAAGAAAGACTTGAATTTATATATAGCGCCTTTCACGACCACTGGTCATCTCAAAGTGCTTTACAGCCAATGAAGTACTTTTTTGAAGTGTAGTCACTGTTGTAATGTGGGAAACGCGAAACGCGGCAGCCAATTTGCACACATCAAGCTCCCACAAACAACAGTGTGATAATGACCAGATAATCTGTTTTTATGATGTTGATTGAGGAATGAATACTGACCAGGACACCGGAGAGAACTCTCCTGCTCCTCTTCAAAATAGTGCCATTGGCTCTTTTACGTCAACCTGAGAGTAGACGAGGCCTCGGTTTAACGTCTCATCTGACAGTGCAGTGTTCCCTCAGCACTGTACTGGAGTGTCAGCCTTGATTTATGTGGAGATGTTTTGACAAATTACTAGTATTTTGATGGAAGGGTTGAATTGTTGGATCACTTTCCGAGGAGCTAATCCCTGTTTCTGCTTTAGGTTGGAGAGGGAGAAAAGTTAGTGAGAGCTCTCTTTTCAGCGGCTCGAGAGCTTCAGCCATCCATCATTTTCATTGGTGAGTGCGGTACTAAAATTCAGTGAGCCGCAGCTATTCGTATTATTCGTTTCTGTCTGGAAGCACTGTTAGTGCTAGCGATTTTACAAGTTCTGTCCGCGTCGACTCCAGATTTTGTCGTCTTTATGAATGTGTTGATCCTTCTTGCAGATGAAATAGACAGCCTCCTTTGTGAGAGGAGAGAAGGAGAGCACGATGCAAGCAGGCGCTTAAAAACAGAATTTTTAATAGAATTTGATGGGGTGAGTACAGGCGGTCACACCCGGCATTATGTTGATTTTTAGGGGAGGGATGGCATGATAGGGATTCTAATATTGGTTTCACCCGGGAGCTGGATTTGAATCCTATCCAAGTTGGACCACAGAGGGCGATAGTCTGGGAGTCGATGCCTTTATTGAATATCGGAGGGCAAGGAGGGATATCGCTCCACAAAGTGCAGTCACAACAGATGTTGCTGGTGTACTTTGGGCATTAGGGTTCAGCGTAATTAAGTAAGTGGACGTCACGACCCCCATGACTAGGAGTTTGCTGTTATCTAATGTCCAGTCACATGATAGTATGACCTGGAGGCTGTGCCAAAGAGACACCCTCGTATGCGCAGGATATTGTAATCTCACACGTACGTTTCTCTTATCTTCCAGAAGGCAGCCTGATAAACACTCTAGTGAGTTGAGGTCAATTGTAAACCAAGACACTGATTTATTTCACACACAGCACTCAATATAATAATCGGTGAAATTCAATCTATTTCATGCTGCTGCTCGTTGCATAGGAAATAATAAAGGATGCTACTTGGCCTCTATTAATGGGCTAAATTCACTTTACAGAGCAGCAATCTTTCTCTTACCAGAAAAAGGTGTTCATATTAGAACATAACATAAGAATTAGGAGCAGGAGTAGGCCATTCAGCCCCTTGAGCCTGCTCCGCCATTCAATAAGTTCATGGCTGATGTACCTCAACTCCACTTTCCTGCACTATCCCCATATCCCTTGATTCCCTTAATATCCAAAAAACCTAGACCTCTCTTGAATATACTCAGTGACTGAGCCTCCACAGCCCTCTGGGGCAGAGAATTCCAAAGATTCACCGCCCTCGTGAATGAAGATATTTCTCATCTCCGTCCTAAATGGCCGACCCCTTATTCTGAGACTGTGACCCCTGGTTCTAGACTCCCCAGCCCGGGGGGAAACATTCTCCCTGCCAAGCCCTGTAAGAATATATTAATATTGCAGCCACGGGGGTGCCCTCTTTCTCTGGCGAGACCACTCTGCCTCCTTGACTTGTTTCCAACTCGAACTTGCTTCAGTTTGCTTTTCAATTGGGGGGAAGCCAACATCGTGACTTCTAACCCTTCACGCACCCCTCCCCACCCCTGCCCTCTCTGTATTTGGGATTGGCTTATTAGTCTGCCAATCAGAATGGCTATCGTGAATCAGAAAGCTTTCTCATCTCCGCAACGGCACCTACACGACCTGTTCAGCTGCGGCGCTCCGCTGTGCTCCGTGAAGGGAAGCCGTTCTAACGTTGCATCCTGTTTCCTCTGTGAAATGGGCAAATAAACTCCATTGTCTCAAACTGAAATAGTATGCAGTTT
Source organism: Pristiophorus japonicus (assembly GCF_044704955.1). Taxonomy (NCBI): domain Eukaryota; kingdom Metazoa; phylum Chordata; class Chondrichthyes; family Pristiophoridae; genus Pristiophorus; species Pristiophorus japonicus. The sequence goes on from NC_091983.1 coordinate 13,429,414, forward strand.
TGTTAGCCAGTTCATCTACTGGGTCTAATCCACATTCCCAAATATCTTGTGTGCTGTGTGGAGTTAAATGACTGAACTCCCAGCATTTCATTTAACCTTTCACAGTGTCATTGAGCGGTTAACAATGGAAATATGAAATTGGCAGAAACGAGATCCTTTTACCGTTTGCTGCTGGAAGATAGTAACAAAATATGATGGAATGACCCAAGAGACTGCACGTTACAACTACATTCCAGTATCGTACATACATACACTGTACAACACAGAATCAGGCCATTCAGTCCAACTGGTCCAAATGCTCCATGCAAGCTGCCTCCCACCCTACTTCATCTAATCCGATTAGCATATCCTTCTATTCCTTTCTCCTTTCTCCCCCTCCCCCCATGAGCCTCAGTTACCTTTTTATACAAATCGGTAACAAAAAACATATTTCCAATCCAAAGCGGTGACAGTTCTATGACCACATCAGTCTCCTCGTGATAACGTATCCTCTGAAACCAGCATTTCCCGCGAACTATGAACTTCTGCTTAACGTCATTGCAAGCTAAAGACTGCCTGTACATTGATGTTTATTCAGCCATGACTCTGCACCAGTCTGCCAGTAAATCCTGTGACCGGCACGCACTAAAATATCAAACCTATGCCATTTGGCCAGTTCCGAATTTAAAACCAAACCATCTGAACTAGAATCTAATCGTTGCCCCCGCCCTTCCCATTCACATGGGGCTATCAAACAGTTGTTAATCCCACAACCTCTGCATTACTTAATCTCCGAGTCATCGATTCCACTGTCACCAGCGCTGCTGGCACCCAGTCTCTTCATCTGGTTCACGTGCTCCTCGTGCTGAACACCAGTGTTTGCAGCGCAGGAGAGGTCTTCGATAACCACATTGAATTCATTCAGGACAGCATCACATTCATCCTCATTTATTGCATGTAATGTCGCCATGAACATTAATGTGCCTTTAAATGGGTATATTTGATACAAAATGGTTGACGAGCTCTCTTGTTTTTAGGTACAATCCAGTGGCGACGATCGCGTTTTAGTAATGGGAGCAACAAATAGGCCGCAGGAGCTGGATGATGCTGTCCTTAGGTGAGTAGCCTGTGCCTCTATTAGCACTGAGGTTGGGAATGCCGTGTCCTGCCGATTGCCCTACCCTGCCGTTTTAGATGTGAAGTTTGGATGGAAATCTGGTGCAGCAGAGGAGTCCGTTTTGTAATGAAGTCTTGTTTTGATCTTGGCAGAATGTGACCATTGGGAATTTGCTGGCTAGATATTAGTGAGTGACGCTTGAACAGGGGGAAAGGTGCACTTTAACCAGTGTATCAGCAGGTGTTTGAGCATCTTGGACCTTTTATTCTGGCAGACCAAACTTTGTAAAGAGCTTCTGCTGCAGCAACTTGGCTTATAAGGCCTGCAATTTTGACACTAATTCGGTAACTGTCTAAAGCTAAGAATGTGCTGCATTTTCTGCTTCACTGGATTCTGATGTTAAAGCGGACCATCGAACAGCAGCATTCCGTTTCCTCAACTGTGCGCATTTGAAGCTGCTGCCTTCAGTTTGCCTCCGTTGGTAGCACGCTCGCCTCTGGGTCAGACAGTCGTAGGTTCAAGTCCCACTGGAGATTTAAACCCATGATCTAGGCTGACACTCCAGTGCTACCAAAGGCTGGCTCAGGCATGGTGGATCGAAAGGCCTCATTCTATGCTTCATCCCTTCTATAATTCTAAGGTTATGAATGCTCACATTTTTGGAGAAGGCAAATTAACAGTTTAAAAGTTGATTTGTTAAGGTGTGTTTGATATAAGGCACCGTTATCAAGGTTGCAGCAAACTACTCTGAAATACACTCAATAGAAGTATAATTCTTCAAATCACTTTAATTGTTATTCTTCTCCCTACAGACGTTTTGCAAAGAGGGTGTTCGTCTCCCTACCAAATGAACAAGTATGTGAACGACACTGGGAAATTTTCAGCCTTTGTTTTAAATGATGTATTTGTCAGAGTACATGATTGTTAATTTAGTAACCCCCTCTGACACACTGCCGAATTTACAGGCTCCTCAGGATGAACACTTCTTTAAATTTGGCTCACACTAATATTGTAATTGAACTATTAGATATCAGGCCTAGCCTTGTTACTGTACTTGCCACTGTAAGCTTACAAAACTGCTCACTGACTCGGGTCAGCGCGATGGTCTCTCTCTCCCTCGGGTCAGCACGATGGTCTGACTCTCCCTCGGGTCAGGGCGATGGTCTCTCTCTCCCTCGGGTCAGCACAATGGTCTGACTCTCCCTCGGGTCAGGGCGATGGTCTGACTCTCCCTCGGGTCGGGGCGATGGTCTGACTCTCCCTCGGGTCAGTGCGATGGTCTGACTCTCCCTCGGGTCAGTGCGATGGTCTGACTCTCCCTCGGGTCAGTGCGATGGTCTCGCTCTCCCTCGGGTCGGGGCGATGGTCTGACTCTCCCTCGGGTCAGTGCGATGGTCTGACTCTCCCTCGGGTCAGTGCGATGGTCTGCCTCTCCCTCGGGTCAGTGCGATGGTCTGACTCTTCCTCGGGTCGGGGCGATGGTCTCGCTCTCCCTCGGGTCGGGGCGATGGTCTCGCTCTCCCTCGGGTCGGGGCGATGGTCTCGCTCTCCCTCGGGTCGGGGCGATGGTCTCGCTCTCCCTCGGGTCGGGGCGATGGTCTCGCTCTCCCTCGGGTCGGGGCGATGGTCTCGCTCTCCCTCGGGTCGGGGCGATGGTCTCGCTCTCCCTCGGGTCGGGGCGATGGTCTCGCTCTCCCTCGGGTCGGGGCGATGGTCTCGCTCTCCCTCGGGTCGGGGCGATGGTCTCGCTCTCCCTCGGGTCGGGGCGATGGTCTCGCTCTCCCTCGGGTCGGGGCGATGGTCTCGCTCTCCCTCGGGTCGGGGCGATGGTCTCGCTCTCCCTCGGGTCGGGGCGATGGTCTCGCTCTCCCTCGGGTCGGGGCGATGGTCTCGCTCTCCCTCGGGTCGGGGCGATGGTCTCGCTCTCCCTCGGGTCGGGGCGATGGTCTCGCTCTCCCTCGGGTCGGGGCGATGGTCTCGCTCTCCCTCGGGTCGGGGCGATGGTCTCGCTCTCCCTCGGGTCGGGGCGATGGTCTCGCTCTCCCTCGGGTCGGGGCGATGGTCTCGCTCTCCCTCGGGTCGGGGCGATGGTCTCGCTCTCCCTCGGGTCGGGGCGATGGTCTCGCTCTCCCTCGGGTCGGGGCGATGGTCTCGCTCTCCCTCGGGTCGGGGCGATGGTCTCGCTCTCCCTCGGGTCGGGGCGATGGTCTCGCTCTCCCTCGGGTCGGGGCGATGGTCTCGCTCTCCCTCGGGTCGGGGCGATGGTCTGGCTCTCCCTCGGGTCGGGGCGATGGTCTGGCTCTCCCTCGGGTCGGGGCGATGGTCTGGCTCTCCCTCGGGTCGGGGCGATGGTCTGGCTCTCCCTCGGGTCGGGGCGATGGTCTGGCTCTCCCTCGGGTCGGGGCGATGGTCTGGCTCTCCCTCGGGTCGGGGCGATGGTCTGGCTCTCCCTCGGGTCGGGGCGATGGTCTGGCTCTCCCTCGGGTCGGGGCGATGGTCTGGCTCTCCCTCGGGTCGGGGCGATGGTCTGGCTCTCCCTCGGGTCGGGGCGATGGTCTGGCTCTCCCTCGGGTCGGGGCGATGGTCTGGCTCTCCCTCGGGTCGGGGCGATGGTCTGGCTCTCCCTCGGGTCGGGGCGATGGTCTGGCTCTCCCTCGGGTCGGGGCGATGGTCTGGCTCTCCCTCGGGTCGGGGCGATGGTCTGGCTCTCCCTCGGGTCGGGGCGATGGTCTGGCTCTCCCTCGGGTCGGGGCGATGGTCTGGCTCTCCCTCGGGTCGGGGCGATGGTCTGGCTCTCCCTCGGGTCGGGGCGATGGTCTGGCTCTCCCTCGGGTCGGGGCGATGGTCTGGCTCTCCCTCGGGTCGGGGCGATGGTCTGGCTCTCCCTCGGGTCGGGGCGATGGTCTGGCTCTCCCTCGGGTCGGGGCGATGGTCTGGCTCTCCCTCGGGTCGGGGCGATGGTCTGGCTCTCCCTCGGGTCGGGGCGATGGTCTGGCTCTCCCTCGGGTCGGGGCGATGGTCTGGCTCTCCCTCGGGTCGGGGCGATGGTCTGGCTCTCCCTCGGGTCGGGGCGATGGTCTGGCTCTCCCTCGGGTCGGGGCGATGGTCTGGCTCTCCCTCGGGTCGGGGCGATGGTCTCGCTCTCCCTCGGGTCGGGGCGATGGTCTCGCTCTCCCTCGGGTCGGGGCGATGGTCTCGCTCTCCCTCGGGTCGGGGCGATGGTCTCGCTCTCCCTCTGGTGTCTGTGGATGGCTGTGAAGGAGGTGAGAAGAGCAGGCTGTCCAAGCCCTGGAGCATTGGGATAGAGTAGAAGTACATGAGCTGGTTGTTGTTCTTGACTGTGGGGAAAAGCAATTAGCAATGAATATAGAAGTACACTTTTTTTTCTCTCCCTGGCATCCATAGTTATTTATATAAATTCTCCAACTTAACGTCCTACCAGAATGGGCAGGCCCTGGTACCGAGTGTGGTGCATGTTAGTTAGGGTTCTGATTAATTGTGTACAGTAACTTTAATTCTCTTTCTCCTGTCTCCCTCCTCCCCAGACACGATTGGTGCTGATTACAAATCTTTTGGCCAAACACAGGAATCCACTGAGCCGAAAGGACCTGGGCCATTTGGCCAAGTAAGTCCGTCACAAACTGTTTCAACTGTTGACGTGGGTAGTCCTGATGAGCCATTTTTTGGGACATTTTTATTCTGTCATAGATTGTTTATTTTGGGCAGCCCCTTGAGACCTGCAGAAACACTTCAAGTTGGAGTCTCAAGATCAAGCTATCCTGATTTCACTTCTAAATGGCTCTGATTTTAAGTTTGTGCTCCCTTGTTCTAAAATTCCCCCACTAGAGGAAATAGTTTCTCTGTGTCTGTCCTATTGAATCCCTTTGATCTCAGTTAGATGACCCATCAACCATGTATTCTTGAGGCAATAGAAGCGTTATATATGCAACCTTTTCAGAAATTAAGTACTGGTATAATTCTGGTGAATCTGTCATCAGCAAACTTGGATATACAACTCTCTTCCTTCATCCAAGTCATGAATATACATGGTGAAAAGTTGAGGCCCCAGAACAGATCCCCGAGGAATACCAGTTGCCAGTACCAGCGAACGATCCTGTTATCCCGACTCTCTTGTCTCCCACCTCCCAATTAATTAGCGAACCGTGTCACAAGTTTATCTCCAATTGTGCGCAACTTCATATTTGCTGCGACTCTATTGTGCAGTCTTATCAAATGCCCTTAATCCACCATGTTCGTGACCTCCTCAAAAAAAAAAATGGATCTAGATTAGTGCAGCATAACGTACCCGTCACAAATCCATGCCAACCCTCTGATCAGCTGATTCAGTGAGCAGTTTTGTAAGCTTACAGTGGCAAGTACAGTAACAAGGCTAGGCCTGATATCTATTGTGGGGAGGTTGATGGATTCCAGTAACCTCCCCACAATTGATGTCAAACGGACAGGCCTGTAGTTTCCTGGTTTCTCACTCCCTCCCTTGTATAATGGAGTGACATTTGCAAGTTTCTAATCCAAAGAGACAATTCCTGAATCGTGAGCTTTGGAAAATTGACTAACTTGTCTGGCACCTTAATGTTCAAAGCATCCAGGTTCAATGCCATGTTACCAGGCTTACTCACCAACTGCTTACTCCAAGCCCTTGTGTTGGCTTTTTACAGAGCTGTGCTCATAGTGAGGCTGAATCCTCCTCTAGACCACTCGGTTCCTTGATCTGACGCATGGGTCAGAGAAAGCCCTTCCATTGCACGCCCAGTAGTTCTGAGCCATGAAGGAGAACTGTTTGGGCATGTCTTGTACCTCACAGGCTTAACCTCTTTTGGGGCTTTGGCTGACGAGTTATGGCCTCCCAGGTACCAATGTCAACCAACAAAGGAGACCAATGCCCCTTGTATTGGGTTGATGGGATTAAGATACAGATCAGCCATGATCTAACTGAATGGCGAAACATGCTCGAGGAATTACATAGCCTATTCTTGTTCTAATCTTCCACTCAGTACCTTTTGTGGCCCTCTATTAAGCAATGCAAGGCCATCATATCGCACTTGAGGACACTAACCATCTTATCCCACCTGTTAACCCATTGCTCAAAATGGTGAGTAGAATGCAATAAATGATGAGGCAGCCTGCAAAAAGGAGGGCTGTAGTATTTGCAGCAATGTCAACACAAACTCTGAGGCCATTCCTTATGGTCATTGCTAGACATTAAATAGGAAAGGCAGCATTAGTCAACCTTGCAAATACCCTTCGCTTGAGACAGAAAGGGTTTAATGAGAGTCTCACGCACCCTCGAACTTCCATCGAAGATTTGGCCCATAGCTTTCAGTTTCTTCCATAGGCTGCAAAAGGCACTAGGTTGCAATTGATGGAAGCCGTCTAAATGGAGTGCCCCTGAATCTAGCAATGTTCTACAATCACATTCATAGCCAGAACCTATCCGATGCATTCCTCGGGTAAAACCTTGTCTGTACCTTTCTTTCAAGGATATCCAGGCTGGGGCCACGTGCCATCAAAGACCAGACAGTTCAGTCCCCATTTGTATTACTGCTTTGTGCAGATTGAATTTTGTGTGCCTGGAGGTCTGGAAAGGTCTGTGTTTAGCACTATTGCCTCATTAGTGGATGTGCAATCTGTTGTACTTGAAAACAAAAGCTTGGACAGCTCTGCTCCAAAGCTTCCTGAGACAACTGGAAGAACCACTTTAATTAGGCACTGTTAGCAGGATTCTCCATGGGTCACTAAGATCTCCTATCCAGTGTAAAGGTAAAGATGATGTGTGTGGTAATGCGTGGCATGTGTACATTACAAGGTGGTTGAACATTGAGAACTTTGTGTCTGAACCAATGACTAGGTGGTTCAAGTGATCAGCTAGTTAGACGAATCCTGACGAGGTATAAAGAATGTAAATGTAGCTAATGTGACTTAAGGTTCTGGGGAAACGACCTGGTGGGCAACTCCTTCACTGATGTTTTCCAACGTTGACCCACTTATTCCTGTCCCTATAAAGACCATGAAGTAGCAGTTGGTGGTTCCCCTTTTCCCCACCTACCAACCCAGACAGGGATAATGTTTCGCACTCATCACATTATGGTAGTGTGAGTTAACAGTGTGAATGTTAATCTTACTGCGAATCTTACTTCTCAACCTCCTCTCCTGCATCCTTCGGTCATAAGAAACAGGAGCAGGAGTAGGCCATTTGGCCCCTCGAGCCTGCTCCGCCATTTAATAAGATCATAGCTGATCTGATCATGGACTCAGCTCCACTTCCCTGCCTGCTCCCCATAACCCTTTACTCCCTTATCGCTCAAAATCTGTCTATCTCTGCCTTAAATATATTCAATGACCCAGCCTCCACAACTCTCTGGGGCAGAGAATTCCACAGATTTACAAACCTCAGGGAAGAAATTCCTCCTCATCTCAGTTTTAAATGGACGGCCCCTTATTCTGAAACTATGCCCCCTAGTTCTAGATTCCCCCATGAGTGGAAACATCCTGTCTGCATCCACTCTGTCGAGCCCTCTCAGTATCTTATACGTTTCAATAAGATCACCTCTCATTCTTCTTAACTCCTCAGACTCTTGTCTGCATTATCTGAGCTTCCAGCAACCTGCGCCTTTCAAATTGGCCCTCTCTTTTTCCATTTGCAACCTTCTTTTTCACCCAAACTGAGATTCCCCTCTCCTAAACACTTCCTTGCTTACCGTTCGATTACCTGTGTATCGTGCTTGGGTGCTTTTATATAAAATTGCAACTTGTTGAGGTTGAAATGTTAGAGGCAAATAGTTTTACACTGTTGGGCTAGCTTGACCTCGGGCAGTTTGTGCTGCAATACAGTCCTGTACCATTTCCTTTAAATGCTTCTCATGAGACTTCTTATTCGGGAGCATCTTTATTGGTCGCTGTTCAATCTAAAAGACCCTGAATACTCGGCAGGTGTTCCATATTTTAACGTGTTTTTTTTTAACCAAGACTTGAGATGTTTTCTATCTTCTCGCTCCTTACAGACAAACAGAAGGATATTCGGGGAGTGACCTGACTGCACTGGCGAAGGATGCAGCACTGGGCCCAATTCGAGGTAGGTGATGTGATGTATCGTACAGCACAGAAGGAGGCCATTTGGCCTATCGTGCCTGCTCTTTGGTACAGCTATCCAATTGGACCCCCTGCATTTTCCCCATAGCCCTGAAAATGTTTCCCCTTTATTCCCTTTTGAAAATTACAATTGAGTCTGCTTCCAGCGCATTTCAGAACATCATAACTGTTTATATAGAAAAATTCTCCCATCTCCCCCTCTGGTTCTTTTGCCAATTACCTTAAATCTGTGTCCTTTGGTTACTGACCCTCCTGCCCCTAGAAACAGCTTCCCGTTATTTACTCTTGTCAAAACCCTTCATGATTTTGAACACTTCTATTAAATTATCTTCTAAGGCGAACAACCCCAGCTTCTCCAGCCTCTCCACGTAACTGAAGTCCCTCATCCCTGGTACCATTCTGGTAAATCTCCTGTGCACCCTCTCAAAGGCCTTGAATTCCTTCCTAAACTGTGGTGCCCAGAATTGTCCACAATATTCCAGTTGGTTGGGATTGATCCACTATCTGCCGCCTTTTAACTGGCCCTTTATTCTATCCATTCCAACAGCCAAAGGTTTATTAAATGGGTTTCTAAACTGAAGAGAGAAGCTGCTGTAAGTGATGGGGATTGATTTTTACGCACATAATTTGTATGTAACTATTCCCCACTAGCTGCATTTTGCTGAAGAAAAAGTCCTGCTATACCTGGGATACTCGGTTTGCTGTCGTTTCTGCCATGATCTTGGAGATCCAAGACCCGCCCTGCCTTCAACTCATTGGCTGTGGTGTCAATATTCACTCTTTAAAATTCATTCTCTGAATATGGGTGTCACTGGCATAGTTGGCATTTATTGCCCATCCTTAGTTGCCTTGAGAAGGTGGTGTTAATTGAAACAACTAAAGGGCTCGCTGGGCCACTTCAGAGAGCTGTTAAAGAGTCAAATACGTTGGTGTGGGACTGGAGGCACATCTAGGCCAGACCGGGTCAGAAGAGCAGATTTCCTTCTCTATGGGACGTCACTGAACCATTAACGCTTTTACGACAATCCAGCAGCTTTGTAGTCAGTTTTACTGGTCCCAGAAAATGCTGAGGTGTGCACCTTTGTTGTTTCTGCAGAGTTTCAGCTGTTCTGGTTTGAAGTTTTGAGTTGTCAGAATTACATGTTTTCCTTTTCCCTCAGAGCTCAAGCCAGAAGAAGTGAGGAATATGGCTGCCAGTGAGGTGAGGTTCACTTCTTCTCCTCTATCTAAAACTCTCCCATGTGTAGAATTGCTAGTGTCAACCAGCTCTGTTCATACACCACAGACTCCTTCATTGTAGCTGCATTTCAAAGACAGGGATTTTTAACCCTGGCTCCTGAACATTTTGTTGCTCTACCGGTGAACTGCACGTGGCAATGCTCGCGGTGTGTTTATGAGCATCATTATCATCATAGGAAGTCCCTCGGAGTCGAGGAAGACTTGCTTCCACTCTTAGAATGCGTCCGTAGGTGGCTGAACAGTCCAATACGAGAGCCACAGTCCCTGTCACAGGTGGGACAGATAGTCGTTGAGGGAAGGGGAGGGTGGGACTGGTTTGCCGCACGCTCCTTCCACTGCCTGCGCTAGATTTCTGCATGCTCTCGGCGATGAGACTCGAGGTGCTCAGCGCCCTCCTGGATGCACTTCCTCCACTTAGGGCGGTCTTTGGCCAGGGACTCCCAGGTGTCGATGGGGATGTTGCACTTTATCAGGGAGGCTTTGAGGGTGTCCTTGTAACGTTTCCTCTATCTACCTTTGGCTCGCTTGCCGTGAAGGAGTTCCGAGTAGAGCACTTGCTTTGGGAGTCCCGTGTCTGGGCATGAGGACAATGTGGCCTGCCCACCGGAGCTGATCAAGTGTGGTCAGTGCTTCAGTGCTGGGGATGTTGGCCAGGTCGAGGACGCTAATGTTGGTGTGTCTGTCCTCCCAGGGGATTTGTAGGATCTTGCGGAGACATTGTTGGTGGTATTTCTCCAGCGACTGTAGGCGAATGAGAAGATCGGGGTGAAGTGGAGCTAGAGTGGGAAGTGTATTTGTGGGGAGTGATGTTGGAGCAAGGAGGGCACGTGTGTGTGTGTGTGTATGAGCATGTGTACACTTAACCAGACGTGACTTTGTACCTTGCATTATCCCGCCTGTCTAGGTGAGAAAGATCCGACTGACCGACTTTGAAGATTCACGCAGGAAGATCAAGCGAAGTGTGGGCCCTCAGACACTCGACGCGTACAGGCGCTGGAACGAGGAATACGGGGACACTGCCGTTAATTCGTGAGGTGTCACACCATCACTGGCTCTGGTCACTGCTGTAAGGGACTCGCCTTGATCAGAGAGCGCGACATCGGTTGCCAGCACCGACTGACACGCACCTTCTCTGGCCTTCAGTAGGGCATCCAAAGTTGTTTCATCACAGGTTCTAACGCGGAATCAGGAGCGCTAAAATTGACAGGCAAAGTTTACAAAACGGAATCCTTTCTGTGACGTGCTGTATCCTTTTTAAATGAAGTTTCAGGAGTCTTTTGTGCCTCTGGATCCGGGACCACGTAGCTGGCAGTCAGTGAAGGCGGAGTTTAGGGTCTAGCAATGGTAAAATAGGTCATGATTTGTATATTTTGTTTCTGGTGTAAACAAGTCAATCCCTGTTCAGAGTATGCGCAGTACAAGCACAACTGTAGGAAGATTCGTGCCTTATGTTTGCAGTACATTTGCTTGTCCTATTGTGTTTTAGTCCTTTTGCTCCCCATGATTGATAGGCTCTAAAAGGCCCGCCAGCATTACCCATTCATAACCGATTATTCAATCTGTTCAGCAGTGCCAAATAATTTGCTGGTTGCCCACTTACGGAAATGGATTCTTTGAAAGAAGACCATTTGCAGTGCTTGCCAGCTTCCAAAAGTGTTTCTTCCCTAATATCAAGTAGCAGGTCTCTTGATTTCCTAACCAGTCCACCAATAAATAATTTTGCTTCCATCTTTCGCTATTTCAGTGCAGCGTTTGTCAGGTAGACTTGGTACAAAAGCGTACACATGTTGGAAGAATAGTGAACTATTATTGCAATTGAACTTCCAGTTCAGTGCATGGCTTCCCCACCATTATATAATATACAGCCTCTTGTTACAACATTCAGCATTATCGAAACTGATACTTCAGTTGGGCTTCTGAATAAATCTCCTCTTCATATAACTCAACCCATTGGGTGGGGTGGGTTAACTGCTCATAACAGGGATTTTACAATATTGAGGCAAAGACTCAGCCCTCCAAGACATCTATCTGTAAAATAACACCATTCTTGGTCTAATCCTCTTCTCCTTCTGAATCACTGAACAATTCCACAGAAGATTTGCTGATCATTTTTTAAGAAGCACATCTGGTGTGTATTTCCTGCCCGTCACTCTTCCATGTCACACTCAACTTTCTGTCACACCTCAGGAAAAAAGTGTATAAAATAGGAACACTCCAGGAACGTAAAATACCAGAGCCAGACTGTGTGTTTCTGTCCGTGTCCCTTCATCAACCTCGACATGAAATCACCCAGTGTGTTTTCTTTAAACAGCAACAGTCTCTTTCTTGACCCGTGTATGAAGCTAGTATTTACTTGCGAGCAATTCTCTTACTTTGCCTTGAAGGTCACGTAGCTACACGTAGTACAATGTCCCTGACCTTACAACAGCCCACATGCTCTGTCTTAACCGTGAGCAGCATCGCAGGAGGTTCACCCGTAATGTCAAAATGGGACGTCAAATGCTCCAGCTGTTGCACTGTGTTAACAATACAAAAATCATTTACAACAGTGATTATATTTCAGAAAGCACTTGGTTGACTGTAATGTGCTTTGGCTGTCCTGAGGTTGTGAAAGGCACATTATAAATGCAAGTCTTTCTTCGAGAAGGCCATTACCCTGGAGCCTAAAATGTACAAACACATATACAACTGCTCCCTGACCCCAGCGGTTTACAGTTACCTGGATTTGGGCCATTTAAAGGAAGGACGAAGTAGTGACGCTTGCGAAGTTTGTGTTCTTTTTGTTCTTTGCTAACTGAAAATAAATTATTCCTGCCATAGCAAAGAAAACACTTCCACAGAGAAAGGAGGGGGTGGGGGGCCGACAGAGATCGCGGCTACTGAACAGAGCCACATCAGGAAAAGAAAATGTGCATCAGCAAAACCCAGCATTTGTCCATTTTACTCATTTTATTCCCCTTTCTCTTAACATGGCACTCGCGCTTCAAACAAATAAATCGCATCCCTCTCCTCCCCGTAATTATTATACATTAATACTGAAACCAACCCAGCATATTATACATTATTATTAAACCAACCCAGAGCTCCACAGATTCATGCAATATTATTGTACATTCATTCTTACCGATTTATGGGCAGAATGCTTCTGTACAGCTCCTGGCCGTTGGCAACAATCACTTTGTTCAAGGAATGGGAGCAGGTTAGCAAATGCTGTTTTGAGAGCATCCCTGGTGGTGCTCTATTATAGCCAAAGCCACCTTCCTTTTACCCACTTCTGTGACACCAGTATTACCAAGTGGAAGGAAGTTAATTCCAAAAGCTTTGCACTTGGGATGGGGGGGAACTGGCTGTCCTGATCAGGATTAAGTGTGAACTGAACGAGAAGGTTCAGGGATTTTCAAATTTGCAGATTTGTAAGCGACTGTTGTACCAACTCTACCTCACAAAACGGTTGTGTTGTCAAGTTTTCCTAAACCATGCAGCTTGTAACTGAGTTATACGGTGCACGGTTGTTCCTTTTCTTGAGACACTCCACGCCAAACAATATCGGAGGGGCTTTTTTTTTTGTTGTAACCATTGGAAGCTCTTGTGCTGCAGACTGTCCAAATGCAGGACCCGCAACGAGATGCAGAGCTGGAATGAAAAGTGTCCTAGAATTCAGAGAGCACTGAAATATTAAACGGCCTGAAGGTAAATACCCCTGTACCTTCGCTATTCAGTTTAATCTGTGCTTTCAAACTTTAACTCTCTCCCATTTCAAACTTTCTAGCAGTGCACTAGCACACTGCGAACCTACACTGCCAAGATTCTGGTCAACCTGACCGTTAACTAGCACAAAGCAATTAACTGAGGTGTGTGGACTCTTTCTAACTTTGATAACTTTTTGACAACCTTTTAACAGATTTGTACATCATTGCATTGAACTTGACGTGAGTAGAAAGCTTAACTGAGCATGGAGTTCAGGAGTAGGCAGCGATTCTATTTGTTTTACTTTAGCACTGTTGTCGTCCCAACGCCCTGGTACAGCTGAAACTGGTATAGGGAAAGGTAAAGTGTCCCAATTAGTAAATATTGTATTTTTGGCACTTTTATTTTTATTTTTTGTATCCACGTGCATGAACGATTTATTTTGATCAGTTTGTTTTTCATGTCTAATATATTGATAAATAAAAGTTTTAATTCGACGTCTGGAAGTTGTGAGGTTCGTGATATTTTTTGCGGAGCTGAAGAGGCCTGCCGGGAAAGATGACTTCTATAGGTCGTGAGGATGTCGACACCAATTAAGTTGATGATGCGAGTAATGTTGCACTCTTAATAAACAGCAGAGGAAATGGCAACAGTTGGATTGAACAACAACAATATTTTGCATTTATATAGCACCTTCAATGTGATAAAATGTATCAAGGTGCTTCACAGGAGCGTCGTCAAACAAAATTTGACGTAAGGAGATATTGGAACAGGTGGAGGTCGGTTTTAAGAAGCGACTTAAAGGAGGAGAGAGGCGGAGAGGTTTAGTGGAGGGAATTCCCTCGGCAGCTAAAGGCACGGTCACCAATGACGGGGCCTTGGAAATCGGGGATAAGAACATAAAAAAGCAGGCCACCTGGCCCCTCGAGCCTGCTCTGCCATTTAATAAGATCGTGGCTGATCTGATCATGGACGCAGCTCCACTTCCCTGCCCGCTCCCCATAACCCTTTATTCACATCACTCAAAATCTCCGCCTTAAATATATTCAATGATTCAGCCTCCACAGCTCTCTGGGGCAGAGAATTACACAGATTTACAACCCTCTGAGAAGCTATTCCTCCTCATCTCAGTTTTGAATGGGCGGCCCCTTATCCTGAGACTATGTCCCCTAGTTTTAGTTTCCCCTATAAGTGGAAATATCCTCTCTGCATCCACCTTGTCAAACCCCCTCATTATCTTATATGTTTCGATAAGATCACCTCTCATTCTTCTGAACTCCAATGAGTAGAGGCCCAACCTACTCAACCTTTCTTCATAAGTCAACACCCTCATCTCCGGAATCAACCTAATGAAGCTTCTCTGAACAGCCTCCAATGCAAGTATATCCTTACGGAGACCAAAACTGTATGCAGTACTCTAGGTACACCAAGACCCTGTAGCAGGACTTCTCTGCTCTTATATTCTATCCCCCTTGCAATAAAGGCCAACATTCCATTTGCCTTCCTGATTATTTGCTGTATTTGCATACTAACAATTGTGTTTCATGCACGAGGACCCCCAGGTGTCTCTATACTGCAGCATGTTGCAATTTTTCTCTATTTAAATTATAATTTGCTTTTCAATTTTTTCTGCCAAAGTGGATAACCTCATTTTCTCATTATACTCGATCTGATAAATTTATGCCCACTCACTTAGCCTGTCTACATCCCTTGCAGATTCTTTGTGTCCTCACAATTTGCTTTCCCACCCATCTTTGTATCATCAGCAAACTTGGCAACATTATACCCGGTCCCTTCATCCAAGTCATTAATATAGATCGTAACTAGTTGAGGACCCAGCACCGATCCCTGCGGCATCCCACTAGTTACAGTTTGCCAACCGGAAAATGACTCATTTATCCTGGCTCTTTGTTTTCTGTTCGTTAGCCAATCCTCTATCCATGCTAATATATTACCCCCAACCACTTTACAAATGCCTTCTGGAAATCCAAATACACCACATCCTTATCTACCCTGCTTGTTACATCCTCAAAGAACTCCAGCAAATTTGTCAAACATGATTTCCCTTTCATAAAACCATGCTCACTCTGCCTGATTGAATTATGCTTTTCCAAATGTCCCACTGCTGCTTTGTTAATGATGGACTCCAGCATTTTTCCAACAACAGATGTTAGGCTAACTGGTCTATAGTTTCCTGCTTTTTGTCTGCCTCCTTTTTAAAATAGGGGCATTACATTTGTGGTTTTCCAATCTGCTGCAACTGCCTCAGAATCCAGGGAATTTTGGTAGATTACAATCACTATCTCTGTAGCCACTTTTAAGACCCTAGAATGTAAGCCATCAGGTCCAGGGGATGCGCAAGAGGCCAGAATTGGAGGAGCGCATAGATCTCAGAGGGTTGTAGGAGGTTACAAAGATCGGGAGGAATGAGGAACGATTTGATAACAAGAATGAAAATTTTAAATTCGAGGCGTCGCCGGGCTGGGAGCCAGTGTAAGTCAGCGAGTACAGAGGTGATAGGTGAACGGGATTTGGTGCGAGATGGGACACAGGCCGTAGAGGTTTACATGACCTTAAGTTTATGGAGGGTTGAAGAAGCTAGGCCGGCCAGAAGTGCGTTGTGTAAGGTAACAAAGGCATGGATTTCAACAGCCAATCAGCTGAGGCAGCGGTGAAAACGGGCGATGCTAGAGGTCCTCAACGATGGCGGAGCCCAGCGCGCAAGTGCAAAAGATGAGACTGAAGCGTTTGCAACCATCTTCAGCAAGAAGTCCCCAGTGGATGATCCATATCGGCCTTCTCCTGAGGTCCCCACCATCACAAGCCAGTCTTCAGCCAATTTGATTCACTCCAGGTGATATCCAGAAGAGGCGGAATGCACTGGATACAGCAAAGGCTATGGGCCTCGACAACATCCTGGCTGTTGTGCTGAAGACCTGTGCTCTGGAACTAGCCGTGCCTCTAGCCAAGCTGTTCCAGTACAGCTACAACACTGGCATTTATCTGACAATGTGGAAAACTGCCCAGGTATGTCCTGTCCATAAAAGCCAGACAAATCCAATCAGGCCAATTACTGTCCCATCAGTCTACTCTCAATTCTCAGCAAAGTGATGGAAGGTGTCGTTGACAGTGCTATCAAGCGGCACTTACTCACCAATAACCTGCTCACCGATGTCCGGTTTGGGTTCTGCCAGGACCTCTCAGCCCCAGACCTCATTCCAATCTTGGTCCAAATGTGGACAAAAGAGTTGAATTCCACATGTGAGGTGAGAGTGGCTGCACTTGACATCAAGACAGCATTTGACTGAGTGTGGCATCAAAGAACCCTAATAAAATGGAAGTCAATGGAATGTGAGGGTGGGGGGGTGGAATTCTTCACTGGCTGGAGTCATACCGAGCACAAAATAAGGCGGTTATTGAAGGTAAATCACTTCAGCCCCAGGACATCGCTGTAGGAGTTCCTCACGACAGTATCCTAGGCCCAACCATCTTCAGTTGCTTCATCAATGACCTTCCCTCCATCAAGGTCAGAAGTGGGGATGTTTGCTGATGATTGCACAGTGATCAGTTCCATTCGCAACTCCTCAGATAATGGAGCAGTCCGTGCCCGCATACAGCAAGACCTGGACAACATTCAGGCTTGGGCTGATAAGTGGCAAGTAACATTCACACCAAGTGTCAGGCAATGACTATCTCCAACAAGCGAGAGTCTAGCCACCTCCCCATGATATTCAATGGCGTTACCATCGACTAATCCCTCAGCATCAGCATCCTGGGGGTCACCATTGACCAGAAACTAAACAGGACCAGTCACACAAATACCATGGCAACAAGAGCGGGTCAGAGGCTGGGTATTCTGTGGTGAGTGTCTCACCTCGTCACTCCCCAAAGCCTTTCCACCATCTCCAAGGCACAAGTCAGGAGTGTGATGGAATACTCTCCACTTGCCTGGATGAGTGCAGCTCCTACAACACTCAAGAAGCTCGATATCATCCCAGGGCAAAGCAGCCCGCTTGATTAGCACCCCATCCACCAGCTTAAACATTCACTCCCTCCACCACCGGCGCACCGTGGCTGCAGTGTGTACCATCGACAAGAGGCACTGCAGCAACTCGCCAAGGTTTCTTGGGCAGCACTTCCCAAACCCACGACCTCCACCACCTAGAAGGACAAGGGCAGCAGGCGCATGAGCCACCACCGCCTGCAAGTGCTCCAAGTCACATAGCATCCTGCCTTGGAAATATGTCGGCGTTCCTTCATCGTCGCTGGGTCAAAATCCCACAACTCACTCCCTAACAGCACTGTGGGTGTACCTTCACCACACGGACTGCAGCGGTTCAAGGCGGCAGTTCACCACCAGGTGGCAATTGGGGATGGGCAATAAATGCTGGCCTTGCCAGTGACTCCCACATACCGGAATGAATTTTTTAAAAAGGTGGAAATGGGCACTCAGTGATGGAGAGGATATGGGTAGATGTAATACAATTATCATTATCATAGGCAGTCCCTCGGAATCGAGGAAGACTTGCGTCCACTCTTAACATGAGTCCTTAGGTGACTGAACAGTCCAATACGAGAACCACAGACTCTGTCACAGGTGGGACAGATAGTCGTTGAAGGAAAGGGTGGGTGGGACTGGTTTGCGGCAGGCTCTTTCCACTGCCTGCGCTTGATCTCTGCATGCTCTCAGCGTTGAGACTGAGCTCAGTGCCCTCCCGGATGCTCTTCCTCCGCTTAGGGCGGTCTTTGACCAGGGAATCCCAGGTGTCAGTGGGGTGTTGCACTTTATCAGGGTGGCTTTGAGGGTGTCCCTTGTAACGTTTCCGCTGCCCACCTTTGGCTCGTTTGCCGTGAAGGAGTTCCGAGTAGAGCACTTTCTTTGGGAGTCTCGTGTCTGGCATGCAAACGATATGGCCCTGCCCAGCGGAGCTGATAGTGTGGTCAGTGCTTCAATGCTGGGGATGTTGGCCTGGACAAGGACGCTAATATTGGTACGTCTGTCCCCCCAGGGGATTTGTAGGATCTTGTGGAGACGTCATTGGTGGTATTTCTCCAGCGACTTGAGGTGTCTGCTGTACATGGTCCATGTTTCTGAGCCATACAGGAGGAGGGCTGGTATTACTACAGCTCTGTAGACCATGAGCTTGGTGGCAGTTTTGAGGACCTGGTCTTCTTCCTAAGGCGGCCGAAGGCTGCACTGGCGCACTGGAAGCGGTGTTGGATCTCGACCACTCCAACCTCTGTCATCGAGCTCCAGTACGCGGATGACGCCTGTGTCTGTGCACGCAGAGGCTGAACTCCAGGACATAGTTGACGTATTTACTGAGGCGTACGAAAGTATGGGCCTTACGCTAAACATCAGTGAGACAAAGGTCCTCCACCAACCTGTCCTTGCCGCGCAGCCCTGGACACAGTGGGCCACTTCTCATATCTCGGGAGCCTCCTATCAACAAGAGCAGGCATTGACGAATGCAATTGAAGCGCTTGCTGACACTCCAATGATGTTAGCAGCAAGCTCAAAGTTTATAAATAAACCGTTACAGCTGCAGTTCTTTTAAAATGATCTGCACTACTACAGATTCCCCTGCAGGTGTCGTCATTCATCAAAGTGAGGGGAAGGCATGGAGTTGAGTGGAGCAGAATCATCTGACTTGTTTTAATATCCCTCCCCCACCCATTGATCCCATGATGGGGCGTAGGCTGGGGATTATCACGAGAAGAATAAAAGGGATAGTTGGAAGAGATTTTGCCCAGAGGGTTATTAGAATGTGGAATGCTTCGCCACAAAGGTGCAGGCAGAGACATCATTTAAAAGTGAATCGGATAAGTAGTTGAAAGGGAAGAATACAAAAGGATATGGGGGAAAAAGGGTGGGGAAGTGAGATGAATAGGTGCTTCCTGTGCTGTTGCTTCAATGACTGGCAGAAGCCGGGGAAGAGCATTTGTGCAGTGTGCTGTCTGACTTAGCATCTTGCCACCTAACACCCGCTCCAAACTGTGCTTCATTGGGTTTGCAAACTCCAGAGGGAAAGCTTCTGGTTTTGGAGACTGCATTTGAAGCCATCCGCATTTTTGCACCGGTGATGTGCCCCTTTAACTGGATGGTGGAATTTTAACCTAACCTCCTTTATGTTCTCGCACTGGGGTGCATTGCTGAGATAGGGGTTGCCAACTCTGAGTACAGGTATTGCTGGAGGTTTCATCACATGACCTCTCGCCTCCCAAGCACCCTGCATGGTCAAAACAGCCTTTTCTCCCCCCCCCCATTTCTAATATTTCTATAATTTAAAGAAAATGATTTTTTTTTTCACGCCTCCCTATCCTCTGATTTTTCTCCTGGGTTTTTGCTGGCAGTAGCATCGAGGAGATTAATCTTCAATTCCTGGATACTCCAGGGCAATCCTGCAATGTTGGCAACATAGAAACATAGAAAATAGGTGCAGGAGTAGGCCATTCGGTTCTTTGAGCCTGCACCACCATTCAATAAGATCATGGCTGATCATTCAACCTCAGTACCCCTTTCCTGCTTTCTCTCCATACCCCTTGATCCCTTTGGCCATAAGGGCCATATCTAACTCCCTCTTGAATATATCTAACAAACTGGCCTCAACAACTTTCTGCGGTAGAGAATTCCACAGGTCAACAACTCCCTGAGTGAAGAAGTTTCTCCTCATCTCGGTCCTGAATGGCTTACCCCTTATCCTTAGACTGTGACCCTTGGTTCTGGATTTCCCCAACATCGGGAACATTCTTCATGCATCTAACCTGTCCAATCCTGTCAGAATTTTATGTTTCTATGAGATCCCCTCTCTTCTAAACTCCAGTGGATACAAGCCCAGTTGATCCAGTGTCTCCTCATATGTTAGTCCTGCCATCCCAGGAATCAATCTGGTGAACCTTCGCTGTACTCCCTCAATAGCAAAAATGTCCTTCCTCAGATTAGGGGACCAAAACTGAACACAATATTTCGGGTGTGGCCTCACCAAGGCTCTGTACAACTGCAGTAAGACCTCCCTGCTCCTATACTCAAATCCCCTCGCTATGAAGGCCAACATGCGATTTGCCTTCTTCACCACCTGCTGTACCTGCATGCCAAACTTCAATGACCGATGAACCATGACACCCAGGTCTCATTGCACCTCCCCTTTTCCTAATCTGTCACCATTCAGATAATATTCTGTCTTCCTGTTTTTGCCACCAAAGTGGACAACCTCACATTTATCCACATTATACTGCATCAGCCATGCATTTGCCCACTCACCTAACCTGTCCAAATCACCCTGCAGCCTCTTGGCATCCTCCTCACAGCTCACACCGCTATGCTGACGGGGTTACTGCATTTTTGGAGGGGCTGATGTTCAGGTGAGCTACCTGTTCGGGTAGACCGTGTTGACACTGAAGATCCCATGGCATTGCTTGAAGAGCAGGAAGCTCTCAAGGAACTCTGGATTTCTGCATTTAACTGCGCATGTGCGGACGCCAGAAGTTGCTGTCAGATTTACCCTGTAATAACGACAAGTGCTGTTATCCTCGCCATAACTATTGCAAAATCAGGAGCAGTGGCTTTGATCTTCCCATTATTTAGTTGCAGGAAATTTCTACTCCAGTACTGGATGTCGGACAAGCAGAGTGATAACGTAAAGACAGTGGAGCCCATTGAAGCTTTCCAGTATCCACTCGCTATCCCGAGCAAGACTTTCAAGCCGCGCCAATGGGTAAATGTGTATGTGTACCTATTCTGCCCACACTCAGTAGCCTGATACCGTTCAAACAAACATGCAGGGATGTATGCAGTGTCTGACGAATAGTATATGCGCTTACTGTGTGCACTAAAGAGACTTGACAGTTTTGGAATAATAGGATCTGCCGCGGCTGAGTGGGTAGCACTCGCGGCTGAGTCAGAAGGTTGTGGGTTCCAGTTCCAGTGACTTGAACACATAATCCAGGCCGACACACCAGTGCTACACTGCCGGAGGTGCCATGGCTGACTTGTTAAACCGAGGCCCCGTCTGCTCTCGCAGGTAAAAGATTCCAAGGCACTGTTTCGAAGAAGAGCAGGGGTGTTCTCCCCAGTGTCCTGGCCAATATTTATCCCTCAATCAATGCCTTAAAACCCCTGCCCACCAGTCCCCCTTCCCCTCCCTGGACCCCCCAGATGATCTGGTCATAAGAACATAAAAAATAAGAGCATAAGAAATACGGCCCCTCGAGCTTGCTTCACCATTCATGGCTGATCCGATCATAGACTCGGGTCCACTCCCCATAACCCCTTATTCCCTTATCGTTTAAGAAACTGTCTATTTCTGTCTTAAATTTATTCAATGTTCCAGCTTCCGCAGTTCACTGAGGCAGCAAATTCCACAGATTTACCGTCCTCCGAGAAGAAATTTCTCCTCATCTCAGTTTTAAATGGGCGGCCCCTTATTCTAAGATCATGCCCCCTAGTTCTAGTCTCCCCTATCAGTGGAAACATCCTCTCTGCATTCACCTTGTCAAGCCCCCTCAATCTTATACGTTTCAATAAGATCAGCTCTCATTCTTCTGAATTCCAATGAGTTGAGGCCCAACCTAATCAACCTTTCCTCATAAGTCAACCCCCTCATCCCCGGAATCAACCTAGTGAACCTTCTCTGAACTGCCTCCAAAGCAGGTATATCCTTTTATAAATATGGAAAATAAAACTGCACGCAATATTCCAGGTGTGGCCTCACCAGTACCCTGTATAACTGTAGCAAGACTTCCTTGCATTTATACTCCATCCCCTTTGCAATAAAGGCCAAGATACCATTGACCTTCCTGATCACTTGCTGCACCTGCATACTATCCTTTTGTGTTTCATGCACAAGTACCCCCAGGATCTGCTGTACTGCAGCACTTTCAATCTTTCTCCATTTAAATAATAACTTGCTCTTTGATTTTTTTTTCTGCCAAAGTGCATGACCTCACACTTTCCAACATTATACTCCATCTGTCAAATTTTTGCCCACTCACTTAGCCTGTCTCTGTCCTTTTACAGATTTTTTGTGTCCTCCTCACACACTGCTTTTCCTCCCATCTTTGTATAGTCAGCAAACTTGGCTATGTTACACTCAGTCCCTTCTTCCAAGTCATTAATATAGATTGTAAATAGTTGGGGTCCCAGCACTGATCCCTGCAGCACTCCTAGTTACTGATTGCCAACCAGAGAATAATCCATTTATCCCGACACTCTATTTTCTGTTAGTTAACCAATCCTCTATCCATGCTAATATATTACCCCCAACCCCGTGAACTTTTATCTTGTGCAGTAACCTTTTATGTGGCACCTTGTCAAATGCCTTCTGGAAATCCAAATACACTACATCCACTGGTTCCCCTTGATCCACCCTGTTCGTTACATCCTCAAAGAACCGCAGAAAATTTGTCCAACATGACTTCCCCTTCATAAATCCATGCTGACTCTGCCTAACTGACTTGCTTTTCCAAATGTCCTGCTACTGCATCTTTAATAATGGACTCCAACATTTTCCCAACCACAGATGTTAGGCTAACTGGTCTGTAGTTTCCTACTTTCTGTCTGCCACCTTTTTTAAATAGGGGCGTTACATTTGCAGTTTTCCAATCTGCTGGGACTTCCCCAGAATCCAGGGAATTTTGCTAAATTACAATCACTATCTCTGTAACCACTTCTTTTAAGACCCTAGAATGTAAACCATCAGGTCCAGGGGATGCGCAAGAGGCCAGAATTGGAGGAGAGCATAGATCTCAGAGGGTTGTAAGAGGTTACAGAGATCGGGAGGAATGAGGAACGATTTGATAACGAGAATGAAAATTTTACATTTGCGGCGTTGCCGGACTGGGAGCCAGTGTAAGTCAGTGAAGAGATGTAGCGGCAGCTGGACTAAAAGACAGATGAGATGGGTGTAATGAAATATTTGGTGAAAATATTTAAGTTTTAAAGTGTTGGTTCATATCTGTTTAGTGACTGGCTGAAGGGGAAATTTATATTAAACAAATCATTCAAAATATTGCGACCAAAGTGATCGGTTTGTCGTCTACTTTCTGAAAATTTACATACGATTGAATTACAATTAGTAAATCTGAATTGCTGTTAAATTAAATCTGAAGCAGTGTTAATAAATTTGCACATCAGTCAATCAGCTAGAATTGGCTTTTGAGCCAGAATAAATTTGCATCGATGAGGGAGCCATCTCTCGAGTTACGTTAACATTTATTTCGGTCCAGAGGGAGGAGGGTATGCCCAGGCAACTAACACAACATGGCAACGGCCGGGCCAACTCATGGCTGAGATGGGGCAAGGAGATTCCTGTATCGCAGGAGCTGCTCCATGTCATAAGAACATAAGAAATAGGAGTAGGCCATACGGTCCCTCGAGCCTGCTCCGCCATTTAATACGATCATGGCTGATCCAATCATGGACTCGGGTCCACTTCCCCGCCCGCTCCCCATAACCCCTAATTGTTTAAGAAATTGTCTATTTCTGTCTTAAATTTATTCAATGTCCCAGCTTCCACAGCTCTCTGAGGCAGTGAATTCCACAGATTGACAACCCTCAGAGAAGAAATTTCTCCTCATCTCAGTTTTAAATGATTGGCCCCTTATTCTAAGATTATGCCCCCTAGTTCTAGTCTCCCCCATCAGTGGGAACATCCTCTCTGCATCCACCCCCTCACAATCTTGTGTTTCGATAAGATCACCTCTCATTCTTCTGAATTCCAATGAGTAGAGGCCCAATCTACTCTACCTTTCCTCATATGTCAACCAAGTGAACCTTCTCTGAACTGCCTTCAAAGCAAGTATATCCTTTCGTAAATATGGAAACCAAAACTGCTCGCAGTATTCCAGGTGTGGCCTCACCAATACCCTGTATAACTGTAGCAAGATTCCATTGGCCTTCCTGATCACTTGCTGTACCTGCATACTAAACTTTTGTGTTACATACACAAGTACCCCCCAGGTCCTGCTGTACTGCAGCACTTTGCAATCTTTCTCCATTTATTTCGGTCATTTATTAGCTAACCACCTCTCCCATCTCCCACAATGGTAGCACTTGGAACCCCGACCTGTGTGAGAACACCACCACAGGTCGGGGCTATAAATAGAGCTGGAGCACCGGGCCCTGGAACATCGTGGGCAGAGGTGTGGCAAATGAGGGTATGGGGCCCAGAAGAGCCGAAGGTCCAGGGGCAGCACGGGCCAGCCCACACTGCGATATGTGTGCGCACTAGGTCCATGCAGCAGAGCAGGTCTCCAGTCGTCCTGGTTCAACCCTTACCATTGGATAAAGGCCTAGCTCTGTTGAGCCCGTGTGGTGGCTGGTGTGCAACAGTTGCGTTTTAAAAAAAAATCCACGCACAGGCATCTTCCACCCCCTCAATTGTTCAGGACTGGAACATCGGGTCCTTCATTGAAACATCTGTGAATTCTTGTGGAATTAAGTCATCCTCGTTTGAGGGACCACCTATGATGATGATGACTTGGAAGGAGCACTAGCTTGCACAAACATTCACTAAGCGCACTGATTCCCACAGCTATTTGAACTACACTTCCTCCCACTCCGCATCCTGTAAGCACTCCATTTCCTTCTCCCGTCTCCATCGCATCTGCTCTGACAACGTCACCTTCCACACGAGTGCTCTGATATGTCTTCCTTTCTCCTCAACCAGGATTCTCCTCCATTGTGGTTAACATGGCTCTCGACAATATCCGTTCTGTTTCCCCCATCATAGGCAGTCGCTCGGAATTGAGGAGGACTTGCTTCCACTCCAAAAGTGAGTTCTTTGATGGCTGAACAGTCCGATACGAGAGCCACAGACCCTGTTACAGGTGGGACAAACATTTGTCGAGGGAAGGGGTGGGTGGGGCTGGTTTGCTGCACGCTCCTTCCGCTGCCTGCGCTTGGCCTCTTCACGCTCTTTGCGTTGAGACTCGAAGAGCTCAACGCCCTCCCGGTAGTACTTTCTCCACCTCGGGCGGTCTTCGGCCAGGGTCTCAAAGGTGTCAATGGTGATGTCACACTTTACCAGGAAGGCTTTGAGGGTGTCCTTATAACGTTTCCGCTGTCCTCCTTTGGCTCGTTTACCATGAAGGAGCTCCGCATAAAGCATTTGCTTAGGGAGTATCTGGCATGCGTACTATGTGGCCTGCCCAGCGAAGCTGATCGAGTGTGGTCAGTGCTTCAATACTGGGGATGTTAGCCTGGTCGAGGACACTGATGTTGGTGCGCCTGTCCTCCCAAGAGATTTGCAGGATCTTGCGGAGACATCATTGGTGATATATCTCCAGCGACTTGAGCCTTCTATGCATCGTCCATGCCTCAGATCCATACAGGAGGGTGGGTATTACTACAGTCCTATAGACCATGAGCTTGGTGGTAGATTTGAGGGCCTGGTCTTCAAACACTCTTTTCCTCAGATGGCCGAAGGCTGCACTGGCGCACTGGAGGCGATGCTGAATCTCCGCATCAATGTCTGCCTTTGTTGATGAGAGGCTCCTGAGATATGGGAAATGGTCCACGTTGGCCAGGGCCGCGCCGTGGATCTTGATGATTGAAGGGCAGTGCTGTGCGGCGGTAACAGGCTGGTGGAGGACCTTTGTCTTACGGATGTTAAGCTTAAGGCCCATGCTTTCATATGCCTCAGTGAATACATTGACTCTGTTTCTCACACCTCTGCTCTCACCCCTTCCCCTCCCTCCCAGAACCACGACAGGGTTTCCCTTGTCCTCACCTTTCACCCCACCAGCCTTCACGTTCAAAGGATTATTTTCCACCACCTCCAGCGTGATCCCACCACCAATCGCATCTCCCCTCCCCTCTCGGCATTCTGAAGGGACCGCTTCCTCCACGACACCCTGGCCCAATCCGCAATCACCCCCAGCAACCCCTCTCCTTCCCACAGCACTTATTTTACAGAACATCTTTGTTCAGTGTGCGTAAGCGTGACCCCGAGATTCTGGCCGCCTGTCACTTTAATTCTCCGTTCCACTCCCACTCTGACCTCTCTGTTACAATGAAGCTCAACACATGCTCGAACAACAGCACCTCATCTTTCGTTTAAGCATTTTATGGCCTTCTGGACTCAACATTGAGTTCAACCATTTCAAACGATAACCTCTGCCCATATTTTTTTCTCTCTCCTCCCTTTTTTTTTTTACAATCCCCCTTTTTTCCCCTCTTTCCCAGGGCAGCTGGTGGTGATTCTGCCATTCACACCCTATCTAGACTCCTCTTTTGTTCCCTAACTTGTGCCATTACCATCTCGTTTATGCCCATCGTCCCTTTTGTGTCTCTCATCTCTCCTGCCTTCCACCCTATCACAGACATCCCCTTTTGTCCTTTCCTCCTCTTCCCCCTTTCAGTGCCCCTGCACTTAAGAATCTGTTACATCTCGAACTTTTCCAGATCTGATGAAGGGTCACAGACCCGAAACCTTAACTCTGTTTCTCTCCACAGATGCTGCCTGACCTGCTGAGATTTCCAGCATTTTCTGTTTTTATACTAGATTGCACAGTAGGGTGCAGTAATTGTACACAGTCACAGGGGAAGAGGAGGGAGGGAACACTAATTTACAGAAAAACAATCATTTAATTATTTGAACTGCATTTCCATTTTGTTTTGAGATGTTGATTTATACTGGGCAGATCTCTGCAGCAGACAATGGATGGAAAGACACACATGGCAGATGACATCAAGTAGAGAATGATGGTGAGTATGACATTTGGAGAGACAGTTTGTGACACCAGCAAAATCCAGTTAATTCCACAATGTGGAAAATGTGAGAATTGGATAGAGGGGGTGGGCGATTGAGGGATTTTAATGTACAGGACCTGCTCGAGGGACTGCACAGTCTCCTGTTCTTTCCTGAGTTCCTTTCTCTCTGCTTCCAATCGCATTGAGTCTGAACTGAGCAACTCTTCCTCCTTGGAGACTTCAATTTGGATATGAAATGATTCTGCTCTCGCCCCTGATTTATACTCACCTCCCTCTCTCCACATCAACTCTTCCTTGACCTGGTCCTCACACAAAGCTTGCCTACATTGTCGGTCTCGATTACCAACAAGGCTGTGTCTGATCATTCATTTCCTTCCAGCTTTCAGATGACACGTTAAACCGTGGTTCTGTCTGCTCTCTCAAATGGACGTAAAAGATCCCATGGCACTATTTCGAAGAAGAGCAGTTGAGTGAGTTATTTCCAGTGTGATGGCCTATATTAATCCATGAATCAACATCACAGAAAAACAGATTATCTGGTCATTATCACATTACTGTTTGTGGGAGCTTGCTGTGCACAATTTGGCTGCAGTGTATCCTACATTACAACAGTGATTACACTCCAAAAGTACTTCATTGGCTGTAAAGCACTTTTGAGGCGTCCGGTGGTCGTGAAGCGCTATATAAGTCTCTTTTTCTTTTTTATTCACATTCGCCTGGTCTGCCTCAAACACCACCCCCCCTTTTGTTCCCATAGATGTAACAAAAACATAATGTAATACATTCTCAACTCCCTCACAAGTGCTCTCTTTAGTACCCGAGTCCCTACCTCACTTGCAACTTGCTCCGACACCAAAACTTCAACCTTTTGTTGATTGGTGATAAAATACTTGATTTTTATAATTCTGTTGCACCGACTGGCAAGTTCACATCAAGCTTTTTCATGTCCTCCACAGCTTTGCCACGCCCTTGGTACACTGGCTGTCTTTACAAACCGCAGCCTGGATACCTGCTGCTGGCACCTGTGTACCTCTGGTCTTCAACTCCAACTGGTGTCACCCTCCTGGTTCCTTCCAGCATTTTGAATGCAGCCCGTCTCCTCCACGTGCTGCGAAGTCAGGTCGCTGATTGCAGCGTGGGCAGGCACAGCAGGAGGGGCGAAGGAGCGGCGAGAGTTTGTAGAGGGATGTGATCAGGGCCCAGGAAAGGCGTGAGTCTGGGGCCCAGGGTCAGCACGGGCCCAGCCCACACTGCGATATGTGTGCGCACTAGATCCGTGCAGCAGAGCAGGTCTCCAGTTGTCTTGGTTAATCCTTGCCACTGGACCAAGACCTAGCTCTGTCAAGCCCGTGTGATGGCTGGTGTGCAACGGTCACCACACGTTTTTAAAAAAAAAAAGACACTCATAGGCATCTTCCACCCTTCAGGATGTAGTTCGGGATCTGGAATATTAGGTCCTTCATTGAAACACCTGTGAACTCATTCCTTTTTGGCGTGGAAGCAAGTCATCCTCGCTTCGAGGGAATGCCTATGATGATGATGATGCATCCCGTCTCCTCCAATACCCTGTGTGATTGCCGCGTGTGGGCTTACTGTCCCTCCTTAACTTCTGTTCCTAAGTTTGGGATGAGTTTTCACGTATGTAGGAACAGGAGGCGACCATTCAGCCCCTCGAGTCTACTCTGCCATTCATTTAGATCATGGCTGACCTATACCTCAACTCCATTTACCCACCTCTGCTCCATATCCCTTGAATCGCTTTATCCCACGCAAATCTATCCATCTCTGTTTTGAAAGCTCCAAGTGACCCCCAGCATCTGCAACCTTTTTAGGGGGAGCGAGTTCCAGATTTCCACCACCCTTTGTGTGGGAAAAGGTACTTCCTGACTTCATTCCTGAATGGTATAGCTCTTATGGTGTTTTGCTCAATATTTTGAAGACTTAAATATATATTTTAAATTTCTCTCAAACCAAAAAGTAGAAGATTTAGCTCTTGGACACTAATAATTAATTTAAAACACTTCGCTTTTATATTTAAAAAAAACCACACTTTTCTTTTCCTGACAGTTGCTGCCCCTTCAGAGACCTTTCCCTGTGACAGGGCGATGTAAGTGTTAGATTGATGAACGCATAACTCGCATTCCTACCGGATTGCCTTAGCGATTCCAAGTACAGTGTTAACTCATTTTTAGAGCTTTGTGACTGAGATTAGCAGCTCTGCAAGCTCTACAGGAATGCTAACTGTCCAGATCTGTTGGCCCCTCCGCTCAAATGGAATAGCGACAGCCAATGTACACACATTTATCCTCAAATGAATAAATGGGTGTCTTATTAAAGAGAACCAGAATCTAGGTGACTGGTGGGTCATTGAAGCAAAACACAGTTGATGTTGGCTTTGTACCAACAGGAACATAGAGACAGGTGTAAGCCATTCAGCCCCTCAAGACTCTTCTATCATTCACCTTAACCCCACTTACCTGACTTTGCTCCATATCACTTGATACCCTTACCCAACAAAAATCTAGCGATCTCAGTCTTGAAAGCTCCAATTATCCCTAGCATGCATAGCCTTTTGGGCGAGAGAATTGCAGATTTCCACTACTGGTGTAAAGAATTGCTTCCTGATTTCATTCCTGAATGGTCTCATCATCATAGGCAGTCCCTCGGGATCGAGGAAGACTTGCTTCCAATCTAAAAATGAGTTCTTAGGTGACCGAACAGTCCAATATGAGAACCACAGTCCCTGTCACAGGTGGGACAGAAGTTGTTGAGGGAAAGGGTGGGTGGACTGGTTTGCCGCACGCTCTTTCCGCTGCCTGCGCTTGGTTTCTGCATGCTCTCGGCGATGAGACTCGAGGTGCCCAGCGCCCTCCCGGATGCACTTCCTCCACTTAGGGCAGTCTCTGGCCAGGGACTCCCAGGTGTCAGTGGGGATGTTGCACTTTAGCAGGGAAGCTTTGAGTGTGTCTTTGAAACGTTTCCTCTGCCCACCTTTGGCTCGTTTGCCATGAAGGAGTTCAGCGTAGAGCGCTTGCTTTAGGAGTCTCTGTTCGCATGCCAGACACGTGGCCTGTCCAGCGAAGTTGATCAAGTGTGGTCAGTGCTTCAATGCTGGTGATGTTGGCCTGGTCAAGGACACTAACATTGGTGGGTCTGTCCTCCCAGGGGATTTGCAGGATCTTGCGGAGACATCGTTGGTGGCATTTCTCCAGCTGAATCTCTCTGCTCCGGGACTGTGTGGTCTGGGAACATCTGTGGTTCGGTATCCGTGGCGGAACTCCTGGGCCTGGACCGTACTGTTAAGCGCCCCTGTGACGCACAGCATCTCGCTCTGCTTCCTCAATGTGGGGCTTGACGGTGCAGCGAAGGGGCGTCAGACCCGAGACAGACGGAGAAATGACTAAGCACCAACATTCCCCGCCTCTCCTCCCTCACTCAGCGATTACCAGCACTGAGCTCCCGTGGTTCAAACAATTCTCTGTTTCAGCACCGGTCAGGTCCCGAGGGTGCCGGACCAGAGAGGTTCAACCTGTACCTCTAATTTTTAGATTATGTGGTTGTAGGAAATAACAGGATAGATTAACAGTCAAGGGAGGAAAGGGGATGAAAAAGATACTATTCCTTGGAACTGTTGGAAATTTTTGATATGTTGATTTTACACGGCTGAGGAAGCCACATCATATCTATTGCACAAAGTAATATTGAACAGATGATTATTCCTGACCACAGCACTCAATCAACCCCAATCAAAGTCACAAATGCCATCCTCTGTGACTGTGACCTCCTCATCCTCCTTGACTTCTCCACAGCCTTTGACATGGTCAACCACAGCATCCTCCTCCGTTGTCCAGTCAAGTACTACTGCCTTCACTTGGCTCTGCTCTTGCCTATCAAATTGTGACCAGAGAATCTCCAGCAACGGCTTCTCTTCCTGCCCCGGCACCATTACATCTGGAGTCTACCAAGGAACAATCCTTTCCCCCTCTCTTCCTCATCTACAGGCTGTGTATTGCTGACATCATCCAAAGATAGATGCCCACCGACAACACCCAGCTCTCCCTCCCCATCACTACTTTCTACTCGTTCTGCTACCTATGTACAGTCAGACTGCTTGTCCGATATCCAGTATTGGATGAGCTGTAATTTGCTCCAGTTAAATATTGGGAAAACCGAAGCCATGTCTTCGATCCCAGCCGCCATCTCCGCACTCTTGCTGTTGATTTCATCCCCCTCCCTGGCCACTGTCTTAGACTTTTCACAATCTCGGCGTCCTATTTGACCCTGAGGTTAGATTCTGAACCCATATCCTCTCCATCGCCAAGACTGCATACTTCCACCTCTGTAATATCGCCCAATGCAGTCCATCTACTGCTGAATGCTCCAGGCACCACCATTCCAATGCTCTGCTGGGTGGCTTCCCATCCCTCCTTACTCTCTCAACTTGGGCTGATCTCAAAGCAGTGCTGCCTGTATCCTGTCCA
Organism: Pristiophorus japonicus; assembly: GCF_044704955.1. Taxonomy (NCBI): domain Eukaryota; kingdom Metazoa; phylum Chordata; class Chondrichthyes; family Pristiophoridae; genus Pristiophorus; species Pristiophorus japonicus. The sequence goes on from NC_091983.1 coordinate 13,460,735, forward strand.
GCACAAGGTCTTGCTGATCCGTCATTCCTGTCCTTGCTGATCGAGGTTAGCTCCTGGTCCTCCAACGCCTCCAATTTAACATTTTCATCCTTGCATTTAAATCCCTTCATGGCCTTGCCCCTCCCCATCTGTAGACTTGCAACCCAAATTCTCTGTTCCTGAACTCTGGCATCCTGTACATTCTTGCTCCCTGCAGCCACCCAGGCCCCAAAATATTGTAGTCCCTCCCTAAATCCTTCCGCCTCTCCATCTCCCACTTCTCACTTGAAACCTACCTCTTTGACCAAGCTTTTGGTCACTTGTCCTAATATCTCCCTCTTTAGCTCAGCATCCATTTTTTTCTGATTATACCTCTGTGTAGCACCTTGGGACGGTTTTCTAGGTTAAAGATGCCGTATAAATGAAAGTTGCTGTTGTCTGAGATGCGCTGTGTGTGGATTTGGTGAGCCGGCCCATTATTGTGGCCCAGTCACAACCAGCGACGCAGGCTGGCCTACCTGATAGGGCCTCGCACCTGGGAACGAGAGCGGAAAGAGGAACACGGCTGCAGGCTTGGCCACCGGCTTTGGGGCCTTTGAGCTGCCATTGGGAGAGACCCCAAGGTCTGAATTCCGGTGTCAGCCGTGACTCATTGGGTTCGGAGATCGTGGGTTCAAGTCCCACTCCAGAGACCTGAGCACATAGTTCAGGCCAACACTCTGGTGCAGAGCTGAGGGAGTGCTCCACCGTTGGAGGTGACGTCTTTTGGATGAGACGTTAAATCGAAGGCCCATCTGCCCCCTCACATGGGCTTATAAGATCCCACGACACTATTTAGAAGAAGAACAAAGAGTTCTCCTTGGTGTCCTGGGCCAATATTTATCCCTCAACCATCATCACTAAAACAGATGATCTGGTCATTATCACATTGCTGTTTGTGGGATCTTGCTGTGCGCAAATTGGCTGTGATATTTAAACAGTGACCAATACTACTCATCCAAACATACGTCGTTGGGTGTAAAGCGCTTTGGGACGTCCTGAGGTTGTGAAAGATGCTGTATAAATGTAAGTTCTTTTTTTTCACTCAAGTAAATATTTGAGCCTAGCTTTACCTTCACCTTGAGGAGATCCCCCTCTGATCTGAGTGGGAAGTCCTGGTGCAAGAACCACTGCCAGCGTCTTGGGGAAATCCCTCCCTCTGGGCCTCCTTGTGGCGCTATGGCTGGAGGTCGAAGAACTCTGCCCGCTTCATTAACATAAGTAAGCTGAGCCTGTGCCCACTGATGGAATTGGTGACACCCTACCCCCCTTTTCAATGGCAGCCCAGAAATCCCAGGACAACACAAAGAAGGCGGAAAACCTGTTGTGATGGGACAAGACTGTGTAGTAAAGTTTTGATGGTGTGTGTAAAGTACACTCAGTATTCCGTGCTCCCAGCAGGGGGCCATGCTGAAATTTGTGCATGGGTCCAGAGATGGGTCCCAATTCACCTTGCGACCGCTGGGACCATGGAACTTACCTCTCCGTGTCTCATAGAAACATAGAAAATAGGTGCAGGAGTAGGCCATTCGGCCCTTCTAGCCTGCACCGCCATTCAACTGAGTTCATGGCTGAACATGCAACTTCAGTACCCCATTCCTGCTTTCTCGCCATACCCCTTGATCCCCCGAGTAGTAAGGACTTCATCTAACTCCTTTTTGAATATATTTAGTGAATTGGCCTCAACAACTTTCTGTGGTGGAGAATTCCACAGGTTCACCACTCTCTGGGTGAAGAAGTTTCTCCTCATCTCGGTCCTAAGTGGCTTACCCCTTATCCTTAGACTGTGACCCCTGGTTCTGGACTTCCCCAACATTGGGAACATTCCTCCTGCATCTAACCTGTCTGAATCCATCAGAATTTTAAACGTTTCTATGAGGTCCCCTCTCATTCTTCTGAACTCCAGAACATCCATTAACTCTCTCACACACACTTTGAACAATCCTGCACAGCCTCGCACACATTCTCACACTCGCACTCCCTTGCCCATGCATGCCCACTTATGTTTTCTCTCACTCTTTCTCTAACTCGCACTCGTACAATTCCATTTGCGTACACAAGTGTCATTTAACACTTCAGTCTTGTGCCTGGGTTGTGTGCTGTCGGAACATGTCCGATCTCCCAAGCTCGCAGACAGGAGCCAATGGCAGGCTGGGGTTCTACCTGGGGGTTCTTTGATTGTGTTCACTGAAGTCTCTTCTGCTTTAGTTGTACTGGGGTCCCTCTAGATCTTGCCTGATATGATAGAAGTCTTTAACACTATGAAGAGGTTCATTAGAGTGGGCAAATCTGTGATTCTACTGTTAACTGCATTACATAGGATATACAGCACAGAAACAGGCCGTTCGGCCCAACTGCTCCGTGCCGGTGTTTATGCTCCACACCAGCCTCCTCCCACCCCTCTTCATTTCACCCTCTCAACGTATGCTTTTATCTCTTTCTCCCTCATGTAATTATCTCTTGATCAGTTGTTGCTGTGTTGAATCCCATTGCTTTTGGAAGGTTGCCTGCAGAGCAATCTGTTCTGATACCACTGGAATCTGTCATTGGCAGCCCATCAACTTTCGTGCCTTGAGAGCTGGAACAACCTGCCTCTTTCCTGGCCCGTATCGAGAATACTGATCTCTCTTTCCGCTTGGATGAAGAGCAGCTGTTTGGACATGACTCGTGTCGCCCAGAGGTGCTCATGTGTTGGATCGTGAGCCAATTTGCACACAACAAGGTCCTACAAACATCAATGAGATAAATGACCAGGTACTCTGTTGTAGAGGTGTTGGTTAAGAGATAAATGTTGGGCCAGGACACCAGGAGAAATTAACAACTGCAATTATATAGCCCCTTTTAATGTAGTAAAACGTCCCAAGGTGCTTCACGGGAGCGTTATCAAACCAAATTTGACACCGAACCAGATATTGGGATGGATGACCAAAAGCTTGGCCAGAAAGGGAGGTTTTGAGAAGGAGGGGAGAGCGAGGTGGAGCGGTTTAGGGAGGGAATTGGGGCCTATATAGCTGAAGGCACAGCCGCCAAGGGTGAAGTGATGTGTTGTGTATCTGAAAAACATGTTCCGCCACCAGGGAGCTCATCCCCTGAAGTCCCAAGGGATCTCAGCATCCCTTGGGAGCACTGTATATAAGCCGGCCCCTTATGCCTGTTCCTCACTCTGGAGTGTCTTATTAAAGACTGAGGTCACTGTTACTTTAACCTCCCTGTGTGCAGCCTCATCTGTGTTAGGAACGCAATAACTGGCGATGAGAATACGAATCCAACACCAAGATGCAGCAAACTGTGGGCATCCTGGAGAAGTTCTCGGAGGGTGAGGACTGGGAAGCCTATGTTGAACGGCTAGACCAGTACTTTGTAGCCAACGAGCTGGACGGAGAAGGAAGCGCTGCAAAAAGGAGAGCGGTCCTCCTCATAGTCTGCGGGACACCGACCTACAGCCTCATGAAGAAACTTCTGGCTCCGGTGAAACCCACAGATAAGTCATATGAGGAGCTGTGTACACTGGTTCTGGAGCATCTTAACCCGAGGGAGAGCATGCTGATGGCGAGGTATCGGTTCTACATGTGCCAGCGATCTGAAGGTCAGGAAGTGGCGAGCTGTCGCCGAGCTAAGGCGACTTGCAGGACAATGTGAGTTTGATGGCTACCTGGAGCAAATGGTCAGAATTTTTTGTACAGGGCATTGGCTACGAGACCATCCTACGAAAACTTTTGACTGTAGAGACACCGACCCTCAGTAAGGCCATTGCGATAGCACAGGCGTTTATGTCCACCAGTGATAACACCAAACAAATCTCTCATCACACAAGTGCTAGCAATGTTCATAAATTAATTGGAACTGTGTTTGCAAGCAGAAATGTTCAGGGCAGAACCCACGAGTCTGCAACTGCCAGCAGGCCTCAGGTGACCAGATAACTCAGAGTCCCCAACAAAGGATGAATGCAAGGCAATTCACACCTTGTTGGCGTTGTGGAGGCTTCCATTCAGCCGATTCATGTCGCTTCAAAGAGTATGTTTGCAAGAGCTGTGGAACAATGGGGTACCTCCAACGAGCTTGCAAACGAGCTGCAAGCTCTGCAAAACCACGTGGCAGGGGAAGATCGGTCCATGGTGGATCAAAGCAATTTCGAGCCTCAAGAGAGAGGAGGCAAATGCTGAAGTACACGGGGTGCACACATTTTCAACGAAATGTCCACCTAGAATGCTAAACGTAAAATTGAATGGCTTACCCGTAGCCATGGAACTGGACACTGGTGCTAGCCAATCCATCATAAGTAAAAAGATGTTTGAGAGGCTGTGGTGCAACAAGGCACTCAGACCAGCCCTGAGCCCATCCACCTGAAACTGAGAACATACACCAAAGAGCTTATCACTGTCCTGGGCAGCGTCATGGTCAAGGTCACCTACGAGGGTGCGGTGCACGAACTGCCACTCTGGATTGTCCCGGGCAATGGCCCCACGCTGCTTGGAAGGAGCTGGCTGGGCAAAATCCGCTGGAACTGGGATGACATCCGAGCGCTATCACATGTCGATAAAGCCTCATGTACCCAGGTTCTAAACAAATTTCCTTCCCTTTTTGAGCCAGGCATTGGAAACTTTTCCAGGACGAAGGTGCGGATCCACTTGGCTCCAGAGGCACGACCCATTCACCACAAGGCACGAACGGTACCTCACATGATGAGGGAGAGAGTGGAAATCGAGCTGGACAGGCTGCAACGCGAGGGCATCATCTCCCCAGTGGAATTCAGCGAGTGAGCCAGCCCGATTGTTCCAGTATTCAAAAGTGATGGCACAGTCAGGATTTGCGGCGATTATAAAGTAACTATTAATCGTTTCTCGCTACAGGACCAATACCCGCTACCTAAGGCAGACGACCTATTTGCGACGCTGGCAGGAGGCAAGACGTTCACCAAGCTTGACCTGACTTCGACCTACATGATGCAGGAGCTGGAGGAGTCTTCGAAGGGCCTCACCTGCATCAACACGCACAAGGGACTGTTCATCCACAACAGATGCCCGTTTGGAATTCGGTCGGCTGCAGCGATCTTCCAGAGAAACTAGGAGAGCCTACTCAAGTCGCCACCACACACGGTGGTCTTTCAGGGTGACATATTGGTCACGGGTCGGGACACCGCCGAGCACTTACAGTCGTTGGAGGACCTCGTCCAGGTTTTGTATCACGTCGGGCTGCAGCTGAAGAGGTCGAAATGCGTCTTCATGGCAACAGAAGTGGAGTTTTGGGGAGAAAGATCGCAGCGGACGGCATTCGGCCCACAGATGCCAAGACCGAGGCTATCAGGAATGCATCCAGGCCACAGAATGTCAGAGCTGTGGTCATTCTTGGGACTCCTCAACTATTTTGGTAACTTCCTACCGGGGTTAAGCATCTTTTGTGTTATTGCACAAAGGTAAGAACTGGGTATGGGGAAAAACACAAGTAATTGCTTTTGAGAAAGCCAGAAACATTTTATGCTCCAACAAGCTGCTTGTATTGTATAACCCGTGTAAAAGACTTGTGCTAGCATGTGACGCGTCGTCGTACAGAGTCGGGTGTGCATTACAAGCTAACGTTGCGGGGAAGTTGCAACCTGTCGCCTATGCTTCCAGGAGCTTGTCTAAGGCCAAGAGGGCCTACAGCATGATTGAGATAGAGGCATTAGCGTGTGTTCAGGGTAAAGAAAATGCATCAGTACCTGTTTGGCCTCAAATTTGAGCTGGAAACCGATCACAAGCCCCTCACATCCCTTTCGCTGAAAACAAGGGGATAAATACTAATGCCTCAGCCCGCATACAAAGGTGGGCACTCACGCTATCAGCGTACAACTATACCATCCGCCACAGGCCAGGCACCGAGAACTGTGCGGATGCTCTCGGGCTACCATTGCCCACCATGGGGGTGAAAATGGCGCAACCTGCAAACTTGTTGATGGTGGCGCAGCCCGCAGACTTGTTGATGGTCATGGAAGCGTTTGAAAATGATAAATCACCTGTCACGGCCCGCCAGATTAGGACTTGTACCAGCCAAGATCCTCTGCTGTCCCTCGTAAAAACTGTATACTGCATGGGAGCTGGGCCAGCATCCCCGTTGAAATGCAAGAGCTAATCAAGCCATTCCAGCGGCGAAAGGACGAGCTGTCCATTCAGGCAGACTGCCTGTTGTGGGGTAACCGCATAGTGCTACCAAAAAAGGGCAGGGAGACGTTCATTTCTGATCTCCACAGCACCCACTCGCGTATAGTAATGATGAAAGCGATAGCCAGATCCCATGTATGGTGGCCCGGTATCTACTCTGACTTAGAGTCCTGTGTACGGCAATGCCGTGTATGTGCTCAGTTGAGCAACGCGCCCAGAGAGGCACCACTAAGTTTGTGGTCCTGGCCCTCCAGACCATGGTCGAGGATCCATGTCGACTATGTGGGCCCGTTTCTTGGTAAAATGTTCCTAGTGGTGGTGGATGCCTTTTCAAAATGGATTGAATGTGAAATAATGTCGGGAAGCACCGCCACCATTGAAAGCCTGAGGGCCATGTTTGCCACCCACGGCCTGACTGACATACTGGTCAGTGACAACGGGCCATGTTTCACCAGTGCCGAATTTAAAGAATTCATGACCTGCAATGGGATCAAATATGTCACCTCGGCCCCGTTTAAACCAGCCTCCAATGGGCAGGCAGAGCGGGCAGTAGAAACCATCAACAGAGCCTTAAATGAGTCACAGAAGGCTCACTCCAAACCCGCCTGTCCCGAATACTGCTCAGCTACTGCACGAGACCCTACTCGCTCACAGGGGTGCCCCCGGCTGAGCTACTCATGAAAAGGACACTTAAAACCAGACTCTTGCTAGTTCACCCCAACCTGCATGATCAGGTAGAGAGCAGGCGGCAGCAACAAAATGTAAACGATGGTCATGCCACTGTCACGGGAAATTGAGCTGAATGACCCTGTGTATGTGCTTAAACCATGGACATGGTCCCAACTGGATCGCGAGCACGGTGATAGCTAAAGAAGGGAGTAGGGTGTAGTCAAACTAGACAATGGACAAATTTGCAAAAAGCACCTGGACCAAATGAGGCTGCGGTTTACAGACTGCCCTGAACAACCCACAGCAGACACCACCTTTTTCGAGCCCACAACACACACCCAAAGGATCAACGACACCACGCCGGCCCAGGAAATTGAACCCATCACACCCAACAGCCCAGCAAGGCCAGGCTCACCCAGCAGCTCTGCAGGGCCAACAACACACCAGCCCAGTGAGGGCACAGCCAACACAACAGAACAGACATTTGTACCGAGGCGGTCCACCAGGGAAAGAAAGGCTCCCGACCGCCTCACTTTGTAAATAGTTTTCACTTTGACTTTGTGGGGGGAGTGATGTTGTGTATCTGTAAAGCATGCACTCCCATGTTCCGCCACCGGGGAGCTCATCCCCTGAAGTCCCAAGGGATCCCAGCATCCTTTGTGAGCACTGTATATAAGCTGCCCCCTAAAGCCTGTTCCTCACTCTGGAGTGTCTTAATAAAGACTGAGGTCACTGTTACTTTAACCTCCCTGTGTGCAGTCTCATCTGTGTTAGGAACACAATATGATGAAAATCTTCCTCGAGCATTACTATGGAATCTTCTAGGTGCACCTGAGAGGGCAGATGGGGCTTCAGGAGAGAGAGAGAGAGAGAGAGAGAGAGAGAGAGAGAGAGTTCCAGGTTTCCGCTATCCTTTATGTGAAAAGACGCTTCCTGATTTCACACCCGAATTGTCACTTCTAATTTTATGTTTGTGCCCATTTCTTCCCGGTTCACCCACGAGAGGAAATAGTTCCTCTTCACCTACCCTATCGAAACCCTTAATCATTTTAAACACTTCGATTAGATCACCCATCAACCTTCTGAACTCAAAGGATTGCAAGTCATGCTTATGGAATCGGACGTCATAATTTAACGTCGGTATAATTCTGGTGAATCTGCGCTGCACCCCCTCCATGGCCAGTCTATCCTTCCTGAGGTGAGGGGGCCCCAGAACTGAACGCAGTGACTGCAGACGGGGTCTGATGGTGAGCAGCTGTAACGTAACTCCAACCCCTTGAGATAAAGGCCAACATTCCATGAGCCTGTTTGATTACTATTTGCTGTGTACAAAATGGCTGCTGCATTTGCCTCTACCAACATTGCTTGCACTTCAAATGGTAAGTCACTGGTTGTGATGTGCTAAGCTAAGCAGCCAAATAAATGCAAGGTCTTTCTTTAATGCAAGTCCGCTGGGTGTGGACATCTGCAGGCTGATCAATTTCCATGACAGAGTATGGTCCAAGCACAGAGCTGGTACTGCCAGACCCACCCAGGAGGAGCTCAGCATTCCATAAACTATTCCCACTCTTGCTTCCGTTTACCTATGTGATTTAGTACCACTCTCGCCGCATAAGTCAGAAGGTTGTAGGTTCAAGTCCCATTCCAGAGACTTGAGTATTGAGGGAGTGCCGCACTGTCGGAGGGGCAGTTGTGAGGGAGCGCCGCACTGTCGGAGGGGCAGTCGTGAGGGAGCGCCGCACTGTCGGAGGGGCAGTCGTGAGGGAGCGCCGCACTGTCGGAGGGGCAGTCGTGAGGGAGTGCCGCACTGTCGGAGGGGCAGTCGTGAGGGAGTGCTGCACTGTCGGAGGGGCAGTACTGAGGGAGCGCTGCACTGTCGGAGGGGCAGTACTGAGGGAGCGCCGCACTGTCGGAGGGGCAGTACTGAGGGAGCGCCGCACTGTCGGTGGGACAGTACTGAGGGAGCGCCACACTGTCAGAGGGGCAGTACTGAGGGAGTGCTGCACATTGGAGGGGCAGTACTGAGGGAGCGGCACAATGTCGGAGGGGCAATATTGAGGGAGTGCTGCACATTGGAGGGGCAGTATCGAGAGAGTGCTTCACTGTCGGAGGGGCAGTACCGAGGGAGCGCTGCGCTGTTGGAGGGGCAGTACCAAGGGAGCAGCGCACTGTCGGAGGGGCAGTACCGAGGGAGCGCTGCACTGTCGGAGGGGCGGTACTGTTGGAGGGGCAGTACCGAGGGAGCAGTGCACTATCGGAGGGGCAGTACCGAGGGAGCGCCGCACTGATGGAGGGGCAGTACTGAGGGAGCGGCGCGCTGTTGGAGGGGCAGTACCGAGGGAGCAGCGCACTGTCGGAGGGGCAGTACAGAGGGAGCCCTGCACTGTTGGAGGTGTCGTCTCACGATTGAGACGTTAAACCATGGCCCCTTCTCCTTTCTCAGGTGAACGTAAATGCACTATTTGAAGAACAGGGAGTTTTCCCTCGTGTCCTGGCCAATATTTATCCCTCAACCAACATCACTAAAAATCAGATTATCTGGTTATGATCTCAATGCCGTGTGTGGCACCTTGCTGTGCACACATTGGCTGCCACATTTCCTACATTACAATACTATATTGGCTTTGCTTCAAAAAGTACTTCTTTGGCTGTAAAGCGCTTTGGGATGCCCTGAGGTTGTAAAAGGCGCTATACAAATGCAAGTCTTTCTTTTCTTTAACGCTGCGTGAAGTCAGGGATCAAAGCAGGCTCATCGCTGGGAATCCCCGGTTGGTGCGGGCTGCTGTACATGCTGGTATCAAACCGCCCCCCCCTCCCAGTCTGGAGCACTCCACCTCCATTCTAGACAGCAGAGGGGAGGGCATGCCCTTGCATTCCAGCTGTCACGTTCAGGGTGATGCAGCCTGGTGAGTCATTCAGCCTCCCGGGTAAGCCGGGAGATTGTAGGCGTACAGTGATATGAAGCAGGTGTGTGTACACAGGCTGAAGCTAGGCACATTGGCTGCCGCAGTTCCTGTATCACAAGTGACCACTTCATTCGTTGTAAAGCACTTTGGGACATCCTCTAATGCTGCCCTCCTGAGCATCCCTGATTATAATCGCTCAACCATCGGTGTCCGTGCCTTCTGTTACCTGGGCCCCAAGCTCTGGAACTCCCTCCCTAAGTCTCTCCACCTCGCTACCTCTCTTCCCTCCTTCAAGACGCTCCTTAAAACCTACCTCTTTGACCAAGCTTTTGGTCGCTTGCGCTAATTTCTACTTATGCGGCTCGGTGTCAAATTTTTTATCTCCTAATATTCCTGTGAAGCACCCTGGGATGTTTCACTACGTTAAAAACGCTATATAAATGTTGTTGTTGTCCTGAGACGGTGCAAGGTGCTATAGAATGTAAGTTCTTTTTAAATTTCCTATGGGAGGTGAAAAACTAGATGAAAAATGCAGGTGAATTAGGGGGAATAAATCTGTAAATGTCCCCTCTGATCCTTTTGGGTGAACGATACTACTCTCAGAGATCACTCTGGACCTGATTTATTTTATACAGTACCTACATCCTTTGTGCTCACTTTTCATGTTAGGTTTACCTGGAAACGGATATTTTAGTGATGGCTGACCTGACCTGACCTGACATGACCGGTGGTCCTTGTGTCCTGGTCATCTCGGCACCCAGGGATGTACATACGTCGTGTAGAGTGACCATGGTCCCCAGGTTACCAACCCTCCAGGATTGCCCTGGAGTTTCCAGGAACTAAAGACTCCTCTCCAGGACACACTGCTGCCAGCAACAACAAAAAAAAGTCCGGGCGAAAAATCACAAGGGCATTAAAAAAATTGAGTTTTTTCAATTTATTTGAACACTTTATTTGTCGGTTATAGAATAATTGGAGATGGATGGTGATGGGGGAGTGAGGCTGTTTGACTGGGCGGAAGGTTATGTGATAAAACCTCCAGGAATAGGTCCAACCAGAGTTGCCAACCCAATCCCCAGTGTTTGGGGCTTTTTATTCTGCCTAGATCTTTCTCTCGAGCTGACCCTACACTAGGAGTCACGCTGATGTGAACTTGGAAAAATGCTAATAGAAATATAGAAAATAGGAGCAGAAGTAGGCCATTCGGCCCTTCAAGCCTGCACCGCCATTCAATGTGATCATGGCTGTTCCTCTATCTCAACACCATATTCCCACTTTTTCCCCATACCCCTTGATGCCCTTTGTTTCTAGAAATCTATCTATCTCCCTCTTAAATATATTCAATGACTTGGCCTCCACAGCCTTCTGTGGTAGAGAATTCCACAGGTTCACCACCCTCTGAGTGAAAACATTTCTCCTCATCTCGGTCCTAAATTTCCTACCCCGTATCCTGAGACTGTGACCCCTTGTTCTAGACTTTCCAGCCAGGGGTAACATCCTCCCCGCATCCAGTCTATCCAACCCAGTCAGAATCACCTCAGACATGAATGAATGCATTGTATGTGCCACATGTTAAGAATACAGTAAATGTATGTTAAGAACCAAGATCGGTATTATTTCAACAATGGGTTTGTTTTCACGCCGTAGATTGTTCACCACAGAATTTTCAAGGGGTTGGCGATCGTTCAGCGCTGTGTTTTAGTGCAACGTTTTAAGATTAGAGAGTGAATTCTTGAGCGATTACTTGCTAAGCCCTCAATGAAAATCACAGACATGTTCTGACTTAGCCCTAATGAAAGCCACACTGGCAGCCCGTGCACAAGGCCACATGATTTATGAGTTTCTAAAGGATGTGATATCTCGGTTTTCAAACCTGTTTGAATTCCTAATGGCAAAACCATAATGAGATTTTTTTTTTCTCTACCGATTGAGATGATTGATAGCTCCTGGACTGGAAATTAAGTAAGTTGCTCGATAGGATCCAAATGTGAGTGAGGTTATCTAGACCCTCTGCTAAACAGCATAAAGTCAACAGCAAGAATGTGACGAGCCCAGCAAACTTCGCAAAAATATTGCGATGTAGACTGGCTGAAAGGAAAGAACTTGCATTTCTGTCGTGCCTTTCATGTCCCAAAGCACTTTACAGCCAATGGAGTAGTCACTGTTGTAATATGCAGAAGTGTGGCAGCCAATTTGTGCATAGCAAGATCCCCCAAATGGTAATCAGATACGTGACCAGGCGAGGTGAGAGTGACTGCCCTTGACATCAAGGCAGCATTTGACCAAGTGTGGCATCAAGCAGCTCTAGTAAAACTCAAGTCAATGGGAATCAGGGGGAAAATTCTCCACTGGCTGGAGTCATACTGAACACAAATGAAGATGGTTGTGGTGGTTGGAGGCCCATCATCTCAGCCCCAGCACATCGCTGCAGGAGTTCCTCAGGGCAGTGTCCTAGGTCCAACCATCTTCAGCTGCTTCATCAATGACCTTCCCTCCATCATAAGGTCAGAAGTAGGGATGTTCGCTGATGATTGCACAGTGTTCAGTTCCATTCACAACTCCACAGAAAATGAAGCAGCCCATGCTCGCATACAGCAAGACCTGGACAACATTCAGGCTTGGGCTGATAAGTGGCAAATAACATTCGCGCCACACATGTGCCAGGCAGTGACTATCTCTGTCATGTATCTCACACTACTGTACATAATTGTATCTTACCATGCTATACATGACTGTAACTAGAGATGACCTGTAACCACTAGCTTACCTTACCACCAGGGGTGCACTTGCAGGAGACACTGGATACCTGTCCCAGACAGGTATATAAGGACAGGTCTCAGGCAAGTGTGGCATTCGAGAGCTTTGTAATAAAGGTACAGGTCCTGAGTGACCTTGACTTCAGTATGTGCCTCGTGTGAATCTGTACTCCAGGGACAGGACTTTACAGTGGCGATGAGGATGGGATTACAGAATCCACAGAATGGCGACCAATGGCTCAGAGGAAAAATACAATGCTGGAGATAATTGGGAGGACTTTATAGAAAGGCTCCAGCAAAGCTTTGTAACCAAAGACTGGTTAGGCGACGATAAGGCAGACAAGAGAAGAGCCCATCTCTTGACCAGCTGTGGCTCGAAAACATACGCCTTAATGAGGAACTGCTGGCACCCGAGAAACCAGCAAGCAAGTCGTTTGAAGAGTTGAGCACACTGGTAAGAGACCACCCGAAGCCAGTGAGCAGCCTACACATGGCCAGACACAGGTTCTACAACTGCAGACGCTGTGTGGGCCAGAGCATACCCGACTTCGTGGTGGAACTTCGGAGGTTGGCTAGTTTATGTGAGTTCTCCGATGAACTAAGGAGAGAAGTACTGAGAGACTTTTTTTATTGAGGGAATAGGCCACGCAGCCATATTCCGAAAGCTCATAGAGAACAAGAACTTGACCCTAGAGGCAGCAGCACTGGTTGCACAGACATTCCTGGCAGGAGGAGAAGAAACGAGGTTGATCTATACTGCGGGTACGACAACTAACGAAACATCGGAACAAGGGGTTCACAGCGTGAAACAAGCCGCTACCCCCACACACAGACAAAGGCAGGAGAGCAGGCCCTCAACAGCAGGCAGTGGTGCCAGAAGCCTTCAAGGGCCACATGAACGGCCATTCACACCTCATCAACCCACAATACGAGCAATCAACTACAAACTGAGAGAAGCTCAAGAGAGATCAGCCAGACGCAGCTCATCCTTTGGAAACAATGGAAAAGGTCTGTGCTGGAGATGTGGGGGAAGGCACTCATCAAGGGGGTGTCGATTTCAGCATGCTGTTTGCAGAAACTGCGACTATACAGGGCATCTGGCCCACATTTGCAGAAAAACGGCAGCTCGGCTGGTATACATAAGAACATAAGAATTAGGAACAGGAGTAGGCCATCTAGCCCCTCGAGCCTGCTCCGCCATTCAATAAGATCATGGCTGATCTGGCCGTGGACTCAGCTCCACTTACCTGCCCGCTCCCCGTAACCCTTAATTCCCTTATTGGTTAAAAATCTATCTATCTGTGACTTGAAAACATTCAATGAGCCAGCCTCAACTGCTTCCTTGGGCAGAGAATTCCACAGATTCACAACCCTCTGGGAGAAGAAATTCCCTCTCAACTCGGTTTTAAATTGGCTCCCCCGTATTTTGAGGCTGTGCCCCCTAGTTCTAGACTCCCCCACCAGTGGAAACAACCTCTCTGCCTCTATCTTGTCTATCCCTTTCATGATTTTAAATGTTTCTATAAGATCACCCCTCATCCTTCTGAACTCCAACGAATAAAGACCCAGTCTATTCAATCTATCATCATAAGGTAACCCCCTCATTTCTCGAATCAGCCTAGTGAATCGTCTCTGTACCCCTTCCAAAGCTAGTATATCCTTCCTTAAGTAAGGTGACCAAAACTGCATGCAGTACTCCAGGTGCGGCCTTACCAATACCTTATACAGTTGCAGCAAGACCTCCTTGCTTTTGTACTCCATCCCTCTCGCAATGAAGGCCAACATTCCATTCGCCTTCCTGATTACCTGCTGCACCTGCAAACTAACCTTTTGGGATTCATGCACAAGGACCCCCAGGTCCCTCTGCACCACAGCATGTTGTAATTTCTCCCCATTCAAATAATATTCCCTTTTACTGTTTTTTTTTCCCAAGGTGGATGACCTCACACTTTCCGACATTGTATTCCATCTGCCAAACCTTAGCCCATTCGCTTAACCTATCCAAATCTCCTTGCAGCCTCTCTGAGTCCTCTACACAACCCGCTTTCCCACTAATCTTAGTGTCATCTGCAAATTTTGTTGCACTACACTCTGTCCCCTCTTCCAGGTCATCTATGTATATTGTAAACAGTTGTGGTCCCAGCACTGATCCCTGTGGCACACCACTAACCACTGATTTCCAACCGGAAAAGGACCCATTTATCCCGACTCTCTGCTTTCTGTTCACCAGCCAATTCTCTATCCATGCTAATACATTTCCACTGACTCCGCGTACCTTTATCTTCTGCAGTAACCTTTTGTGTGGCACCTTATCGAATGCCTTTTTGAAATCTAAATACACCACATCCATCGGTACACCTCTATCCACCATGCTCGGTATATCCTCAAAGAATTCCAGTAAGTTAGTTAAACATGATTTCCCCTTCATGAATCCATGCTGCGTCTGCTTGATTGCACTCTTCCTATCTAGATGTCCCGCTATTTCTTCCTTAATGATAGTTTCAAGCATTTTCCCCACTACAGATGTTAAACTAACCGGCCTGTAGTTACCTGCCTTTTGCCTGCCCCCTTTTTTAAACAGAGGCGTTACATTAGCTGCTTTCCAATCCGCTGGTACCTTCCCAGAGTCCATAGAATTTTGGTAGATTATAACGAATGCATCTGCTATAACTTCCGCCATATCTTTTAATACCCTGGGATTCATTTCATCAGGACCAGGGGACTTGTCTACCTTGAGTCCCATTAGCCTGTCCAGCACTACCCCCCTAGTGATAGTGATTGTCTCAAGGTCCTCCCTTCCCACATTCCTGTGGCCTGCAAATTTTGGCATTGTTTTTGTGTCTTCCACTGTGAAGACGGAAGCAAAATAATTGTTTAAGGTCTCAGCCATTTCCACATTTCCCATTATTAAATCCCCCTTTTCATCTTCTAAGGGACCAACATTTACTTTAGTCACTCTTTTCCGTTTTATATATCTGTAAAAGCTTTTACTATCTGTTTTTATGTTTTGCGCAAGTTTACCTTCGTAATCTATCTTCCCTTTCTTTATTGCTTTTTTAGTCATTCTTTGCTTTTGCTTAAAATTTTCCCAATCCTCTAGTTTCCCACTAACCTTGGCCACCTTATACGCATTGGTCTTTGATTTGATACTTTCCTTTATTTCCTTGGTTATCCACGGCTGGTTATCCCTTCTCTTGCCGCCCTTCTTTTTCACTGGAATATATTTTTGTTGCGCACTATGAAAGAGCTCCTTAAAAATCCTCCACTGTTCCTCAATTGTGCCACCGTTTAGTCCTTGTTTCCAGTCTAATTTAGCCAACTCTGCCCTCATCGCACTGTAGTCCCCTTTGTTTAAGCATAGTACGCTCGTTTCTGACACAACTTCCTCATCCTCAATCTGTATTACAAATTCAACCATATTGTGATCACTCATTCCGAGAGGATCTTTTACTAGGAGATCGGAAGGGTCGGAAAGCGGACCAGAAGATGGTGGGGACAGTACCCGGGACACCGAGGTACAGTGGGTCAACACGATCAATGGCCACTGCTCTTACAACAAGACGCCTCCAATAATGATGAGGGTCCTACTCAACGGGATACCCGTCAACATGGAGCTGGATACGGGAGCTAGTCAATCTCTCATGAGCGCTCAACAATTTGAACAGCTGTGGCCGCACAAAAGAGACAGACCAAAGCTCACAAGGGTCGACACCAAACTAAGGACCTAAAACAAAGAAATCGTCCCAGTCCTTGGCAGCGCCATGCTCTCAGTCACACACAAAGGGACAGTGAACCGACTTCCCCTTTGGATTGTCCCCGGAGATCTCCCAGCACTGCTGGGGAGAAGCTGGCTGGCAAAACTAAACTGGAAATGGGACGATGTTCACGCCATGTCGTCAGAGGAACGGACCTCCTGCTCAACAGTTCTAAGTCGATTTGAACATCTCTTTCAGCCAGGTGTGGGCACCTTCAAAGGGACTAAAGTCAAAATCTACATCGCACAGGATGCTAGACTGGTCCATCACAAGGCTAGAGCTGTGCCCTATGTGATGAGGGAAAAGATTAAACATGAACTGGACAGGCTTCTATGGGAAGGCATTATCTCACCCGTGGAATTTAGCGACTGGGCAAGTCCCATCATCCCAGTCATGAAGCCTGATGGATCCGTACGAATCTGTGGGGACTACAAATCTACCATAAACAGAGTCTCCCTACAGGACCAATACCCGCTGCCCAGAGCGGAGGACTTATTTGCCATATTGGCTGGAGAAAAACTTTTCTCAAAACTAGATCTCACATCTGCGTACATGACGCAAGAACTGACAGAATCTAAGCTACTCACCACCATCAACACACATCGAGGCCTTTTCATGTATAATCGATGCCCATTCGGCATCAGGTCAGCAGCTGCCATATTCCAGCGCAACATGGAGAGTCTGCTCAAGTCCATCCCGGGGACGGTTGTATTTCAAGACGACATACATATCACGGGCAGGGACACCGACTCCCATCTCCGCAATTTGGAGGAAGTACTAAAGCGGTTGAATTGGGTAAGCCTAAGAGTTAAGAAATCCAAGTGCCTGTTTCTCGCGCCCGAGGTTGAATTTTTGGGCAGAAGGATTGCCGCTGATGGAATCCACCCAACCGAGTCCAAAACCAAAGCAATTCGCCTGGCACCCAGGCCCCGGAATGTCCCAGAACTGCGCACCTTTCTCGGGCTACTCAATTACTTTGGGAACTTTATGCAGAACTTAAGCACGCTGCTGGAGCCTCTCCACGTGCTACTCAGAAAGGGGTGCGATTGGTTTTGGGGGGACGCCTAGGAATGCGCCTTCAATAGGGCATGTAACCTTCTGTGTTCCAACAATGTTTTGGCTTTCTTTGATCCAGGTAAAAAGCTAGTTCTTACATGTGATGCGTCAGCATACGGGGTTGGGTGCGTTTTACAACATGTCAATAGTGCGGGTAAATTACAACCCATAGTCTACGCCTCCAGGTCACTTTCGCGGGTGGAGCGCGGGTACGGTATGGTGGAGAAGGAGGCGCTCGCGTGCATGTATGGTGTCAAAAAGATGCACCAATACCTTTTCGGGGCCAAGTTCGCATTAGAAACCGACCACAAGCCCCTCATGTCCCTACTATCCGAGAGCAAGGCAATAAATGCCAACGCCTTGGCGCGCATTCAATGGTGGGGCACTCATGCTGGCCTCTTACGGTTGCACCATAAGGCAGAGACCAGGCAGAGACAACTGTGCCGACGCGCTCAGCAGGCTACCCCTGGCGACCACGGAAGGGTCCGACGAACAGGACTGTGAGATGGTCATGGCAATCAATGCCTTTGAGTCCACAGGTTCGCCCATGATGGCTCGCCAAATCAGAGCCTGGATGACCAGCGACCCCACGTTATCCTTAATCAAAAGATGTGTTTTAACTGGTGACTGGGCTGAGGCTCGCGATGCCTGCCCCGAGGAGATCAAACCTTTCCATAGACGCATGCATGAGCTGTCACTACAAGCAGACTGCCTGATGTGGAGCAGCCAAGTAGTTATGCTTCTGCGAGGCAGAGAGGCATTTGTCTGGGAGTTCCACCGTGAGCACCCGGGCCATAGCCAGATCCCACGTCTGGTGGCCTGGCATTGACTGCGTCCGATGGTGCATCATTTGTGCCCAACTCAGGAATGTCCCCAGGGAGGCCCCCCTGAGCCCCTGGCCCTGGCCGACCAAACCGTGGTCGTGGGTGCACGTAGACTATGCGGGCCCATTCATGGGCAAAATGTTCCTCATAGTTGTAGATGCATTTTCAAAGTGGATCAAATTCACCATTTTAAACTCGAGCACCACCTCCACCACTGTGGAAAGCCTTGGAACCATGTTCGCAATGCATGGCATTCCTGACATATTGGTCAGTGATAATGGTCCGTGCTTCACCAGCGCAGAATTTCAAGATTTTATGAGTGACCACGGCATAAATCACGTTAGGACGGCACCGGTCAAGCCGGCCTCCAACGGCCAGGTGGAGCGAGCAGTGCAGATCATTAAACAAGGCATGGTCAAAATCCAAGATCCTACGCTGCAGGGCCGCCTGTCGCGACTGCTGCTGGCATACAGATCTAGTCCACATTCATTGACTGGAATTCCCCCCGTGCAACTATTGATGAAATGGACCTTAAAGACAAGGCTCTCATTAATCCTCCCAGACATGCATGAAATCGTTGAGCTAACCGAGTACCATGACCCGAAATTCGAGGGGGAGGTTGAATGAGATAGGGGGCAAAGTGTTTGTGTTGAACTATGGCAGGGGTCCCAAATGGCTTGCAGGAACAGTAACAGGCAAGGCAGGAAACCGGCTACTGGTGGTACAAACGGACAATGGCCAAACCTGCCGGAGGCATGTAGACCAAGTCAAAAGTAGATTTACCAACAACACTGCTGAACCAGAGGCAGACTACAATGTGGAACTCACACCACATCTGATGGACAGACAGAGGGAACAACCTGAGGAAAGGGCAATCCCAACGGACAGCCCAGGCGAGACACCAACAATCATACTGAACGAAACAGACAGACCAGGCGAGATACCAGCAATCACACCGAAAGAAAAACAGGCACCAAGGCAAACAACTGAACCACAACTAAGACGCTCCACACTAGAGCGTAGACCACCTGAGAGACTGAACCTATAAAGACAATAAGACCTTGGGGGAAGGTGATGTCATGTATCTCTCACTACTGTACATAGCTGTATCTTACCATGCTATACATGACTGTAACTAGAGATGACCTGTAACCACAAGCTTACCTTACCACCAGGGGTGCACTTGCAGGAGACACTGGATACCTGTCCCAGACAAGTATATAAGGACAGGTCTCAGGCAAGTGTGGCATTCGAGAGCTGTGTAATAAAGGTGCAGGTCCTGAGTGACCTTGACTTCAGTATGTGCCTCGTGTGAATCTGTACTACAGGGACAGGACTTTACAATCTCCAACAAGCGAGAGTGTAACCACCGCCCCTTAACATTCAATGGCATTACCATTACCAGAACCCGAAATCCTGGGGGTCATCATTGACCAGAAACTTAACTGGACCAGCCACATAAATACTGTGGCAACAAGAGCGGGTCAGAGGCTGGGTATTTTGCAGTGAGTGTCTCATCTGACTCCCCAAAGTCTTTCCACCACCTTAGAGGCACAAGTTAGGAGTGTGATGGAATACTCTCCACTTGCCTGGATGAGTCCAGCGCCCACAACACTCAAGAAGCTCGACACCATCCAGGACAAAGTAGCCGCTTGTTTGGCAGCCCATCCATCACCTTAAACATTCACTCCGTCCACCACCGGCGCACCGTGGCTCATCATCATCATCATCATCATAGGCAGTTCCTTGGAATCGAGGATGACTTGCTTCCACACTAAAAATGAGTTCTCGGGGGATAAAATCCTGCAACTACCTCCTTAACAGTCTCTGTCACAGGTGGGGCAGACGGTGGTTGGAGGAACGGGAGGGGTGCTTGGGATGACACACACTCTTTAATGTATAAGATTATGAGGGGGCTTGACAAGGTGGATACAGAGAGGATGTTTCCACTGATGGGGGAGACTAGAACTAGAGGGTATGATCTTAGAATGAGGGGCCACCCATTTAAAACTGAGATGAGGAGAAATTTCTTCTGAGGGTTGTAAATCTGTGGAATTCGCTGCCTCAGAGAGCTGTGGAAGCTGGGTTATTGAATAAATTTAAGACAGAAATAGACAGTTTCTTAAACGATAAGGGGTTATGGGGAGTGGGCAGGGAAGTGGACCTGAGTCCATGATCAGACCAGCCATGATCTTATTGAATGGCGGAGCAGGTTCAAGGGGCTGTATGGCCTACTCCTGTTCCTATTTCTTATGTTCTTATGTTCCACTGTCGATGCTTGGCTTCAGCTTGCTCTCGGTGAAGAGACTTAAGGTGTTCAGCCCCTTCCCGGATGCTTTTCCTCTACTTTGGGCAGTCTTGAACCGTGGCTGCAGTGTGTACCATCTACAAGATGCACTCCCGAGGCACCTCCCAAACCCATGACCTCTATCACCTAGAAGGACAAGGGCAGCAAACGCATGGGAATACCATCACCTCCACGTTCCCTTCCAAGTCACACACCATCCTGATTTGGAAGTGTTATGCTCATAATAAAATGATGCAATTGAGTACTGTATGCAATGAGTAAGTGACCTTAGCTCCTTTAATTAAACTCCAGAGTGTTGGTACAGCATGGGAGGCCTGCTTATATACAGTGCTCCCAAGGGATGCTGGGATCCCTTGGGACTCCAACAGGTAGGCGGTGGTGTGATACAGGTTGCCAAGGGTTAAATACATAACAGGAAGCACATCGTCGCTGGGTCAAAATTCTGGAACTACCTCCTTAACAGCACTGTGGGAGTACCCCTTATCGTTTAAGAAACTGTCTCTTTCTGTCTTAAATTTATTCAATAACCCAGCTTCCACAGCTCTCTGAGGCGGTGAATTCCACAGATTTACAACCCTCAGAGAAGAAATTTCTCCTCATCTCTGTTTTAAATGGGTGGCCCCTTATTCTGAGACTATGTCCCCTAGTTTTAGTTTCCCCTATGAGTGGAAATATACTCTCTGCATCTACCTTGTCAAGCCCCCTCATTATCTTATATGTTTCGATAAGATCACCTCTCATTCTTCTGAACTCTAATGAGTATAGGTCATCCCCCTCAACTCCGGAATCAGCCTAATGAACCTTCTCTGAACTGCCTCCAATGCAAGTACATCATTCCTTAAATACGGAGACCAAAACTGTACGCAGTACTCCAGGTGTGGCCTCACCAATACCCTGTACAGTTGTAGCAGGACTTCTCTGCTTTTATACTCTATCCCCCTTGCGATAAAGGCTAACATTCCATTTGCCTTCCTGATCACTTGCTGAACCTGCATACTAACTTTGTGTGTTTCTTGCACAAGGATCCCCAGGTCCCTCTGTACTGCAGCACTTTGCAATTTTTCTCCATTTAAATTATAATTTGCTTTTCTATTTTTCTGCCAAAGTGGATAACTTCACATTTTGCCACATTATACTCCATCTGCCAAATTTTTGCCCACTCACTTAGCCTGTCTATATTCTTTTGCAGATTTTGTGTCCTCCTCACAATTTGCTTTCCCACCCATCTTTGTATCATCAGCAAACTTGGCTACATTACACTTGGTCCCTTCATCCAAGTCATTAATATAGATCGTAAATAGTTGAGGACCCAGCACCGATCCCTGCGGTACCCCACTAATTACTGTTTACCAACTAAAAAATTACCCAGATCGATGACCTTTTATCAGAGCACTAAGTGTGCACAGTGCTTTAAGGTCCAGTCTGCTCTGAGGTGGATGTTAAAGATCCCATGGCACTATTTGAAGATGAGAAAGGGGAGTTTCTCCCCAGTGTCCTGTCCCAATATTTATCCCTCAAACACCGCCACTAAAAAAAACGATGATATGGTCATTATCACATTTTTGCTGCTTGTGGGAGCTTGCTGTGCGCAAATTGGCTGCTACGTTTCCTACATTAGAACAATGACTTCAAAAAGTACTTCATTGGCTTTAAAATGCTTTGCGATGTTCTGAATTCTGAATGGAGCAATATAAATGCAAGTCTTTTTATAATCCCACCTGAGTCTACTAGCTTGCTAATGGCCAGGATCTGAGAGCAACATCACAGAGATCTGCTCGAGCTTTGTGTGCGTGTGTGTGTGTGTTTTAGCTATATTAGGTACTGGAGTAAGCCATTTAGCCCCTTGGGCCTGCCCTGCCATCCAATTCATCATCATAGGCAGTCCCTCAGAATCGAGAAAGATCTGCTTCCACTCTAAAAATGAGTTCTCAGGTGACTGAACAGTCCAATACAAGAACCACAGTCTCTGTCACAGGTGAGACAGATAGTCGTTGAGGGAAGGGGTGGTTTTCCGCATGCTCTTTCCGCTGCCTGCACTTGGTTTCTGCATGCTCTCGGCGATGAGACTCCAGGTGCTCAGCGCCCTCCCGGATGCTCTTCCTCCACTTAGGGCGGTCTTTGGCCAGGGATTCTCAGGTGTCGGTGGGGTTGTTGCACTTTATCAGGGAGTCTTTGAGGGTGTCCTTGTAACGTTTTCTCTGCCCACCTTTGGCTCGCTTGCCGTGAAGGAGTTCCAAGTAGAGCGCTTGTTTTGGGAGCCTTGTGTCTGGCATGCGAAGCGGAGCTGATCAAGTGTGGTCAATGCTTCAATGCTGGGGATGTTGGCCTGATCGAGGACGCTAATGTTGGTGCACCTGTCCTCCCAGGGGAGTTGTAGGATCTTGCAGAGACATCGTTGGTGTTATGTATGTGAACCTCACCTGTGTGTAAGACTTGCCACTAGGTGGCACACCTGTGGGAGACCTATGGGTCACCTGTGTTCCCTAGAGCAAGCTGTTTCCTCACTTTGGAGTTATAGTAAAGAGACCAAGGTCACAATGGTTTGAGCTTACAACACAGTCTCACGGAGTTATTCTGAACTTAACAACTGGTGACGAGTTACAGATCACGAACTTTCACGTGGAAATGGCAGCCGTTGGTATTCTTGAGAGATTTGTTGAGGGTGATGATTGGGAAGCCTTTGTTGAGCATCTCGACCAGTACTTCGTGGCAAAGGAGCTGGGCATGGCTGAGACGGAGACCAAGTGTGGGGCGATTCTCCTCACCGCATGCGGGTCGTCGGTATATGGCCTCCTCAAAGATCTACTGGTCCCAGCCAAAAAGCAACGGACAAGACTTACACAGAGCTGTGTGCACTGGCTCAAGAACACCTCCAGCCAAAAGAGAACATCTTAATAACCAGGTATCGCTTTTACACTCACCGTCGCTCCGAGGGCCAGAACGTGGCAAGTTTTGTCGCCAACTTAAGACGCCTTGCGGGACCGTGCGAATTTGCAGGATCTTTGGGGGAAGTGTTGCGGGACTTTTTCGTGCTTGGAATTGGTCACGAGGCCATCCTCCGCCAACTGCTGTCTGCCGAATCCTTAGATCTGAGCAAGGCCATCACGATAGCCCAGGCCTTCACATCCACAAGTGACAACATGAAACAGATATCTTCACAGAATCTGATATGTCCTTACTATGCAGTACAAATGCACACAGGGCCCATACTAGAGAGAAGGTCACTCTGTGACCAGTAACCTTTATTTGCCAGCACTGAAGTGGAGAAGCTGAGTGGAGCTTCCGCTTTTATACCTGAAAGTCCAGGTTAGGAGCGTCTCCCACAAGTTCACCACCTAGTGGTCAGTGTTCTCACGGTGAACAACTTAGGTCAGTTTATACATGGATTACAATGACAGTAGAATACATGACATCACCTCCCCCCCAAAGTCTTATTGGGATCACAGGTTGAGTCTCTCTGGTGGTTTACGCTCCCTTGTAGAGCGCCTGAGTTGGGGCTCTGGTTGTTGGGCGCTGGCCTGAGTGTCTGCTGTTTACGGTGCCTCAGGCCTGTCCGGACTGCCCACAGTGACTGGGCTCTCCTCCACTTGGTTCTGGTGTTCTGTCACCTGTGGTGGAGTAAACTCTATGTCGTGTTCTTCCTCTGCTTCTTCTATGGGGTTGCTGAACCTCCTTTTAGTTTGATCCACATGTTTGCGGCAGATTTATCCACTTGTAAGTTTAACTACCAGAAACCTATTCCCCTCTTTGGCAATCACAGTGCCTGCAAGCCATTTGGGCCCTGCAGCGTAGTTGAGGACAAAGACAGGGTCATTTACATCAATACATCGCGCCCTCGCATTCCTGTCATGGTAATCACATTGTGACTTATGCCTGCTTTCAACAATTTCTTTCATGGTGGGGTGTATAAGGGATAACCTGGTTTTGAGCATCCTTTTCATTAACAGCTCTGCGGGTGGAACCCCTGTGATTGAGTGTGGTCGGGATCTATTGGCCAACAGGAGGCGTGATAAGCGGCTTTGTAGGGAACCCCCTTGGATTCTGAGCATCCCCTGTTTGATTATCTGCACTGCTCGTTCCGTCTGGCCGTTTGAGGCTGGCTTGAACGGTGCCGTTCTGACATGGTTGATACCATTTCCTGCCATGAAGTCCTGAAATTCAATGCTTGTAAAGCACGGGCCATTGTCGCTGACCAAGATGTCCCGTAGACCATGGGCGGCGAACATTGCCCATAGACTTTCTACCGTGGCAGAGAATGTGCTTGAATTGAGAATGTCACACTCGATCCATTTGGAGTAGGCGTCTACTACAACCAAAAACATTTTTCCCATGAAAGGACCTGCGTAGTCCACATGGATGCGTGACCATGGATTGGTAGGCCAGGATCAGGGGCACATTGCCCAGCTGAGCACACGTGTTGCACCTGCGAACACAGTTTCAGGTCTGCATCTATCCCTGGCCACCAAACGTGTGACCTGGCAATTGCCTTCATCATGACAATGCCCGGGTGCTCATTGTGGAGTTCTCGGATGAACACCTCTCTGCCCATCTGGGGCATGACTACTCGGTTTCCCCATAGTAGGCAATCGACCTGAATCGAGAGTTCATCCTTGCGCCTGTGAAATGGTTTAAATTCCTCAGTGCATGCCCCGTACGTGACTGCCCAGTTCCCATTCAGGACACATTTCCTGACTAAAGACAGTAGCGGGTCTCTATTTGTCCAGACTTTGATCTGACAGGCTGTCACAGGTGAGCCTTCGTTTTCGAAAGCTTCAACAGCCATGACCATCTCAGCAACATGCTCGGTTGCCCCCTCGGTGGCGGCTAGTGGGAGCCTGCTGAGTGCATTGGCGCAGTTTTCAGTGCCCGGTTGTATAGTCATAGGTGGCTAACGTGAGTGCCCACCTCTGTGTGCGGGCCGACGCATTTGCATTTATGGCCTTGTTGTCGGCCAAAAGGGGTGTTAGGGGTTTGTGATCTGTCTCCAGCTGAAATTTCCTGCCAATTAGGTACTGGTGCATTTTTTTTACTACATATACACATGCAAGCACTTCCTTTTCTACCATCCCGTAGCCCCTTTCTGCCTGGGACAGACTCTTGGAGGCATAAGCTACCGGCTGTAACTGACCCTTGGCATTAACATGCTGCAACACACACCCGACACCATAGGACGACGCATCGCACATTAAAACAAGTTTCTTACATGGGTCATATAGCGTTAACAGATTGTTGGAGCATAACAAATTGCGTGCTCTGTCAAAAGGCCTTTCCTGGCTGTCCCCCCAGACCCATTCATGACCTTTGCGTAGGAGCACGTGTAGTGGCTCTAACAGCGTGCTCGATTTGGGAAGAAAGTTACCAAAATAGTTCAGGAGCCCCAGGAACAAACGCATCTCCATCGTGTTACGGGGTCTGGGTGCTCTCTGGATCGCTTCCGTTTTGGACGCAGTAGGTCTGATCCCGTCTGCTGCTACCCTCCTCCCCAGGAATTCTACCTCTGGAGCTAGGAAGATGCATTTCGCCTGTTTCAGTCGCAGCCCTACCCGGTCCAGTCTGCATAGCACCTCCTCCAGGTTGTGGAGGTGTTCTTCAGTATCGCAACCCGTGATGAGGATGTCATCTTGAAAAACCACCGTCCTTGGAATCGACTTGAGGAGACTTCCATGTTTCGTTGAAAGATCGCGGCGGCTGAGCGAATCCCGAATGGACATCTGTTATACTCAAACAACCCCTTGTGTGTCGTGATGGTGGTCAGCTTCTTCGACTCACTCGCCAGCTCCTGGGTCATGTAAGCTGAGGTCAGGTCCAATTTTGAAAAAAGTTTGCCTCCGGATAGCGTTGCAAAGAGATCCTCCGCTCTCGGTAGTGGGTACTGGTCTTGGAGTGACACCCGGTTGATGGTGGCTTTGTAATCATCACATATCCTGACCGACCCATCCGCCTTGAGCGGCACAATCGGGCTCGCCCAGTCACTGAATTCGACTGGCGAGATGATGCCTTCACTCAGCAGGCGGTACAATTCTATCTTTCCCGCATCACGCACGGCACCGCTCTGGCTTGTTGTGTACTGGCCTGGCGTCCGGGTTTATGTGAATCATTACCTTGGTCCCCATGAAAGTGCCAATGCCGGGTTGAAATAGTGAGTCAAATTTGTCCAGGACCTGTGAGCATGATATTTGCTCCACAGAAGAAATTGCATTGACATCGCCCCATTTCCAGTTCATGACAGCAAGCCAACTCCTTCCCAGCAGTGCAGGACCATCCCCAGGGACAATCCAGAGTGGGTCACGACTACTGTGGCGCTGCCTAGCACCGGAATGACTTCCTTTGTATATGTCCACCAATCGGCAATAATTTTGGCCTCCTGGCCTTGGACGCCCACAACCTTTCGAACTGTTTGATACTCATCAGGGACTGGCTGGTCCTCGTGTCTAGCTCCATTAATACTGGGATGCCATTGAGGAGCACTTTCATCATTATCGGTAGCGTCCTGGTGTATGAACTGTATATATGCTCCACATGAACTCGCTGAACTTCAGCTTCCAGCGATTTCCCCCAGTGTCCATTTGGCCTCGTAGGGCTTACATCGGGCCCGTCCTCCTCGTACATCAACCTGGTTGCAGGCATCCTGCACATATGGGCCAAGTGACCGCTGACGTTGCAGTTTCTGCAGGTATATTGCTGATATCTGCAAGCTCTGGCTGGGTGTTTGCCTCCACACCTCCAACATGAGCCATTGTTGGAAACAAAAGGTCTTTCACCAGTCGATCATCTCTGACTGTCTCTGTAACTGTCCTTAAGCGCACCATTGACAGGTGTTGATGGCCCCATTACTGGCCGCATTGCCCCTTGCGATGGCATGAATCGCTGTTCAACTAGCCATTGTCTCTGTTGAATTCCCCCTTTGGGTTCGACTACATGCTCGGGCATGTCCGATTGCCCATGTCTGCCTGGAGAACTGTGTGCCGCTTTAACAGTGTTGACTCCCTGGTCGTTTGCTGCATTTAAACCAAGATTTTTGTCAAACATCATTCTGGTCTCTTCCTCCCCTGAGATAAAAGTCTGGGCCATCAAAGCCGTCGTTTTCAGGGTCAAGTCTTTGGTATCAATCAGTTTCCTGAAAACCCCAGCGTGCCCGATGCCCTCAATAAAAAAGTCTCGCAGCATCTCCGCACTGCATGCATCTGGGAACTTACATAGGCTCACCAATCGCCGGAGATCTGCCACGAAGTCTGGAACGCTTTGCCCTTCTCACCGCCGGTGCGTGTAAAACCGGTGTCTCGCCATGTGCATGCTGCTCACCGGTTTAAAGTGTTCCCCGATCAACTTACTGAGCTCTTCAAAAGTCTTGTCCGCCGGCTTCTCTGGCGTTAGAAGGTCCTTCATCAGGGAGTACGTCCTGGATCCACAAACTGTCAGGAGATGAGCCCTGCGTTTGTCGGCCGAATCCTATCCCAACCATTCCTTAGTGACAAAACTTTGCTGTAGTCTCTCAATAAAATCATCCCAATCATCACTAACACAGTACCTCTCTTCTGTGCTGCTCGTGGCCATGCTCGCGTGGTTTAAATCCCAGTTTCTCATCGCCAATAATATGTCCTTACTACACAGTATAAATGCACACGAGGCCCATACTAGGGAGAAGGTCACTCTGTGACCAGTAACCTTTATTTGCCAGCACTGAAGTGGAGAAGATGGGTGGAACGTCCCCTTTTATACCTGAAAGTCCAGGTTAGGAGAGTCTCCCACAAGTTCACCACCTAGTGGTCAGTGTTCTCACGATGTACAACTTAGGTCAGTTTATACATGGGTTACAATGACAGTAGAATACATGACAGAATCGAACCTCACCGGCAAGTACTGTGCATAAAATAATGCCCTCAGCAGGCAGAACTGTACATAGTGGAGCCCACATGACCACAGAGGCCAAGCTGAGCGTGACTCAGAGGCCGCTGGGGAGTGCTAATATGAATCCATTAACACCATGCTGGCGCTGTGAGGGCAGTAACAGAGCCCATCAATGTCGATTCAAGCCCTGTGTGTGCAGGGGCTGTGGAACAATGGGGCACCTCCAGCGAATGTGCAAGTGACCTCGGGCTCACCACGTGGCAGAGTCAGCAGAGGTCGGCCGATCTAGCGCGGATCACACTGAACGAGCAGGAGAGGCAACTCAACCGGAGGATGAGGAGGAAGTGTATGGGGTACACACCTTCACCACCAAAAGCCCTCCGATAATGTTAAAAGTCAAACTTAACGGCATTCCAGTCTCCATGGAATTGGACAAGGGGGCGAGTCAATCGATTATGAGCCAGAAGGCTCCTGAGAAATTGTGGAGCAACAAGGCATCGAGGCCAAAACTGAGCCCGATTCACACAACACTTACACTAAATAACTCATACCTGTTATTGGCAGTGCAGCAGTGAAAGTATCGTATGATGGAAGGGTGCATGACTTACCACAATGGATTCTACCAGACAATGGCCCAACGCTGTTCGGCAGGAGCTGGCTAGGCAAGATCTGGTGGAACTGGGACGACATCAAAGCACTGTCCTCGGTGGATGATGTCCTGTGCGCCCCGGTGCTAAACAAATTCCCGCCGTTATTTGAGCCAGGCATCGGCAACTTCACAGATGCCAAAGTGCAGATCCATCTTGTTCCTGGGGCACAGCCCGAGCAGTCCCATATATGATGCGAGAGAAAGTTGAAATTGAGCTGGACAGACTTCAATGAGAGGGAATCATATCGCCAGTCGAGTTCAACAAGTGGGCCAGTCCAATCGTGCCTGTGCTAAAGAGCGATGGGATGGTCAGAATCTGTGGGGACTACAAGGTGGTGATCAACCGAGTCTCGTTACATGACCAGTACCCGCTACCCAAAGCGGAGGACTTATTTGCAACGCTAGCAGGGGAAAGTCGTTCAATAAGCTAGACCTAACCTCAGCTTACGTGACACAGGAGCTGGCTGAACCGTCAAAGAAGTTGACGTGCATCAACTCGCACAAAAGACTGTTCATGTACCACAGGTGCCCCTTTGGGATTCGCTCGGCAGTGGCCATCTTCCAGAGGAACATGGAGAGTCTGCTGAAATCGGTTCCGTGCACCGTGATGTTCCAAGACGACGTCTTGATCACTGGTCGCAACACCACCGAACACTTGCACAACCTGGAAGAGGTTCTAAAGCGACTGGACAGAGTGGGACTCAGGTTGAAACGCTCCAAGTGTGTTTTCTTGGCGCCAGAGGTTGAATTTCTGGGGAGAAGGATTGCGGCGGATGGCATCAGACCCACGGACTCCAAGACGGAGGCCATCAAGAATGCACCCAGACCACAGAATGTGACGGAGCTGCGTTCGTTCCTGGGACCCTTCAACTTCTTTGGTAACTACTTTGAGCACTTTGCTGGAACCCTTGCATTTGTTGCTACGCAAAGGTGATGACCGGGTTTGGGGTAAATCTCAAGAGACAGCCTTTTTAATAAGGCCAGAAACCTGCTATGCTCGAACAAATTGCTTGTATTGTAAACGCTTAGTATTTGCATGTGATGCGTCGTCAACCAGTTGTGTGTTACAGCAAGCAAATGCAACCGGTTGTGTGTTACAGCAAGAAAATGCAACCGGTTGTGTGTTACAGCAAGCAAATGCAACCGGTTGTGTGTTACAGCAAGCAAATGCAACCGGTTGTGTGTTACAGCAAGCAAATGCAACCGGTTGTGTGTTACAGCAAGCAAATGCAACCGGTTGTGTGTTACAGCAAGCAAATGCAACCGGTTGTGTGTTACAGCAAGCAAATGCAACCGGTTGTGTGTTACAGCAAGCAAATGCAACCAGTTGCATATGTGTCCAGAAGTTTGTCCAAGGCTGAAAGAGCCTACACTACGGTTGAGAAAGAAGCGTTGGCTTGTGTATACGGGGTTAAGAAAATGCACCAATATCTATTTGGTCTCCGGTTCGAGCTCGAAACTGACCACAAACCGCACACTTCACTGCTCTCAGAAAGCAAAAGGTATCAACACCAAGGCTTCGTCCCGCATCCAAAGATGGGCACTAACATTGTCTGCGTATGACTATGTAATCCGCCACAGGCCAGGCACTGAGAACTGCGCTGATGCCCTCAATCGGCTGCCATTGCCCAGCACCGGGGTGGAAATGGCGCAACCCACAGACTTGCTTCTGTTAATGGATGCTTTTGAGAGCGAGGGGTCACCCGTCATGGCCTCGCCAGATCAGGACCTGGACCAACCAAGACCCCCCGCTATCATTAGTAAAAAGATGCATCCTTAATGGGAGCTGGTCGGGGGTTCCCGACGAAATGCAAGAGGAAATTAAGCCTTTTCACCAACGCAAGGACGACTGTCAGTCCAGTCGGATTGTCTCCTATGGGGGAATCACGTAATCTTGGCCAAAAAGGGCAGGAAAATGTTTATATGCGACCTACACAGTACCCACCCAGGCATAGTCATGATGAAGGCTATCGCCAGATCTGGTGGCCCGGCATTGACTCGGAATTAGAGTCATGCGTACACCAGTATAACTCTTGCTCACAGCTGAGCAACGCATCCAGGGAGGCCCCACTGAGTCTGTGGTCATGGTCCTCCAAACCATTGTCCAGGCTCCGCGTAGATTTCGCTGGCCCCTTTCTAGGGAAGATGTTTCTAGTAGCAGTGGACGCTTACTCAAAGTGGATTGAATGTATAATAATGTCATCATGTACGGCCACTGCCACCACTGAAAGCCTCAGGGCCATGTTCGCCATCCATGGTTTGCCCGACGTCCTTGTCAGTGACAATGGACCATGTTTCACCAGCTCGGAATTCAACGAGTTCATGACCCGCAATGACATCAAGCATGTCAGGTCTGCCCCATTTAAGCCCGCATCCAACAGCCAAGTGGAACGGGCAGTCCAAACCATTAAGCAGAGCTTGAAATACGTAACAGACGGCTCCTTGCAGACCCGGTTATCTCGGGTCCTGCTCAGCTACCGGACGCGCCCCCACTTGCTCACTGGGGTTCCCCCTGTAGAATTGTAAATGAAAAGGGCATTCAAAATCAGGCTCTCCTTAGTCCACCCAGACCTCGATGATCACGT
Source organism: Pristiophorus japonicus (assembly GCF_044704955.1). Taxonomy (NCBI): domain Eukaryota; kingdom Metazoa; phylum Chordata; class Chondrichthyes; family Pristiophoridae; genus Pristiophorus; species Pristiophorus japonicus. The sequence continues at coordinate 13,492,246 of NC_091983.1, forward strand.
AGAAACCCGGCGGCACATGCATAACGTATACCATGATCGCGCGGCGGCCTCGCGTGACATTGAGGTTAACGATCCGGTGTTTGTTCTAAATTACGGTCATGGTCCCAAGTGGATTGCTGGTACTGTCTTAGCCAAGGAGGGGAATAGAGTGTTTGTTGTGAAATTGTTGAATGAGCAAACATGCAGAAAGCACCTGGATCAGACCAAACTGCGATTCACGGACTACCAAGAACAGTTTGAAGAAGACCCTACCATCTATGATCCACCAACACACGCCCAACCAACAATTGACCTCGCTGTCAACCTCGAGGATGAACCCACCTTGCCCGACAGTCCGATCAGACCAGCCGAGCTGCCGTGCAGCAATGCTCCGACCAACTCACCCATGCCAGGATTTCAGCTCAGGCGATCGACCCGGGAACGCAGAGCACCAGATCGCCTCAACCTGTAAACAACTTGTACATAAGACTTTGGGGGAAGTGATTGGGGAACCTCACCTGGTGTGTAAGACTTGCCACTAGGGGGCACACCTGTGGGAGACCTAAGGGTCACCTGTGCACCCTGGGCAAGCAGGTATAAAAGGCAGTCCACCATGCTGCTTCCTCACTCTGGAGTTACATTAAAGAGACCAAGGTCACAATGGTTTGAGCTTACAACACAGTCTCGTGGAGTTATTCTGAACTTAACAGTTGGTGGTATTCCCCCAGCGACTTGAGGTGTCGACTGTACATGCTCCATGTTTCTGAGCCATACAGGTGGACGGGTATTACTACAGCCCTATAGACCATGAGCTTGGTGGTGGATTTGAGGGCCTGATCAAATGCAAGGAATGATCCAATTAGTTCATGGCTGATCTGTATGTCAACTCCACTTATGTCAACTCAATATCCCTTGACACCCTTATGCAACAAAACGTTTTGCCGATAACATGCACTTCCTGCAAGTCTAACATTTACTCCCTGTAACACTTGCCCATCATGCTATTTCCATTCATGCTTTCCCTCACGTTTAAAAGATCTTATTGATTTTGAGTTCTTTATGCTTACTCAATAAGGCGGGTGACATGACTGACTTCTCTCTTCTAGGACTTTCCAAACCTGTCTCTATCCAAGTGGTGTTGTGAGCAGCTGCTAACTATCAGGTTAAATTAGGAGTTCATATTTAAGCCTTTTTTAAAATTTGATATTTTGGAACTTTTTGCTGCTGAGTAAGATGCAGCTCATCACCGTGTCTCCACCCTAAACATCCCCCAACCCACAACCTGTTCCTACTGCCCTCCCTGTGCTCCTTCGTCAACTGCTACTGCCCTTTCTGCCAGTCCTCGCCCATTCCTGTCACTGACACCATCATTTCCCTCTCCCATTGGGTCAGAGTGGGAGCGGAGTGAGGGACTGGAAAAAATGGGAGAGGGAGGACGAGAGTGTGGGACTGTGGACTGGTGAGAATGGGAGAAGTAGGAGAGGACTTGGAACTGATGAGAATGGGAGTGAGGAGGGGAGTTGGGAACTGGTGAGAATGGGAGACAGAGGAGTGAGGGACTGGGAAATGGGAGACAGAGGAGTGATGGACTGGGAAATGGGAGAGCGGGGAGTGAGGGTCTGGGGAGAATGGGAGAGAGGGAAGTGAGAGACTGGGCAGAATGGGAGAGAAGGGAGTGAGGGACTGGGGAGAATGGGAGAGAGGGGAGTGAGGGACTGGGGAGAATGGGAGAGAGGGAAGTGAGGGACTGGGGAGAATGGGAGAGAGGGAAGTGAGGGACTGGGCAGAATGGGAGAGAGGAGAGTGAGGGACTGGGGAATGGGAGAGAGGGGAATGAGGGACTGGGGAATGGTAGAGAGGGGAGTGAGGGACTGGGGAGAATGGGAGAGAGGCGAGTGAGGGACTGGGGAGAATGGGAGAGAGGGGAGTGAGGGACTGGGGAGAATGAGAGAGAGGTGAGTGAGGGACTGGGGAGAATGAGAGAGAAGGGAGTGAGGGACTGGGGAGAATGGGAGAGAGGGGAGTGAGGGACTGGGGAGAATGGGAGAGAGGGGAGTGAGGGACTGGGGAGAATGGGAGTGAGGGAAGTGAGGAACTGGGGAGAATGGGAGTGAGGGACTGGGGAGAATGGGAGAGAGGGGAGTGAGTGACTGGGGAATGGTAGAGAGGGGAGTGAGGGACTGGGGAGAATGGGAGAGAGGGGAGAGAGAGACTGGGGAGAATGGGAGAGAGGGGAGTGAGGGACTGGTGGGAATGGAAGAGAGGGGAGTGAGGGACTGGGGAGAATGGGAGAGAGGGGAGTGAGGGACTGGGGAGAATGGGAGTGAGGGAAGTGAGGAACTGGGGAGAATGGGAGTGAGGGACTGGGGAGAATGGGAGAGAGGGGAGTGAGTGACTGGGGAATGGTAGAGAGGGGAGTGAGGGACTGGGGAGAATGGGAGAGAGGGGAGAGAGAGACTGGGGAGAATGGGAGAGAGGGGAGTGAGGGACTGGTGGGAATGGAAGAGAGGGGAGTGAGGGACCGGGGAGAATGGGAGAGAGGGGAGTGAGGGACTGGGGAATGGGAGAGAGGGGAGTGAGGGACTGGGAAATGGGAGAGAGGGAAGTGAGGGACTGGGGAGAATGGGAGAGAGGAGAGTGAGGGACTGGGGAATGGGAGAGAGGGGAGTGAGGGACTGGGGAGAATGGGAGAGAGGAAAGTGAGGGACTGGGGAATGGGAGAGAGGGGAGTGAGGGACTGGGGAGAATGGGAGAGAGGAGAGTGAGGGACTGGGGAATGGGAGAGAGAGGAGTGAGGGACTAGGGAGAATGGGAGAGAGAGGAGAGAAGGACTGGGGAATGGGAGGGAGGGGAGCGAGGGACTGGGGAGAATGGGAGAGAGGGGAGCGAGGGACTGGGGAGAATGGGAGAGAGGGGAGTGAGGGACTGGGGAATATGGGAGTGAGGGACTGGGAGAATGGGAGAGAGGGGAGTGAGGGACTGGGGAATGGGAGAGAGTGGAGTGAGGGACTGGGGAATGGGAGAGAGGGCAGTGAGGGACTGGGAAATGGGAGTGAAGGGAGTGAGGGACTGTGGAATGGGAGAGAGGGGAGTGAGAGACTGGGGAGAATGGGAGAGAGGGGAGTGAGGGACTGTGGAGAATGGAAGAGAGTGGAGTGAGGGACTGCGGAGAATGGGAGAGAGGTGAGTGAGGGACAGTGGAGAATGGGAGAGAGGGGAGTGAGGGACTGGGGAGAATGGGAGAGAGGAAAGTGAGGGACTGGGGAATGGGAGAGAGGGGAGTGAGGGACTGGGGAGAATGGGAGAGAGAGGAAAGAGGGACTGGGGAATGGGAGAGAGGGGAGCGAGGGAGTGGGGAGAATGGGAGAGAGGGGAGCGAGGGACTGGGGAGAATGGGAGAGAGGGGAGTGAGGGACTGGGGAGTATGGGAGTGAGGGACTGGGGAGAATGGGAGAGAGGGGAGTGAGGGACTGGGGAGAATGTGAGAGAGGGGAGTGAGGGACTGGGGAGAATGGGAGAGAGGGGAGTGAGGGACTGGGGAGAATGTGAGAGAGGGGAGTGAGGGACTGGGAGAATGGGAGAGAGGGGAGTGAGGGACTGGGGAATGGGAGAGAGTGGAGTGAGGGACTGGGGAATGGGAGAGAGGGCAGTGAGGGACTGGGAAATGGGAGTGAGGGGAGTGAGGGACTGTGGAATGGGAGAGAGGGGAGCGAGGGAGTGGGGAGAATGGGAGAGAGGGGAGCGAGGGACTGGGGAGAATGGGAGAGAGGGGAGTGAGGGACTGGGGAGTATGGGAGTGAGGGACTGGGGAGAATGGGAGAGAGGGGAGTGAGGGACTGGGGAGAATGTGAGAGAGGGGAGTGAGGGACTGGGGAGAATGGGAGAGAGGGGAGTGAGGGACTGGGGAGAATGTGAGAGAGGGGAGTGAGGGACTGGGAGAATGGGAGAGAGGGGAGTGAGGGACTGGGGAATGGGAGAGAGTGGAGTGAGGGACTGGGGAATGGGAGAGAGGGCAGTGAGGGACTGGGAAATGGGAGTGAGGGGAGTGAGGGACTGTGGAATGGGAGAGAAGGGAGTGAGAGACTGAGGAGAATGGGAGAGAGGGGAGTGAGGGACTGTGGAGAATGGAAGAGAGTGGAGTGAGGGACTGCGGAGAATGGGAGAGAGGTGAGTGAGGGACCGTGGAGAATGGGAGAGAGGGGAGTGAGGGACTGGGGAGAATGGGAGAGAGGGGAGTGAGGGACTGGGGAGAATGGGAGAGAGGGGAGTGAGGGACTGGGGAGAATGGGAGAGAGGTGAGTGAGGGACTGGGGAGAATGGGAGAGAGGGGAGTGAGAGACTGGGGAGAATGGGAGAGAGGGGAGTGAGGGACTGGGGAGAATGGGAGAGAAGAGGGTAGTGAGGAACTGGGGAATGGGAGCGAGAGGAGGGTAGTGTGGGACTGGGGAATGGGAGAGAGAGAGGAGGGTAGTGAGTGACTGGGGGATGGGAGCAAGGGGAGGGTAGTGAGGGACTGGGGAATGGAAGAGAGGAGAATGAGGGACTGGGGAAGGGAGAGAGAGGAGGCTAGTGAGGGACTGGGGAATGGGAGAGAGAGGAGGGTAGTGAGGGATTGGGGAATGGGAGAGAGGGGAGTGAGGGACTGGGGAAGGGAGAGAGAGGAGGGTAGTGAGGGACTGGGGAATGGGAGAGAGGGGAGTGAGGGACTGGAGAAGGGAGAGAGAGGAGGGTAGTGAGGGACTGGGGAATGGGAGAGAGGGGAGTGAGGGAATGGGGAAGGGAGAGAGAGGAGGGTAGTGAGGGACTGGGGAATGGGAGAGAGGGGAGTGAGGGAATGGGGAAGGGAGAGAGAGGAGGGTAGTGAGGGACTGGGGAATGAGAGAGAGGGGAGTTATGGAATGGGGAAGGGAGAGAGAGGGTAGTGAGGGACTGGGGAATGGGAGAGAGGGTAGTGAGGGACTGGGGAGAATGGGAGAGAGGAGGGTAGTGAGGGACTGGGGAGAATGGGAGAGAGGGTAGTGAGGGACTGGGGAGAATGGGAGAGAGGAGGGTAGTGAGGGACTGGGGAATGGGAGAGAGGGTAGTGAGGGACTGGGGAATGGGAGAGAGGGGAGTGAGGGAATGGGGAATGGGAGAGAGGGGAGTGAGGGACTGGGGAGAATGGGAGAGAGGAGGGTAGTGAGGGACTGGGGAATGGGAGAGAGGGGAGTGAGGGACTGGGGAGAATGGGAGAGAGGAGGGTAGTGAGGGACTGGGGAATGGGAGAGAGGGTAGTGAGGGACTGGGGAATGGGAGAGAGGGTAGTGAGGGACTGGGGAATGGGAGAGCGGGTAGTGAGGGACTGGGGAATGGGAGAGAGGGGAGTGAGGAAATTAGGAATGGGAGAGAGGGTAGTGAGGGACTGGGGAGAATGGGAGAGAGGAGGGTAGTGAGGGACTGGGGAATGGGAGAGAGGGTAGTGAGGGACTGGGGAATGGGAGAGGGGGGAGTGAGGGACTGGGGAATGGGAGAGAGGGTAGTGAGGGAATGGGGAATGGGAGAGAGGGAAGTGAGGGAATGGGGAAGGGAGAGAGAGGAGGGTAATGATGGACTGGGGAATGGGAGAGAGGGGTGTGAGGGAATGGGGAAGGGAGAGAGAGGAGGGTAGTGAGGGACTGGGGAATGGGAGAGAGGGGAGTGAGGGAATGGGGAAGGGAGAGAGAGGAGGGTAGTGAGGGACTGGGGAATGGGAGAGAGGGGAGTGAGGGACTGGGGAGAATGGGAGAGAGGAGGGTAGTGAGGGACTGGGGAATGGGAGAGAGGGTAGTGAGGGACTGGGGAATGGGAGAGAGGGAAGTGAGGGAATGGGGAAGGTAGAGAGAGGAGGGTAGTGAGGGACTGGGGAATGGGAGAGAGGGGAGTGAGGGAATGGGGAAGGGAGAGAGAGGAGGGGAGTGAGGGAATGGGGAAGGGAGAGAGAGGAGGGTAGTGAGGGACTGGGGAATGGGAGAGAGGGTAGTGAGGGACTGGGGAAGGGAGAGAGAGGAGGGGAGTGAGGGAATGGGGAATGGGAGAGAGGGAAGTGAGGGAATGGGGAAGGGAGAGAGAGGAGGGCAGTGAGGGACTGGGGAATGGGAGAGAGGGAAGTGAGGGAATGGGGAAGGGAGAGAGAGGAGGGCAGTGAGGGACGAGCTGAATAAGTTTGCGTTAAATTATTCGCCCTTTCTCCCGATTTTAATCTGGAAAAGGCTGTTTCCACGTTTAATCTCCGTGCGCACAGTGTCAAATAACAGAACACGCTGAAATTATAAAGCTGAAGTTTTTCCTTTGTGCTCACAGTTTGCGAGCAGGATCTTGTGAAATACATGTTAAAAAGACAGACTTGAAACATTGTTAGGGAGCTGAATATTTCAGTGTTTGCTGTACTCCCGATCGTGGGGATTTATTCATTCTGATTGGATCCTTACGCCTGTAATAGAGGTGTGAGCTGAACGAGAGTTGTAACATGCCTTCCCTCCCAGCTCCTTACAAACTGTTATTCTGACATTTAGTAATTTATCCAATGTTAAATTTAGATCCTATAATTTACTGTATTTAGTGGAGCTGTTGGAACTTGCCGCAGATGATTGATATACCTTCCAGCCGCTCGCACTGTGATTGCATCTCCAGGCACCTCTTCTGTTGTAACCCTTTCCAACACTGTGTCACTGGTAGTAATGGGACCGGTCAGAGGGGGAGAGAGGGAGTGAGGTGGGTCTGAGTGGGAGAGAGGGACAGGGGATGGGTCAGAGTGGGAGAGAGGGAGTGGGGCTGGGTCAGTGTGGGAGAGAGAGAGTGGGGCTGGGTCAGAGTGGGAGAGAGGGAGTGGGGATGGGTCAGAGTGGGAGAGAGGGAGTGAGGGATGGGTGAGAGTGGGAGAGAGGGACAGGGGATGGGTCAGAGTGGGAGAGAGGGAGTGGGGCTGGGTCAGTGTGGGAGAGAGGGAGTGGGGTGCGTCTGAGTGGGAGAGAGGGAGTGAGGGATGGGTCAGAGTGGGAGAGAGGGAGTGGGGTGGGTCTGAGTGGGAGAGAGGGACAGGGGATGGGTCAGAGTGGGAGAGAGGGAGTGAGGTGGGACAGAGTGGGAGAGAGGGACAGGGGATGGGTCAGAGTGGGAGAGAGGGAGAGAGGGATGGGTCAGAATGGGAGAGAGGGAGTGAGGGATGGGTCAGAGTGGGAGAGAGTGAGTAAGGGATGGGTCAGAGTGGGAGAGAGGGAGTAAGGGATGGGTCATAGTGGGAGAGAGGGAGTGGGGTGGGTCAGAGTGGGAGAGAGGGACAGGGGATGGGTCAGAGTGGGAGAGAGGGAGTGAGAGATGGGTCAGAGTGGGAGAGAGGGAGTAAGGGATGGGTCAGAGTGGGAGAGAGGGACAGGGGATGGGTCAGAGTGGGAGAGAGGGAGTGAGGGATGGGTCAGAGTGGGAGAGAGGGTGTGAGGGATGGGTCAGAGTGGGAGAGAGGGAGTGAGGAATGGGTCAGAGTGGGAGAGAGGGAGTGAGGGATGGGTCAGAGTGGGAGAGAAGGAGTGGGGATGGGTCAGAGTGGGAGAGAGGGAGTAAGTGATGGGTCAGAGTGGGAGAGAGGGAGTGAGGGATGGTCAGAGTGGGAGAGAGGGAGTGGGGATGGGTCAGAGTGGGAGAGAGGGAGTGGGGATGGGTCAGAGTGGGAGAGAGGGAGTGAGGGATGGGTCAGAGTGGGAGAGAGGGACTGGGGCTGGGTCAGAGTGGGAGAGACGGAGTAAGGGATGGGTCAGAGTGGGAGAGAGGGAGTCGGGCTGGGTCAGAGTGGGAGAGAGGGAGTGAGGGATGGGTCAGAGTGGGAGGAGAGGAATGGGGATGGTTCAGAGTGGGAGAGAGGGAGTGAGGGATGGGTCAGAGTGGGAGAGAGGGAGTGAGGATGGGTCAGAGTGGGAGAGAGGGAGTAAGGATGGGTCAGTGTGGGAGAGAGGGAGTGAGGATGGGTCAGAGTGGGAGAGAGGGAGTAAGAGATGGGTCAGAGTGGGAGAGAGGGAGTAAGGGATGGGTCAGAGTGGAAGAGAGGGAGTGGGGTGGGTCAGAGTGGGAGAGAGGGAGTGTGGATGGGTCAGAGTGGGAGAGAGGGAGTGAGGGATGGGTCAGAGTGGGAGAGAGGGAGTAAGGGATGGGTCAGAGTGGGAGAGAGGGAGTGGGGTGGGTCAGAGTGGGAGAGAGGGACAGGGGATGGGTCAGAGTGGGAGAGAGGGAGTGAGGGATGGGCCAGAGTGGGAGAGAGGGAGTGAGGGATGGGTCAGAGTGGGAGAGAGGGAGTGAGGGATGGGTCAGAGTGGGAGAGAAGGAGTGGGGATGGGTCAGAGTTGGAGAGAGGGAGTAAGTGATGGGTCAGAGTGGGAGAGAGGAGTGAGGGATGGGTCAGAGTGGGAGAGAGGGAGTGGGGATGGGTCAGAGTGGGAGAGAGGGAGTAAGTGATGGGTCAGAGTGGGAGAGAGGGAGTGAGGGATGGTCAGAGTGGGAGGAGAGGAGTGGGGATGGGTCAGAGTGGGAGAGAGGGAGTGAGGGATGGGTCAGAGTGGGAGAGAGGGAGTGGGGATGGGTCAGAGTGGGAGAGAGGGAGTGAGGGATGGGTCAGAGTGGGAGAGAGGGAGTGGGGCTGGGTCAGAGTGGAAGAGAGGGACAGGTGATGGGTCAGAGTGAGAGAGAGGGAATGAGGGATGGGTCAGAGTGGGGTGGGGATGGGTCAGAGTGGGAGAGAGGGAGTGAGGATGGGTCAGAGTGGGAGAGAGGGAGTGAGGATGGGTCAGAGGGGGAGAGAGGGAGTGAGGATGGGTCAGAGTGGGAGAGAGGGAGTGAGGATGGGTCAGAGGGGGAGAGAGGGAGTGAGGATGGGTCAGAGTGGGAGAGAGGGAGTGAGGATGGGTCAGAGTGGGAGAGAGGGAGTGAGGGATGGGTCAGTGTGGGAGAGAGGGAGTGAGGATGGGTCAGAGTGGGAGAGAGGGAGTAAGGGATGGGTCAGTGTGGGAGAGAGGGAGTGAGGATGGGTCAGAGTGGGAGAGAGGGAGTGAGGATGGGTCAGAGTGGGAGAGAGGGAGTGAGGGATGGTCAGAGTGGGAGGAGAGGAGTGGGGATGGGTCAGAGTGGGAGAGAGGGAGTGAGGGATGGGTCAGAGTGGGAGAGAGGGAGTGGGGATGGGTCAGAGTGGGAGAGAGGGAGTGAGGGATGGGTCAGAGTGGGAGAGAGGGAGTGGGGCTGGGTCAGAGTGGAAGAGAGGGACAGGTGATGGGTCAGAGTGAGAGAGAGGGAATGAGGGATGGGTCAGAGTGGGAGAGAGGGAGTGAGGATGGGTCAGAGTGGGAGAGAGGGAGTAAGGGATGGGTCAGTGTGGGAGAGAGGGAGTGAGGATGGGTCAGAGTGGGAGAGAGGGAGTGAGGATGGGTCAGAGTGGGTGGAGAGGAGTAAAATTGAGCTCATTTAAAACGACACTGCCCGAATCCTAACTCGTCTCGATTTTAAAATTCTCATCCATGTGTTCAAATCCCCCCATGGCTTCGCCCCTCTCTGTAATTTCTTCCAGCCCACAGCCCTCTGCAAACTTTGCCTCCTCCAATTCTGCCCTCTTATGCATCCCTGGTTTTCATCATTCCCACATTGGCGGCCGTGCCTTCAGCTGCCTGGGCCCTAAGCTCTGGAATTCCCTCCCTAAACCTCTCCGCCTCTGTCTCCCCCTTAAAACCTACCTCTTTGACCAAGCTTGTGGTCACCTGTTATAATACCCTCTTGGTGGCTCAGTGTCTGATTACGCTGCTGTGTAGCGCCTTGGGCTGTTTTACTATGTTAAAGGTGTTATCTAAACGCAGATTGTTGTTGAAGGGGAATGAAGTCCTCTCGGGCATGTCGAGATGGTGGCTTGGACATGGTTTGCTAGTGATCGTACTGGAATTGCTAACCGAGTCAGTGTGCGTGGCCTGCATCACTCCTTTTGTTTCCAGGTGAGCGTTCAAAGTTGGAGAAGGGGAGATATTAGCACGGTAACACCGGGGCCCGGTCCGATGGAGATCGGAGGCAGTGGTCGGTCTGGGTCATCCAGATGTCTGAGATGGCTGAATTATGACCAGATTACTGCAGTGAACTCTTACTCGCCTTACCCTGTGAATTCATAACGGCTCTCGACGCGACTGAAAGTTATAATTCACTTTGGGGTGGGGCATTTGTGTGCGCCCCCCCCCCCCCTGTGGAATGCCTGACATCTCTTGCCCCACCTCCTCACCTGGGAGCTATATAAAGGCAGAGAGTTGCGACCACCTGACAGCCCATTTGTACCAACAGTGTTGAGTGCATGAAGTTTGTACTGGAACATTTTACACATCTTTCACAGCTCTGGGTTTTCACATTTTAGATAAGTCTCGCTTCCTGAAAGGCTTTGCTATCTCCACCCTCCCAAGTGCAGTTTCTTTGCGAGCCAGACAGCAATGTGGCCGAGGTAACGGGCGGGACCGCTAGCGACAGGCAATTAAAAGCAGCGCTGTAATATTTTCCAGGCAGATGGGCGGTGGGGGTGAAAGACAGGCACTCGCTAACATCTATCACTTGCTGGCAGGCTTCTGGCTTTCTGTCTTTAGCCAGATTGAATGAGATAAGAAGGGGGGTGGGGGTAGAAAAAATAATCAAATCATAAAAGATTTACAGGCAGCTGTGTCAGGGCGGGAAGTTGGATGGAGGTATGTTGGGGCTGTGGCTATTCAAGAAGCGTGAGAAAGCCGATTGTTCCTGTCCATATATCTCACCAGTGACTGCCTTTCTGACTTGCTTCATTATTGAATGGATTTATAAAGGCCCCATTCATCTCTCTGCTGTCACTTTCTCCTCCTCCTGATAGCTTCTCCCTTTCTGGGTAAATGCACTGCTCAGTTGCAGATATTCATCTGCTTGACTTCACTTACCTCCGTCCAGTTATAACCTCAAATCTTCTGGTGCCTCAAGGCACAGTTTCATCAGTGCTCAGCTTTCTCTACCTGTCAGCTAACCCCGCAGTGTGGACTAGCCCTGTCTTTTGTTACTCTCTCATCATACCAAATTACATCAATCTGTGTTTGATGTGATTATATATATATATCACAAGTTTACCAAATAAGTGTTCCAGAAATAACTACCAGCTCACATCTTTCCAGACTACACGTATTTCTCCAATGTTGGTTCCATTTTCTTTATACTCACTAAATTGATTCCGTACGCCTTTGTTCCTGACGGTGGTGTGGGAGGGGTGTCAACCCATCCCGAGCTCCTGCTACTGATGCTCTATATGCGGCGAATGAAGGTACGGGACCCAGAAGAGGCGAGGGCCCAGGGCCAGCATGGGTTCACAGATGTTTCAATGAAGGACCCGATATTCCAGTCCTGAACTCCAGTTGAGGGGGTGGAAGATGCCTGGGCGTGGATTTTTTTTAACGTGTGGTGACCGTTGCACATCAGCCACCACACGGGCTCGACAGAGCTAGGCCTTTATCCAGTGGCAATGGGTTAACCAGAGCGACTGGAGACCAAGCTCTGCTGCACGGACCTGGTGCGTACACGTACTCCTACTAATCATAGATCGCCGTGTGGGCTGGCCCGTGCTGCCCCTGGGCCCACTCCTCTTCTGGGCCCCGAACCCTCGCCTCTCCTGGGTCCTGATCACAACGCTCCTGGGCCCCGATCTCTCACTGCTCCTCCGCCCTGGTCAAAAACGGAGCAGTCAATAACAGAACATCAATTAGTCTCCTCTTATCTTGGCGATGCTCTATAGTCAGCTGGCAGAAGGTGAGTGAGATGGGCATAGGTTGTTTCCAGGTGCCTCACTCACTTCCTCGGGTGGGCTGGGCGAGTTTGGGCACTCCCCCTGCAGGGAATCGACCGTTCCACTGAGAGTGTCAACCGTGTTGAACGACATCAGCACCAACTGACTGGAGGGCCGCCAGGATAAAAGATGCTCTTCCTTTGTTCCACACAGGTGGGCGGAAATCCCAACTAAGCATTGGAATTGGATAAATAATTAAAGGGGAAATTTCCAGGGGAAAGAGCAAGGGCATGGGACTAATTGGATAGCTCTTTCAAAGAGACTGAATGGCCTCCTTCTGTGCTGTATGGTTCAATGAAGAAAGTTCGATTATTACTCTGGAAAAATTCCATCTGAAGTTGTTGAAAAAAAAGGTTTCCATTTTCTCTTATTTCCATTCTGTTTTGCCACAGTTTAATTTTTTGGCATCATGAAAACCCTATGTCAACAGCTTCTTGGAGGAGTCATTTTTAAATTTGTTGTGTATGTAAAATATAAGTATACTTCCTGTGCATTCAATGTACAGTTGCATAAGACTACTGAATGTATCTTCACACTGCATACACTATGCCTGTACCACCAGAGGGTGCAACTGGTGGAGACCTAGGGGTCACCTGTACACGACAGGTAACCAGGTATAAAAGGGAGCTCACCTTACTGTACCCTCATTCAGGAGCTGTAATAAATGGACTAAGGTCACCATAGTTCAAGTACAATACCTCACCTTGTGGAGTCATTACTAGAGTGCTTACAGACACAATAAAATTCATTCTTGAGGTGTGGGTGTCACTGGCAAGGCCAGCATTTATTCCTCATCCATAGAACTGCATGACTGGCACAGCCACATCAGAGGGCCGCTAAGAGTCAACCACGTTGGTGTGGGACTGGAGTCACATATAGGCCCAGACCGGGTAAGGACGGCAGGTTTCTTTCCCTAAAGGACATGACTGAACCAGTTGGGTCTTGACGACAATCTGGCAGCTTCATGGTCACTTTTACTGAGACCAGCTTTTTATTTCCAGATTTAACAAAATCTGAATTCAATTCTCAAACTGCAATGGTGGAATTTGAACTCATGGTCCCTAGATTATTAGTCAAGGACTCTTGACAGCTGTCAAGTGCTGGATAGGACGGTGCCTGTGGACAGGTTGCTTGTAACAGTAGATGGGAGCATATAACATCTAACCACATCCTTACTTGAGATGCGTCAGAGGGTTTTATGCACATTAAGACCAGGATGTTGTCACGAGTGCCATCTTCCTGCTGGTACTGAAACCAAATATTACCATAATGCAAACTTGCAATTATACAGCGCTTTTAACGTAGTAAACCATCCCAAGGTGCTTCAAACGAGCGTCATCAAACAAAATTTGACACCGAGCCACATAAGGAGATATTAGGACAGGTGACCAAAAGTTTGGTCAAAGAGGGAGGTTTTATGGAGGATAGCGAGGCGGGGAGGTTTAGGGAGGGAATTCCAGAGCTTAGGCCTCGCTAGCTGAAGGCACGGCCGCCGATGGTGGAGCGATGAAAATCGGGGCTGCGAAAGAGGCCAGAATTGGAGGTGCGTCTCACAGAATAACCTGGATTCCAGAGCAGCACGTCCTTGCACACAACCACGCTACTGCAACAAGGCTCCAGCATGAAGATACCAGCAGAGAAACTCCCACCACCTCGTGCAGCAGGAGCACACACACACACACACCTCCAGCCGCTCGCGGAAGAGGCTGAGAATTGTCGCCCATAGGGAGATCACACTGGAGAAAGTGATCAATGGGTACAGATAGACCAGTTGGCCTCGCATCGTGCTCAATGTTCTGGCCACCTAAGCAGGTCATGGTGGAAGAGAGACCTTGCATTTCTATAGCGCCTTTCACGACCTCAGGATAATTAAACATGCACAACCAAAGGAAGTCCGGGACCAGTTTTTCCAGTGTGAAATTTCGCGCATACGTAAAACTTTGGGCCATGCAGTCCATTAAAGGGTCTGCGCACCCTCCAAAAATTAGGGGGAACATTGTTTAGGACCCCCAGTTCTGGACTGTTCCGCCCCCCCCCCCCCCACAAGTGGAAACATCTCTACGTCTACCTTGTCAAATCCCTTCATAATAAAGACTTCAACTAGGTTACCCCTCAGTCTTCTCTTTTCTGTGTTTATGTATAACGTATGTTTATAATATAGCTGGCGATGCTTTTGTGGAGGTTTGACAAGGCAGTTGAATCGCAGGTTCATGACTGAACTCTTCTCCGAATCAATCACATTGGCTTTATATTACTACCCCTTCTTCCCTGTCACTTATCCCAGTGTCTGTTTCACCCAGTGTCAGTGTCACTCAGTCGCCCACCTGGAAATTATCACACGCTTGGAGCAGCTCGCGCTGGAAGTTGTAGTGGGAAGGTCAGGGCGGATGAGCGGTGAGAGATCGTGGCGGAGGTGTGGTGAGTAATTGAGGCGGAGGAGCAATGAGAGATCGTGGCTGAGATGCAGCGAGTGATCGTGGCGGAAGTTCGGTGAATGTATGATGCGGAGGTGCGGTGAGAGATCATAGCAGAGGAGCGGCAAGAGATCGTGGCGGAGACGCGGCGAATGTTTGTGGTGGAGGACTGGCGCGAGGTCGTGACGGAGGTGCGGCAAATGAGGGTACGGGGCCCAGAAGAGCTGAGGGCCCAGGGGCAGCACGGGCCCAGCCCACACTGCGATATGTGTGCGCGCACTAGGTCCGTGCAGCAGAGCAGGTCTCCAGTCGTCCTGGTTAACCCTTGCCACTGGATAAAGGCCTAGCTCTGTCGAGCCCGTGTGGTGGCTAATGTGCAACGGTCACCACACGTTAAAAAAATCCACGCACAGGCATCTTCCACCCCTCAATTGGAGTTCAGGACTGGAACATCGGATCCTTCATTGAAACATCTGTGAATTCATCTGGAAGCAAGTCATCCTCGTTCAAGGGACCGTCTATGATGATGATGATGTTTGAGAGCCTTATCACGATGATGAAGGGATATTAATAAACTGCCCTGTTTCACTCCCATTCTTCCATATGGTCTTTTGTTGGTTTAAGATTGAGCACTGTTATGTATGTAATAACTTGATAGACTGAATACTGTAAACTCACTCAGGTGCAAACTTGGCTCAACTTTATTCGGGCCCAAAGTGCCCCCATTACATGGTGGCTTGCTTTATATACCTGGACCACACACCCGTGCCTACAGCCCAATGACCTCCAACAGTAGCGCCCCCTGGTGGCTAGTAACCCCAAGCATATATACATGACAAGCACAAGCTCACTTGCTTCTCTCTGAGGAAGGGGAGTAGGGGTGCAAACCCTCCAGGATTGCCTTGGACACTCCAGGAATTGAAGCTTAATCTGCAGGACACACAGCTGGGAGGAAAACGCCCAGGAGAACAATCACAGGGGTGGGGGGTGGGGGGGGACAGATAAAAAATGTACCTATTTCTCTTTGAACACTTTCATTTATTAGTTATAGAAGTATTGGAAACGGGGGGAAAAGGCTGTTTGACTGTGTCTCCGTCTCTCTCCTCTTGTAAGACGCTCCTTAAAACCCACCTCTTTGATCAAACTTTTGGTTGCCTGCCCTAATGTGGTCTCCCGATCGGTGTCAAATTGTGTCTGCTAATGCTGCCGTAAAGCGTGTGGGACATTTTACCACATTAAAGACGCTCTACAAATACAAGTTGTTGTTGGGGTCGTTAGAAGGCGGGAGGTCATGTGACGAAATCTCCAGGGATACGTCCAACCAGGGTTGGTGACCTTCAGCAGGAGGGGAGGTTACATCCTTCATTATTTAATAGCAGTGATGTATTCTAGCCCGCAGCTTAGTTCCTTCCACCGATGCTGAGGATGAAGGTGTGGCGATCTGTTCAATCTTGCACGATTCCTGACTTGTGCATTCTTGGCAAGACAGCAGGGACTGGTCTGTTAATATACGGCACGGGCTTGAATGCTTTGTCAGGTGAATACAACTGAGCAAGTTCACTTCAGACAGCTTGAACACCACACCACCGCTTTCATCGCGGAGAACGGAAGATGCAAAATCGTAGGAGCTGGAGGAGGCCACTCAGCCCCTCGCCCCTGTTCCACCATTCCATTAAATCAGGGCTGATCTCTATCTTAACTCCATCTACCTGCCTTGGTTCTGCATCCCTTAATACCCTTACCCAACAAAAATCTATCAATCTCAGTGTTGAAATTTCAAATTGACCCCCAGCCTCAACAGCTTTTTGGTGGGAGAGTTTTCCAGATTCCCACCACCCTGTGTGTGAAGAAGTGCTTCCTGACATCACCCCTGAACGGCCTGGCTCTAATTTTAAGGTTAAGCCCCCTTGTTCTGGGCTCCCCCCACCAGAGGAAATAGTTTCTATCTACCTTATCAACTCCTTTAATCATCGTAAACACCTCAATTAGATCACCCCTTTAATCTCTTGACTCTAAGTGATTCTACTGTTAACTGCAGTACATAGGATATACAGCACAGAAACAGGCCGTTCGGCCCAACTGCTCCGTGCCGGTCTTTATGCTCCACACCAGCCTCCTGCCACCCCTCTTCATCGCACCCTATCAGTGTATGCTTCTATCCCTTTTGTCATGTATGTAACCACAATGTAACACCACTGTATTACTGTATACACTCAACCTACATGCACACCTTGACCACAAGGGGTGAACTTGTGGGAGGCACTCCTTATCTGATCACACAGGTATAAAAAGGGAGGTCCCAGGCAGAGTCATGGCTTTTGGAGTCCTGTGAATAAATAGTTAAGGTCACAGAGTGACCTTGTCCCCAGAATGTGCCTCGTGTGGTTTCATACTGTAGAGTAAGGACTTTACATTTGGCGACGAGAAACGGGAATTCACGACCCACGAGAATGGCCACTGGTAGCACAGAGGAACGGTACTGTGTTGGGGAAGACTGGGATGATTTTGTCGAGTGGTTTCAGCAAAGCTTCGTTACGAAAGAATGGCTGGGGGATGCAGCGGCCGACAAGCGAAGGGCTCATCTTTTGACCAGCTGCGGGCCAAAGACTTACGCGCTCATGAACGACTTACTAGCACCCGAAAAGCCGACGGACAAAACCTTTGAAGAACTTAGCAAATTGATCGGGGAGCACCTCAAACCAGTGAGTAGCATACATATGGCCTGACACAGATTCTACACCCACTGATGTCGTGAAGGACAGAGCATACCGGACTTCATAGCGGACCCCCAGCGTTTGGCCAGCCTCTGTAAGTTCACAGACGCTTGCAGGGGGGAGATGCTAAGGGACTTCTTTATCGAGGGCATCGGTCATGCGGGAATTTTCCGCAAATTAATTGAGAACAAGGATTTGATCTTGGAAGCGGCGGTGTTGATGGCTCAAACTTTCATGGCGGGGGAGGAAGAGACGAAAATAATATACGCGCGGAATTCTGCCTCTAATGCGGCGATGGATCAGGGAGTCAACATCATCAATGCGACTCAGAGCCCCGCAGGCAGGCAGGGGCAGTTTGACACTCCCCAGGCAGCAATAGACCCCAGAATAGGATTTCGACAGAGACAATGGCAGGCTGAACGGACATTCACGCCATCACAGTGGACAATGCGGCCCAGGATGGGGCCATTGACACCCACTAATAGGGTACTTAAGAGCAATCAAAGGGACAGTCAGCACGGAATGACTGGCCATAGTCTCTTTGTTCCCAACAATGGAAACTTTAACTCATGCTGGAGGTGTGCGGGAAAACATTCAGCTAGATTTTGCAGATTTCAACAGTTTGTCTGCAGGAACTGCAATCTCAGTGGCCACTTAGCTCGAATGTGCAGGAAGTCTGCAACCAGACTAATATATGAGGCGGATGGACCAAAAAAGGGTTCTTTGAGGCAGGATGACTTTTGGGGCAAATCGATGGACGCCGAGGTTCAGCGGGTCCATGTGGTGAATATTCACAGTTCATACACCAAAACGCCACCAATGATGCTGAGGGTTTTATTAAACAGTATCCCTGTATGCATGGAGCTGGACACTGGGGCCAGCCAGTCACTCATGGGTGTTCAGCAATTTGAGAAGCTATGGCCACTTAAAGTCAGTAGACCCAAATTAGCATGTATCGAGACACAGTTACGGACTTACACTAAAGAAATCATTCCGGTGCTAGGCAGTGCAATATTGGCTGTCAAACACAGTGGGTAGTGAATTGGCTGCTGCTCTGGATTGTCCCGGGCAATGGTCCCGCACTGTTGGGGAGGAGCTGGTTAGCTGAGATGAACTGGAAATGGGGGGATGTTCACGCAATGTCATCTGTGGAACGAAGTTCGTGCTCACAAGTCCTACAACAATTCGATTCACGATTCCAACCTGGCGTCGGGACTTTCAAAGGCACTAAAGTAGTGATACACCTCACCCCGGATGCCAGGCCAGTGCACCACAAAGCCAGAGCGGTGCCGTATGTGATGCGGGAAAAGATCGAGAGCGAATTGGACCGGCTGTTGAGAGAGGGCATCATCTCGCCTGTTGAATTCAGCGACTGGGCGAGCCCCATCGTTCCTGTCCTAAAAGCAGATGGCTCTGTCAGGATCTGTGGCGACTACAAGGCCACCATCAATCGGGTGTCCCTACAAGATCAATACCCGCTCCCAAGAGCAGAGAACCTCTTCGTCACACTGACAGGCGGCAAGCTGTTCACCAAGTTGGACCTCACTTCACCTATATGACCCAGAAACTGGCCGAAGAATCTGAACTACTGACCACCATCACCACGCACAAGGGACTGTTGGTTTATAACAGGTGCCTGTTTGGCATTCGATCAGCGGCCGCGACTTTTCAACGAAACATGGAAAGCCTGCTTAAACCCATTCCTGGAACGATCGTATTCCAGGTCAACATCCTCATCCACAACCTGGAGGAGATGCTATGCCGACTGGACCGGGTAGGCCTGCGACTCAAGAAGTCTAAATGTGTGTTCTTAGCTCCTGAGGTTGAGTTTCTGGGCAGGAGGGTCGCTGCAGATGGGATTTGGCCCACCAAATCCAAAACAGAGATGATTCGGCGAGCACCCAGGCCCTGCAATACATCGGAATTGCGTTCATTCCTGGGACTGTTGAACTATTTCGGGAACTTTCTGCCGAACTTGAGCATGTTGTTGGAGCCGCTACACGTGCTCCTGCGTAAGGGTTGCGATTGGTTTTGGGGGGACTGTCAGGAACGGGCTTGTGATCGGGCACGAAACCTATTTTGGTCAAACAAGTTGTTGACCCTGTATGACCCCTGTAAAAAATTGGTTCTGACATTTGATGCATCATCCTATGGGGTTGGGTGCATGTTGCAGCAGAGCAACGCTGAGGGTCAACTACAACCTGTGGCTTATGCCTCCAGGTCGCTCTCTCAAGCAGAACAGGGATATAGGATGGTCGAGAAGGAAGTGCTTGCATGTGTCTATCGTGGCATCAGTACCTCTTTGGTAGGAAGTTTGAATTAGAGACGGACCACAAGCCGTTAACATCCCTGTTGTCAGACAGCAAGGCTATCAATGCCAACGCATCAGCTCGCATACAGCGATGGGCTCTCATGCTGGCTGCTTATGAATACTCCAACCGGCACCTGCCCGGCACTGAAAATTGCCCTGACGCGCTCAGCAGGCTTCCACTGGCCACCACTGAGGGGGCAGCGGAGCAAAGCGCTGAGATGGTCATGGCTGTCGATGCCTTTGACAGCGCAGGCTCCCCCATCACAGCCCGCCAGATCAAAATCTGGACAAACAGAGATCCCCTCCTATCTCTGATTAAGAAATGTGTCCTGACTGGGGATTGGGCGCCCGCATACGAAGCATGCCCCGAGGAGGTCAGACCATTCCACAGACGGATGGATGAGCTCTCCATCCAAGCCGACTGCCTACTATGGGGCAGCCGGGTAGTTATGCCCCAGAGGGGCAGGGAGGCATTCATCAGGGAATTCCACAGCGAGCACCCTGGCATTGTGCTGATGAAGGCCATTGCCCAGTCACACGTTTGGTGGCCTGGAATTGATTCAGACCTGGAATACTGTGTTCACAGGTGCACGACGTGTGCCCAGCTGGGTAATGCCCCCAGGGAGATCCCGCTCAGCCCGTGGCCCTGGCCATGGTCACGCATTCATGTTGACTACGTGGGCCCATTCATGGGTAAGATGTTCCTTATTGTGGTAGATACGTACTCGAAATGGATCGAGTGCATCATTCTGAATTCATGCACGTCATCCACCACCGTGGAAAGCCTACGTGCGATCTTTGCAACCCATGGCTTGCCGGACATCCTGGTTAGTGATAATGGCCCATGTTTCACAAGCTACGAATGCCGAGAGTTTATGTCGGGCAATGGCATCAACCACGTCAGGACTGCGCCGTTCAAGCCGGCCTCCAATAGCCAGGCGGAACGTGCGGTCCAAATCATTAAGCAAGGTATGCTCAGGATCCAAGGACCCTCCCTACAATGCCGTCTAGCGCGTCTCCTGCTGGCCTATAGATCCCGACCGCACTCACTCACAGGGGTCCCGCCTGCAGAGCTACTAATGCAACGGACACTCAAAACTCGGTTGTCCCTCATTCACCCAGTCCTGACCGACATAGTTGAGAGCAAGCTCAAGTCACAAAACGAGTACCGTGACCATAATTCGAGGGGGAGATGTATAGAAATAAATGATCCTGTATTCATCCTCAATTACGCCATGGGGCCCAAATGTCTTGAGGGCACTGTAATTGACAAAGAGGGGAATAGGGTCATCGTGGTAAAACTCAACAATGGTCAGATATGCCGTAAGCATCTGGACCAAGTAAAAAAAAGGTTCAGCATCGACACGGAGGAACCTGAAGAAGACCATGAGATGGAGCTCACAACACCGCCAGTGAACAAGCAACAAGATCAATCAGAAGAATGCACAGTCCCTGCGGTCAGCCCGGACAGGCCGGAATCACCACAGGTGACAGACACTCACGTCAGTGTCCAACAACCAGAGCCCCAACTGCGGCGCTCCACGAGGGAGCGCAGACCACCTGAAAGACTAAACCTATGATCCCAATAAGACTTTGGGGGGGGGGAGGGGAGGTGTTGTCATGTATGTAACCACAATGTAACACCATTGTATTACTGTATACACTCACCCTAGATGCACACCTTGACCACAGGGGGTGAACTTGTGGGAGACACTCCTTACCTGATCACACAGGTATAAAAAGGGAGGTCCCACGCAGGGTCATGGCTTTTGGAGTCCTGTGAATAAAGAGTTAAGGTCACAGAGTGACCTTGTCCCCAGAATGTGCCTCGTGTGGTTTCATACTGTAGAGTAAGGACTTTACACCTTTCTCCCTCATGTAATTATCTCTTGATCAGTTGTTGCTGTGGTGAATCCCATTGCTTTTGGAAGGTTGCCTACAGAGCAATCTGTTCTGATACCACTGGAATCTATCATTGGCAGCCCATCAACTTTCGTGCCTTGAGAGCTGGAACAACCTGCCTCTTTCCTGGTCCGTATCAAGAATACTGATCTCTCTTTCCGCTTGGATGAAGAGCAGCTGTTTGGACATGACTCGCGTCGCCCAGAGGTGCTCATGTGTTGGATCGTGAGCCAATTTGCACACAACAAGGTCCTACAAACATCAATGAGATAAAGGACCAGGTACTCTGTTGTAGAGGTGTTGATTAAGCGATAAATGTTGGGCCAGGACACCAGGAGAAATTAACAACAACTGCAATTATATAGCCCCTTTTAATGTAGTAAAACGTCCCAAGGTGCTTCACGGGAGCGTTATCAAACCAAATTTGACACCGAAACCACATAAAATATTGGGGGGAAATTGCGGTCGGAGGCTTCCTTCGTACGAACATCTCCGACCCCAGAACAATCTACGAAAGTACCTGGTGGTCCCAGAGGAATGTAGGACTCTGGTCGGAGGGCTAGATTCGCTGCGCAGCGCACGGGAACATGTCTTTCTCGTACATACTGGAGTCACGTGGGCCTGGACCACCAATCACTATGCAGTATTCTCATTGATAAAAATGGGAGCTTTGTTTGTACAGTGAGAAAACCCCCTAAAACACCAAAACACAGCATAATAAATCAATAAAACACCTCACATATTTAAAAATAAATGTAATTAAATGTTTTAGAAAATAAATATATTTTTTGGAGTTTTTTTAATGTGTTTTAATAGAGTTAAAAATAAACTTACCTTAATGGACAGTGTTTTTAATATAAAAATGAGTGTACAAATTTAATTTTTATATGTTTGTTATGCTGGTAAAAGTAAGCTATGCACCTGCTTTTACCAGGCGTAAAAGTTTGAAGGACATTCGCTGGGCAAGAGTTAGGCAAATAGCCCAATCACTCCCGCGCGAATGTCCTTCTCCCGGGGATGCGGAGGATCTGTCTGGAGAAAGCTTGACAGATCGGAAAAACTGGTTCTCACCGAATGTGCTTCGTGCCGCGAGAAGCGGCTTTTGCGAGGCCTCGCTGGGAACGGTGCACTTTGTACAGACCCGGCGAGGCCGGAATTTTCGGCCCAATAGGACAGGTGACCAAAAGCTTGGTCAAAGAGGCAGGTTTTAAGAAGGAGGGGAGAGCGAGGTGGAGTGGTTTAGGGAGAGAATTAGGGAGAGAACCCTAACCCTGAAAGAGCAGCAGCCAAGGGGCGGAGTGATGAAAATCTTCCTCGAACATTACGATGGAATCTTCTCGGTGCACCTGAAATGGGGCTTCAGGAGAGAGAGAGAATTCCAGCTTTCCACTATCCTTTATGTAAAAAGACACTCCCTGATTTCACACCCGAATTGCCATTTCTAATTGTATGTTTGTATCCATTTGTTCCAGATTCACCCATGAGAGGAAATAGTTGCTCTGCATCTACCCTATCGAAACCCTTAAATATTTTAACACCTCAATTAGTTCACCCATCAACCTTCTGAACTCAAAGGAATGCAGGTCACGTTTATGGAATCAGACCTCATAATTTAGCCCCGGTATCATTCTGGCGAATCTGTACTGCACCCCCTCCATGGCCAGTATATTCTTACTGAGGTTCGGTGCCCAGTGACTCCAGACAGTGTCTAACCAGAGCTCTGTAGGGCTGTGACCTAACTCCCACCCCTTTGTATTCCAGCCCTCGAGATAAAGGCCAACATTTCATTAGCCTTTTTAATTATTTTTTATACCTATCCACTAGCTTTTAGTGATGTCTGTACTTGGACCCCGACATCTCTCTGCTCCTCCACGGTTACTAGCTTCTCGCCATTTAGAAAATACGCTGATCGCTGTTTCTTGGGTCCAAAGTGGATGAGCTCACTTGTTAAACTCCATCTGCCGCAGTTTTGCCCAGTCTCTTAATCTATCAATGTCCCTTTGCAACTTTCTGCTCCTGTCTACACTATTTATGAGCAAAGGGAGGCAGGACAAGGGCACAGCCTTTAGCCTCCTTCCTCCCATCGCCTTTCCCTAGGGCCACTGCTGTCTAATAGCAGGCAGTGGTGGAGCCAGTGAGAGGGGTTGGGGGAAGGGGACTCTACCCCACACCCGCCACCCCTCCCCAACCATTTTGGGTTCGGCCTGTTTTATATATATACTCTCTGTGTAGTCACTGTGTGGTTGCATAAGATGGAGACTTTTTTACCTGATGTACTTTCAGTAAGGTTTACACTGTGTATATACTATGCTGGCACCACTAGAGGGTGCAACTGGTGGAGACCGGGGGTTTCCTGCCCTGATGGTAGGGCCAAGTATAAAAGGCTGCCCACCACACTTGTGCCTCACTCTGGAGTTTGGAATAAAGGACTAATGTCACTAAAGTTTGGGTACAAAACATTGCCTCGTGGAGTCATTCATAAGTACATTACAGACATAATAACTGATGACGACAATAAGGCGTTTCACGCAATCGTGACTACCTTTGGCACACTAAAAGACTTCGCAGAGGGTGATGATTGGGATGCCTTCAGGGAAAGGCTTGAGCTATATTTCGTGGCAAACGACCTGGCAGGGGAGACAGACACATTGGCGGAGAAGTGCAAGGCTATACTGCTGGCGAGATGTTGGCCTGAGGTCTACCACCTCGTCAGGGCCTTACCGGCACCCACGAAGGCCAAGGATAAGACATACGATGAGCTGACTCAACTAATTCGTGACCAACTAAAACCAAAAGAGCGCATCCTCACAGCCAGGCACAGATTCTACACTCCCCGCAGACCTGAGGGCCAGGAGATTGCAAAATATGCTGCCGACCTCAGGAGACTTGCGGCACTGTATGATTTTGGCACGCACCTCAATGAAGCATTGCGAGACATCTTCGTTACAGGAATTGGCCACGAGGGCCTCCTTCACAAGCTGTTATCTGCCGACACCACAGTCAACCTGCAGAAGGCCATCAGCATCAGTTCATGACCTCGACCTGCAGCACCAAGCAAATTATTCAAGCAAGTACTGTACACAGAATGGTGCCTTTCACAGGCAAGACTGTAGAACGTGGCTCTGCCCAGGGCAGAGAGCACAGACCTCAGGGTTTCAGAACTCAGAGTCTGCCAAGGGGTGCTAATCGAGTAGCACCATGCTGGCATTGTGGAGGAAACCATAGGGCTCACCAGTGTCGGTTTGCTGAGTGCGTATGCAAAGTCTGTAACACAAGGGCCACCTCCAGCGTATGTGTAAAAGAAATACCATCTAGTAGAGGAGTCGGTAGATGACTTTGAATCCAGTGGGGCATCTGATGATTTGGCCAGAGAGGCAGCTCAGCCCCAAGAAGAAGTGTATGGAGTGTATACCTGCACCACCGATTGTCCTCCAGTGAAGATGGAAGTTGAGATAAACGGCGTTCCAGTCGTCATGGAAGTTGTCACGGGAGCGAGCCAGTCAATGATGAGCCAGGATGCCTTTGAGAGGCTATGGAACGAAAAACGACCCGAGCTAGTTCCAGTACAGGAAAAGTTGCGCACCTACACCAAGGGGCTGGTCCCAGTCCTTGGTAGTGCGGATGTAAGTGTAATCCATAATGGCGTGGTGCACAAGTTACCTCTGTGGATTGTTGCAGGTGATGGTCCAATGCTACTCAGGAGAAGGTGGATGGGGAAGATCCAGTGGAAATGGGAACACCTCTTCACTCCAGCAATCGATGTCCCCCCGTGCTCAGAGGCAGAGCAAAACCTCACCTTCGCTTGGGCCAGGCACCAGAGAACAGACCAGCGCAGCACCTGAGGCACAGACCGTCCATCATGATTGCGTGGCAATGATCCGACCGGAACGACCTAAAAGTACCTTCCCGGCTCCAGTGGCAGGAAACCTGGGGGGGGAAGATCGAATTCACAGGCACTCTTCCAGCTTTTGTGGCAGAATCACGGGAGAGAACGATCAAGGCAGTCAACCTCGAGGACAGAGGCAAGATGGCGTCCCTGCTGCAGCGAGGTGCAGCGTGACTGGAAAAAAAGATAGCCGCGGCCATATCACGAGGTGCAACGCTGAGGGACCAACACGTGGTGTCTAACAAAGGATTTGACTGGGATAAAGCCAGTGGGGTTCTCTTAAAGGAGACCTGAAACCAACTGAACTTAAAGAGACATTGTATGCATAGCAATCAATGTAACGAACCGATTAAGATTGTGAACAAAATGTTGTTGCGAGATGTCGGGAATAGAGTGTCTCCAAAAGTAGCAAGCGAGCGACCTCAGGAGGGTGAAGGCACTGATCCTGATACCCTGCCCCAGGTCTATCCCACACTGCAGGCATCCGATGGCACTATTCACCACGGACCTGGAAACGAAAACGGAGCCAATACGCGCAGTCGGCTGCCGTTGCCCACCACCTGGGTGGAGATGGCGCAGCCCCCAGACCCAGTCACTACCTCGGCCATGTCCGGGAGAGAAAGGTCAGAACCAACGAGTTCCCCAAACGGGACCTGGAACAACCAGGTTCCCAACACCGTTAGAGAGGAGGCAGAAGATTCTGCAGCCCTCAAAGGAGGATAGGGAGGCCACACACATCTGTGGCTCTGCCCACCACTAGGCAATGGCAAAGGCCCTCAGTCCTGGCTAGCTGAGCGAACCAAGCCCACCTTGCTAGCAGGGGGCACAGTGCCACCATCAGATGGAGACTCTTTACCTGACGTACTATCAATAAGGTTTACACTGTGTATATACATGCTGGCACCACTAGAGGGTGCAACTGGTGGAGATCGGGGGTTTCCTGCCGTGGTGGCAGGGCCCAGTATAAATGGCTGCACACCATGCTTGGTGCCTCACTCTGGAGTTTGGAGTAAAGGACCAAGGTCACTACACATTGCCTCGTGGAGTCATCCATAAGTACACCGCAGACATAATGTGGCCAATTAGACTTTGGAGAACCCGCCTCCATTTCACTCCCAGGATCCTCCATCACTCAGGTCGCTAACTCTGGTTAGCCATACTCCTGGAGCTTTCATCACATGACCGACCGCCCCGCTTGGTCAAACAGCTTTTTTAAAATCCCCATCAATACTTTTATCACTAAGAAATGAAAGTGTTCAAAGAAAATGAAGAAAGCACAAAAGTATGTGAATGCCCCAGCAAATTTTTGCTCCCAGCGGTGTCCTGGAGATCAGTCTTGAATTCCCAGAGACTCCAGTTTGGCAGCAATAGGTGTCACCTATCTTCGTCCTCCAGGTTTGACCTGGGAGTCCGTGCGGTTCCCAACCTAGCTCTCGGACTGGATTAAGTTGGCATTTACCCGGTTTCCAGCTCAGCTCCTGTCAAGTCAGCCAAATCGTGATGTTCAAACACGGCCCCCGTCCATTCCCCTCACCACACCCATCGGCCAAACCAAGCTCCCTCACCGCTAGCAGGCAACAGCTCTATAATCCCAATAAGGTGCTCGTATCCGCATACGAGAGCTTTGCAGAGAAGCACAATCGCAATTTGTAGACTGTTACTGATTGAATGGCGGACAGACACGATGGGCTGAATGTTCTCCTATTCCTATGTTCCGACAAGGCAGCTGGGGCTCTCTACATGAGATGTGAAGTTTCCAAATTTCTCTTGAGAAATTTGGAAACTGTTGAAAGTTTTTGATAGGGTAAATAGGAAGAAACGGTTTCCAATGTCAGGAGGGTCAGTAACCAGAGGACACAGATTTAAGATAATTAGCAACAGAACCAGAGCGGAGAATTTCTTTATCCAGCGAGTTGTTGTGATCTAGAACGCGCTGCCTGAAAGGGCGGTGGGAGCAGATTCAATAGTAACTTTCAAATGGAAATTGGATAAATACTTGAAAAGAAAAAATGTTGCAGGGCCGTGGGGAAAGAGTGGGGAGAGTGGGACTAACTGGGTAGCTCTTTCAAAGAGCCAGCACAGGCACTATGGATGCATTGGAGTTCTTCCCGGTGCCCTAGCCAATATTTATCCCCAACCAATATCACTAAAAAACAGTTTTAAAAAATTCATTCACGGGCGTCGCTGGCAAGACCAGCATTTATTGCCCATCCCTAATTGCCCGTGAGAAGGTGGTGGTGAACCGCTGCAGTCTGTGTGGTGAAGGTGCTCCCACAGTGCTGTTAGGGAGCTCCATGATTTTGACCCAGCAATGAGGGAACGGCGATATATTTTCAAGTCAGGATGGTGTGTGACTTGGAGGGGAACTTGCAGGTGATGGTGTTCCCATTCGCCTGCTGCCCTTGTCCTTCTAGGTGGTAGAGGTCACGGGTTTGGGAGGTGCTGTCGAGGAAACCTTGGCGAGTTACTGCAGTGCATCTTGTAGATGGTACACACTGCAGCCACGGTGCGCCGGTGGTGGAGGGAGTGAATGTTTAAGGTGGTGGATGGTGTTATATATACAAACTATAGATACACTCTCTGTGTAGTCACCTTAGAGTTGCATAACACGGAGACCTTTTATCTGATGTACTCTCAATAAGGTTTACACTGTGTATATACTATGCTGACACCACTAGAGGGTGCAAGTGGCAGAGGCTGTCCACCAGAGGGCACTGCGGTGGGAGACCTGATGGTCACCTGCTTAGGTGTGCAGGGCCCAGTATAAAAGGCTGCTCACCATGCTTGTGCCTCACTCTGGAGTTACGAATAAAGGACCAAGGTCACTACAGTTTGAGTACAACACATTGCCTCGTGGAGTTATTCATAAGTGCATTACAGACATAACAACTGGCGATGAGAATACGGACTTTCACATAATTATGGATACTTTTGGCACCCTAAAAGACCGCCGAAGGTGATGATTGGGATGCCTTCATGGAAAGGCTTGAGCAATATTTCGTAGCAAATGACCTGGCAGGGGAGATGGACACATTTGCGGAGAATCGCAAGGCTATACTGCTGACCAGTTGTGGGCCCGAGGTCTACCGCCTCGTCAGGGACTTGCTGGCACCCTCGAAGGCCAAGGATAAGACATACGATGAGCTGACTGAACTAATTCACGACCAACTAAAACCAAAAGAGAGCATCCTCACAGCCAGGCACAGATTCTACACTCCCCGCAGACCCGAGGGCCAGGAGACTGCAAAATATGCTGCCGACCTCAGGAGACTTGCGGCACCGTGTGATTTCGGCACGCACCTTCGTTATAGGAATTGGCCACGAGGGCCTTCTTCACAAGCTATTAAATGCCGGCACCACAGTTAACCTGCAGAAGGCCATCAACATCAGTCAGGCGTCCCTGACCTCGACCTGCAGCACCAAGCAAATTATTCATCCTGTGAACTCAAACCCGGCAAGTACTGTACACAGAATAGTGCCTTTCACAGGCAAGACTGTAGAACGTGGCTCTGCCCGGGGCAGAGAGCACAGACCTCAGGGTTCCAGAACTCAGAGTCCGCCGAGGGGTGCTAATCGAGTAGCACCATGCTGGCGTTGCAAAGGACAACATAGGCTCACCAGTGTCGGTTTGCTGAGCCTGTAACATGAAGGGCCACCTACAGCGTATGTGTAAAAGAAATACGACTCACCGTCTAGCAGAGGAGTCGGTAGATGACTTTGAATCAAGCGGGGTGTATGATGATTTGGCCAGAGAGGCAGCTCAGCCCCAAGAAGAAGTGTATGGAGTATATACCTGCACCACCGATTGTCCTCCAGTGAAGATGGAAGTCAAGATAAACGGCGTTCCAGTCTTCATAGAAGTGGACATGGGAGCGAGCCAGTCAGTGATGAGCCAGGATGCCTTTGAGAGGCTATGGAACGAAAAACGACCCGAGCTGACCTCCTTTGAGGGCTGCAGAATCTTCTGCCTGCTCTCTAACGGTGTTGGGAACCTGGCTGTTCCAGGTCCCGTTTGGGGAACTCGTTGATTCTGACCTTTCGCTCCCGGTCATGGCCGAGGTCGCGACTGGGTCTGGGGGCTGCGTCGACTCCACCCAGTACAGAAAAAGTTGCGCACTTACACCAAGGAGCTGATCCCAGTCCTTGGTAGTGCGGATGTAAGTGTAATCCAAAATGGCGTGGTGCACAAGTTACCTCTGTGGATTGTTGCAGGTGATGGTTCAACGCTACCCGGAAGAAGGTGGATGGGGAAGATCCAGTGGAAGTGGAAGATCTCTTCACTCCAGCAATCGATGTCCCCCCGTGCTCAGAGGCAGAGCAAAACCTCACCTTCGCTTGGGCCAGGCACCAGAGAACAGACCAGCGCAGCACCTGAGGCACAGACCGTCCATCACGACTGCGTGGCAATGGTCCGACCGGAACGACCTAAAAGTACCTTCCCGGCTCCAGTGGCAGGACTCCTGGGGTAGAAGATCTAATTCACAGGCGCTCTTCCAGCTTTTGTGGCAGAATTGCGGAAGAGAAGGATCAAGGCAATCGACCACTAGGACAGAGGCAAGATGGCGTCCCTGCTGCAGCGAGGGGCAGCGTGGCTGATAAAAAAGATAGCCGCGGCCATATCACGAGGTGCAATGCTGAGGGACCAACACGTGGTGTCTAACAAAGGATTCGATTCGGGTAAAGCCAGTAAGGTTCTCTTAAAGGAGACCTGCAACCAACTGAACTTAAAGAGACATTGTATGCATGGCAATCAATGTAATGAACCAATTAAGATTGTGAACAAAATGTTGTTGCGAGATGTCAGGAATAGAGTGTCCCCACAAGTTATAGGCCAGCAACCTCAGGAGGGTGAAGGCACTGATCCTGATACCCTGCCCCAGGTCTGTCCCACGCTGCAGGCACCCAATTACACTATTTGCCACGGACCTGGAACCGAAAACGGTGCCAATACGCGCAGTCGGCCGCCGTTGCTCACCCCCCGGGTGGAGACGGTGCAGCCCCCAGACCCAGTCACTACCTCGGCCATGTCCGGGAGCGAAAGGTCAGAACCAACGAGTTCTCCAAACGGGACCTGGAACAGCCAGGTTCCCAACACCGTTAGAGAGCAGGCAGAAGATTCTGCAGCCCTCAAAGGAGGACAGAGAGGCCACACTCATCTGTGGCTTTGCCCACCACTAGGCAACGGAAAAGGCCCCGAGTCCTGACAAGGTGAGTGAACCAAGCCCACCCCGCTAGCAGGGGGAGCAGCGCCGCCATCAGACGACTAGGACCCCGTCCGGTTGCTCTGGAACTAGCGTCCTCGCATACCTGTACTGCTACCTCAGTACTGACCATGACTGAACCATGAATGCAATCTACCCAATCCTGGGACACGACCGTAAAACGTAACGAATGTAAGTCACTGAACCAAGGTGTCACGATACAAACTGTAACTTCATTTCTTTGTACTTGCACTGTGTCTGATCCTATATGTTAATGTAACGGGCCAGCTGCATGATCTCGCTGTGGGGGACGGTGGGGGAAATGGATGTATGTAACCATGGACACATACATGGATCACACCCACAACCCACTGGAACCTTCACTGCATCATCGCACCATCCAAATTGGTAACCACTACTCAAAGGACTTGGGGGTTAACAGGGAGAGAGCCAAGCCAAAACACAGCCAAGGTGCAAGGGCTATTGGCACTTAAGTCTCGGGAGAGCTAAGCCAGAGCACATAGTGTAAAGGTAATCGGCACAAAGGACTTGGGGGAGAGTGATGTTATATATGCAGACTATAGATATATTCTCTGTGTGTAGTCACTGTATAGTTGCATCAGATGGAGACGTTATCTGATATACTATCATAAGGTTTACACTGTGTATATACTATGCTGGCACCACTAGAGGGTGCAACTGTTGGAGACCGGGATTTCCTCCCCCTTGTGGCAGAGGCTGTCCACCAGAGGGAACTGCGGTGGGAGAGCTGAGGGTCAACTGCATCGGTGTGCAGGGCGCAGTATAAAAGGCTGCCCACTATGCTTGTGCCTTACTCTGGAGTTATGAATAAAGGACCAAGGTCACTACACTTTGAGTGCAACACATTGGAGTCATTCATAAGTGCATTACAGACATAACAGATGGGGTGCTAATCAAGCGGGCTGCTTTGTGCTGGATGGTGTAGAAACTCTTGAATATTGTTGGTGCTGCACTCATCCAGGCAAGTAGAGAGTATTCCTTCACATTCCTGACTTATGCCTGGTGGAAAGGCTTTGGGGAGTCAGGAGGTGAGACACTCGCCGCAGAATACCCAGCCTCTGACCTGCTCTTGTTGCCACAGTATTTATGTGGCTGGTCCAGTTAAGTTTCTGGTGAATGGTGACTCCCAGGATATTAATGGTTGTTGAATGTCAAGGGACGGTGGTTAGGCTCTCGTTTGTTGGAGATGGTCATTGTCTGGCACTTGTGTGGCACGAATGTTACTTGCCAGTTATCAGCCTAGGTCTGAATGTTGTCCAGGTCTTGCTGCATGCTGGCATGGATTGCATGCATTATCAGAGGAGTTTCGAATGGAACTGAACACTGAAATCATCAGCAAACATCCCCACTTCTGACCTTATTGTGGAGGGGAGGTCTTCGAACCATCAGCTGAGGATGGTCCTGAGGAACTCCTGCAGCTACGTCCCTGGGGCTGAGATGATTGACCTCCAACCAGCACAAACATCTTCCTTTGTGCTGGTATCACTCCAGCCAGTGTAGAGTTTTTGCTCTTTGTGAACAG
Source organism: Pristiophorus japonicus (assembly GCF_044704955.1). NCBI lineage: Eukaryota > Metazoa > Chordata > Chondrichthyes > Pristiophoridae > Pristiophorus > Pristiophorus japonicus. Next base: position 13,524,038 of record NC_091983.1, read on the forward strand.
GACATACCTGAGCAGATTTCCAAATTGTCGGGGAGATGCCAGTGCTGTAGCTGTACTGGATCAGCTTGGCTGGAGGTGCGGATAGATGATCTGGTCATTTATCTCATTGCTGTTTGTGGGATCTTGCTGTGCGCTACTTGTCTGCCACGTTTCATACATTACATCAGTGACTACGCTTCAAAAACAAGAGCTCGACCCGATAGAGCAGGTCACTCTTTCCCCGGAACTTGTCCCAATACCCCAAGAACCTGAACCTTTCTCTCCAGCCATGTATTGACCTCTCTAATCTGGCCGGTCCTGTCACTGCCATTAATCTGGGTCACACAACCGGTGAGACAAGAGCAAACAGATTTGCCCAACAGCACAACACCGAGCTTTCAAACTCCATGGGGACTTATTCTGTGGCGAATAAAGGTTGCTGATAAAGCTGTGAGCAATCTTTTCTGATAACCACTTGTGAAATCTCCCCTTTATCTTGCAAAGACAAAATCGTTGGAGAGAAACAAAAAAGGAATTTCTTTATCTTGACTTTCGTTTTTCAGCTTGCAAGGATACAAATGGAAACCAGCTTTAGTGTTCCTGGAAGGAGCAGCCAAGTTCTTTAATGCAGAGATTCTCTCGATAGATGTCTCACGGGCATGAAGCTGGGACAGTTGGTTGGGCGCCCAACGATGTCATTTGTTGAACTGAGATTCTGAAGTGAACAAGACAGAAGGACAAACCTTTCTGTGGTCTCTCTTTCACACGCTCTCCGAGTCTCCATCAAGCCTGATAGTTGGAGCATCAGGACTGGGTACTCCCTCCCCTCACTCCAACGGCATGCCCTCTCCTAGGAGAGGCCTGAGAAACAGAACAAGAAACCCCGGGGAAAAGAGGAAAAGAAAATCTGTGAAGTTGCTCTCCAACCCCCTCAGGCAGTCGATAGCGGTCTATTCCACTTGCCCTTCTATCTGATGCAATCTCTGCCCCTGTCAGGAACTGCTCCAGCTCCCTCCTGAAGGCTTGTTCTAGCCCCTTGGTTAATCAACCAACATCACTAAAACAGATTATCCGGTCATTATCACATTGCTGTTTGTGGGAGCTTGCTGTGCGCAAATTGGCTGCCGCGTTTCCCACATTACAAAAGTAACCACACTTCAAAAAGTGCTTCATTGACTGTAAAGCACATTGGGACGTTCTCAGGTGGTGACAGGTGCTATATAAATGCAAATCTTTCTCTCTTTCTCTTTTCTCTTTCTTTCTTTCTCTCCCCTTCTTTCTTTCTCTCTTTATTTATTTCTCTACCTCTCTCACTATATTTCTCTCTCTTTCTTTTCTCTCTCCCACATTAATACAAGACTGGGGCCAGTAATGATCACCCCAGAACCAAACCCCTTGACTGACACCTCATGTCCCTTCCCCATACCCACACCTCACGGCACACACCCCACAGCCCGCAGTTGACACCGCACAACACGCACCCCACCACTCATTGCCCGCACTTTGCCACCCATTGCCCACCCTCACCTTGGTGCCATATGGTATGTTGCTGTGGGAGCACCAGTGGCCATAATAAAAAGGATTGTCACTGGCGTACGCCAGGTGTGTGGGGAGTGATATCACTGCCGGAGATGAATGAGACATAACAAAGATGTAGAAATGTAAACAAATGCTTAACTGAGAAAAGCCTTGTGGATTAAAGGTGGAATTCAATATCCATTCCTTTATCTAACACTTTATGTAGATTTAACTCTTTGGAGAGCATTTCTACATGAAACTCATTGCTATTTGGAAAATTTAGGATGTGTTTTTTTGTTCGGTCTCAGGATGAGGGCATCACTGACATTTATTGCCCATCCCTAATTGCCCTTGAGAAGGTGGTGGTGAGCCGCCTTCTTGAACTGTTGCAGTCCGTGTGATGAAGGTACTCCCACAGTGCTGTTAGGGAGGGAATTGAAGGATTTTGACCCAGCGACAATGAAGGAACGGCGATATATTTCCAAGTCAGGAAAGGGGAACTTGGAGGTGATGGTGTTCCCATGCGCCCTCTTCTAGATGGTGGAGGTTGTGAGTTTTGGGAGGTGCTGTCGAAGAAGTCTTACCGAGTTGCTGAATTGCATCTTGTAGATGGTACACACTGCAGCCACGGGGCGCTGGTGGTGGAGGGAGTGAATGTTGAAGGTGGTGGATGGGGTGCTGATCAAGCGGCCTGCTTTGTCCTGGATGGTGACGAGCTTCTTGAGTGTTGTTGGAGCTGCACTCATCCAGGCAAGCAGAGAATATTCCATCACACTCCTGATTTGTGCCTTGTAGATGGTGGAAAGATTTTAGGGAGTCAGGAGGTGAGTCACTCGCCACAGAATACCCAGCCTCTGACCTGCTCTTGTTGCCACAGTATTTATGTGGCTGGTCCAGTTAAGTTTCTGGTCAATGGTGAACCCCAGGATGTTGATGGTGGGGGATTTGGTGATGGTAATGCCGTTGAATGTCAAGGGACGGTGGTTAGACTCTCGCTTGTTGGAGATGGTCATCGCCTGGCACTTGTGTGGAGCAAAGGTTACTTGCCACTTATCAGCCCAAGCCGGGATATTGTCCAGGTCTTGCTGTATGGACTGCTCCATTATCTGAGGAGTTGTGAATGGAACTGAACACTGTGCAGTCATCAGCGAACATCCCCACTTCTGACCTCATGATGGAGGGATGGTCATTGATGAAGCAGCCAATAGGAGTTAAATTCCATTTGCCACCTGTCTGCCCTTTCCACTAACCTGTCTAGGTCTTCCTGATGTCTTTTACAGTCTTCCTCACTCTTCGCCAAACCTTTGTGTCAGCAGCGGACTTTGAGATTGTTGTCCATACGTTTAAGTCAAGTATAAAAGTGAACCCATTCACCCCTGGGGTACAACTTTTCCAACTACACCTAATTACCTAACTATCTGATTCCTGTCCATCAACCAACTTCCTATCCGTGCTGCCATACTTCCTCTCATACTATGGGGGGAAATTTAACTCCCCAAAACAGGTGGGTTGGGGTCAGGTGGGAGGCTAAAGTGTTAAAGAATAGTGCACGGATTTGAAGGGTGATTAACAGTCTGAGAGGCCACGATTTCAACATGGCCCTAAACATCTTTCTCCCAGCCGTTGGGGCAGGGGGAGGAGGGAGTTGTCCTATAGGGTGTTAGGGTTTTACGGGCTCCCAAAGCCCATACGATGAGGGGGGTGGGGGTGATGGCTCCTACACCAATACAATGATACTATCCCTCTAGACGTCCAACCCAGAATTCAGAGCCTGAGCCCCGGGCCCCACTCTCTGGGATCGCACCATGCACCTTCTGACTGAGAGCCTGAGCCCTGGGCCCCACTCTCTAGGATCGCACCATGCATCTTCTGACTGAGAGCCTGAGCCCTGGGCCCCACTCTCTGGGATTGCACCATGCACCTTCTGACTGAGAGCCTGAGCCCTGGGCCCCACTCTCTGGGATTGCACCATGTACCTTCTGACTGAGAGCCTGAGCCCTGGGCCCCACTCTCTAGGATCGCACCATGTACCTTCTGACTGAGAGCCTGAGCCTTGGGCCCCACTCTCTGGGAGCGCACCATGCACCTTCTGACTGAGAGCCTGAGCCCTGGGCCCCACTCTCTGGGATCGCACCATGTACCTTCTGACTGAGAGCCTGAGCCTCGGTCCCCACTCTCTGGGATGGCACCATGCATCTTCTGACTGAGACCCTGAGCCTTGGGCCCCACTCTCTGGGATGGCACCATGCATCTTCTGACTGAGAGCCTGAGCCCCGGTCCCCACTCTCTGGGAGCGCACCATGCACCTTCTGACTGAGAGCCTGAGCCTTGGGCCCCACTCTCTGAGATCGCACCATGCATCTTCTGACTGAGAGCCTGAGCCCTGGGCCCCACTCTCTGGGATCGCACCATGCACCTTCTGACTGAGAGCCTGAGCCCTGGGCCCCACTCTCTAGGATCGCACCCTGTACCTTCTGACTGAGAGCCTGAGCCTTGGGCCCCACTCTCTGGGATGGCACCATGCACCTTCTGACTGAGAGCCTGAGCCTTGGGCCCCACTCTCTGGGATGGCACCATGCATCTTCTGACTGAGAGCCTGAGCCTTGGGCCCCACTCTCTGGGATGGCACCATGCACCTTCTGACTGAGAGCCTGAGCCTTGGGCCCCACTCTCTGGGATGGCACCATGCATCTTCTGACTGAGACCCTGAGCCCTGGGCCCCACTCTCTGGGAGCGCACCATGCATCTTCTGACTGAGAGCCTGAGCCCTGGGCCCCACTCTCTGAGATCGCACCATGCACCTTCTGACTGAGAGCCTGAGCCCTGGGCCTCACTCTCTGGGATCGCACCATGCACCTTCTGACTGAGAGCCTGAGCCCTGGGCTTCACTCTCTGAGATCGCACCATGCACCTTCTGACTGAGAGCCTGAGCCCTGGGCTTCACTCTCCGCATCTTCTGAGTGAGGGACAGGGTTGCTAACCACTAAGCCGAAGGGTGTCTCCAATAAAAACAGCGACATAGCATCAACATGTTGTTGTTCTTTCCCATCCCATTTGGTGGACCTTGCTTTTTATAGCTGAACCTAGCCTAGCAAGGAGATGGAGTCTGAATATAGTGAAGTGTGGCACTGGGCCCGTCACCACAGGATGATGACTGGGTATCTGTGCGGGCCTGGCTCTCGGCAGAGGGTGTATACTTTGTGGTGCCACTCGTTTAGTGCTAGTGTCCATTAGTGCTTCAATTGAGACTCGCCCTGGAGCTGGACTAAAAGCAGAGACACTAATTATGGATCCCATCTGTCTGTTTCACTGAACTGAATTGCCCAACTTGTTCCTGCACTGTTGGCCAAGACGGGTTCCACCATTTTGAAGCTCGTTGATGGCAATTTCATTTACGATATAGGAAGTGGAGGAGTATTTCTGGATCACGGCTGCACTTTGCACTTTCCTGCCATATGGAACTGTGCCAGTAACTCTGCAGGAGCTTAGGGGCATATGATCATGTGAGAACATTTTCTAAATCTCAGTAAGTTAAATTCAGCACAGTGGCATGCTTAGACAGGTATTTCACTTAAATCGTATTTACAGCACAGATTCAGGCCATTCGCCCAACAGGTCCGTGCCGGTGTTTATGCTCCACACGAGCCTCCTCACACCCCCTCTGCATCTCATCCTATCTCCATATCCTTCTATTCCTTTCTCGCTCATGTGTTTATCTAGCTTCCCCTTAAATGCCTCTATGCTGTTCGCATCAACCACTCCCTGTGGCTGCAAGTTCCACATTCTCACCGCTCTCTGGGTAAAGAGGTTTCTCCTGAATTCCCTTTTGGATTTATTAGTTCAATCGAAGATTAGGAATAACAGGCTAAATCATGATTGGGAACGTACTCTGATTGGTGGGATATGACAAATAGTGTTCTCCAGTGATCTACTCTGGGATCTCCGCTTTTCACTGTATTGGTTACTGGCTTGGCTGAAGGAATAGAGAGTTGCATATCCAAGGTTGCAGATGACACCACGTTAGAAGGAGCAGTATGTTATGTGGACGGCCTTTTCTCATCCCAATTTTTCTCAGCATTATAAGCACATGACATAAAGAATAAAGGATTAAAATGAAGATGAACCATGTTTGACTTTACAACAATTGTATTTATATAGCACCTTTAACATAGCAAAGTGTCCCAAGGTGCTTCACAGGAGCGTCATCAGACAAAATTTGACATCGAGCCACATAAGGAGATATTAGGGCAGGGGTAGAGGTAGGTTTTAAGGAGTGACTTAAAGGAGAGAGAGAGGTGGAGAAGCAGCGAGGTTTAGAAGGGGAATTCCAGAGCTCAGGGCCCAGGCAGCTGAAGGCACGGCCACCAATGGTGGAGCAAAGTGAGAGGGGGATGTGCAAGAGGACAGACTTGGAGGAGCACAGAGATCTCGGAGGGTTGTTAACACTTCTGGAAGTGAGACCAACTCCCTACGTGTTACAGCTCCATTCAAAAAGGATGTAACACCATCAGGAAACATAGAAACATAGGAACATTTACAACAACAACAATTTGTATTCATATAGCACCCTTAATGTAGTGAAATGTCCCAAGACGCTTCACAGGAGTATTATGTGATAACAATTTGACATTGAGCTGCATAAGTAGAAATTAACGCAGGTGACCAAAAGCTTGGACAAAGAGGTAGGTTTTAAGGAACGTCTTGAAGGAGGAAAGAGAGGTAGAGAGGTGGAGAGGTTTAGGGAGAGAGTTCCAGAGCTTGGGGCCCAGGCAGCTGAAGGCACGGCCACCGATGGTTGAGCGATTATAATCAGGGATGTTCAAGAGGAATTAGAGGAGCACAGAAATCTCAGGGGGCTGTGGGGCTGGAGGGGATTACAGAGATAGGGAGGGGCAAGGCCATGGAGGGATTTGAAAACAAGCATGAGAATTTTGAAATCGAGGCGTTGCTTAACTGGGAGCCAATGTAGGTCAGCGAGCACAGGGGGTGATGAGTGAGCAGGACTTGGTGCAAGTTAGGACATGGGCAGCCGAGTTTTGGATCACCTCTAGTTTATTTAGGGTAGAATGTGAGAGGCCAACCAGGAGTGCGTTGGAATAGTCAAGTCTAGAGGTAACCAAAGAATGGATGAGGATTTCAGCAGCGGATGAGCTGAGGCAAGGGCGGAGACGGGCGATGTTATGGAGGTGGAAATAGACGGTCTTAGTTATGCTGTGGATAGGTGGTCGGAAGCTCATTTCAGGGTCAAAAACGACACCAAGGTTGTGAACAGTCTGGTTCAATCTCACAGGAGTTGGGGAGAGGGTAGGATTTAATTGTCTGAGAAACTGGACTGAATTCACCGAATATCGCATTTCCACAGCAACTGCTGTTTAAAATGCACGGACTTTGTCGTTATGTCTGTGTAATAATTTACTGGGGGTTGAAGAACTAATCAGAGAAACAGTGCAGCTGCAAAATTCAGGCCATTTACTTGACTTGTTTCCTGAATTTCAAATTCAGTTGGAGGGTGAGAAAGTTGGTTCTCAAACCAGTGTCCTAAGCTTAAACAAAGGAGACTACAAAGGTATAAGGGTAGAGTTGGCTAAAGGGGACTGGGAAAATAGATTAAAGTGTGGGACGGTTGATGAGCAGTGGCAGACATTTAAGGAGATATTTCATAACTCTCAACAAAAATATATCCCAATGAGAAGGTGAGAAGGAAAGACTGTAAGAGAAGGATAACCAGCCGTGGCTAACTAAGGAAATAAAGGATGGCATCAAATTGAAAACAATGGCATTCAAAGTCGCCAAGATTTGAGGGAGACCAGAGGACTTTTAAAAACCAGCAAACAACGACTAAAAAAATAATAAAAAGAGGGAAGATAGATATGATTGATTGATTCCTTAAGCTCGCAAACAATGTGTGTTCTAGCCCATCAGATGCCCGTCTGACTCTGTGGGTAGCACTCTCACCTCTGAACCTGAAGGTCGTGGGTTTGAGCCAATACCCCTGCTCTCGGGACTTGAGCACAGAATCTAAACGGCTATTTCCGTGCAAGGGCGAGGGAGTTCTGCACTGTCAGAGGGGTTGTGGTATAAATTCACCTTGGGCGATGGCCACAACGAATGAATCTGCCACCTCTTTTACACCCCATCCGATTTCTGTTTGTATTAAATTCAAGGTAAAGGAAATATGTCATCCGAGACAGCGGATTCGCTATCGCCCATTCTGCGTTACCGCCCAAGACGGATTTGTACCCTGCCGTCTTTTGGATGAGACGTTAAACTGAGGCCCCCGTCTGCCCTCTCAGGTGGATGTAAAAGATCCCATGCGCTCTTTCGAAGAAGAGCAGGGGAGTTCTCCCCGGTGTCCTGGGCCAATATTTAACGTTCAACCAAATTCACTTGAAACAAAAACAGATTATCTGGCCATTAATTGCTGCTTGTGGGAGCTTGCTGTGTGCAAACTGGCTGCTGCGTTTCCTACATTACAACAGTGACTGCACTTCTAAAGTACTTCATTGGTTGTAAAGCGCTTTGGGACGTCCTGGGGCTGTGAAAGGAGCTTTAAAAATGCAAACTGCTGTACGGGTCAATATGGGCCAGGACGATTCAGTGTTAAGTTGGTCGCCCTAATCTCAGTGGTGAAATGCTGTGTGGTTTTCTGAATATTTATGAGAAGTGATGTTTCCCCCCGCCCAGACCACCAAACCCAAACATGTTGACTTGTTTTACAGCAACCTGGCATTATGGATGTGCTGCAGGATGAGATGTACACCTGTAAATTGCCACAACGCCCCGATAATGATGGGCTAATGCTCCCATTGCCATTATCTGCTGGCACAGCTCATGACACTAATCCAGATTATAAGGCCCTGGAGATCAGAGACGCCTGTAGTGACATTCCCATCTGTCCTGGATAATCCTGTCAAGACGACAAACCCCCTCCCCCTCTTTTCTCTTCTCATCCTTCAAAGTGATTGTCTTAAATAGAAGGTTTAAGTGCAACTAACATCCAGGGGTTACCAATCCTCCAGGATGATCCTGGATGCTCCAGGAATTAAAGATTCATTGTTTATTAGTGACACAAAATATTGGAGATGGGGGGGTGGGGCTGGTGATAAATAGGGATAAGCTCGAGAAACAGCACCTCATCTTTCAATTAGGCACTTTACAGGACTCAACATCAAGTTCAACAATTTCAGGCCATAACCTCTGCCCCCATGTTTTCAGATGGCAGCTATTGAGGATTCTGCTATTCCCAGGTGGGCAGAGGAAACGTTTCAAGGACACCCTCAAAGTGCAACATCCCCACCGACACGTGGGAGCCCCCGGCCAAAGATCACTCTAAGTGGAGGAAGTGCAGCCGGGAGGGCGCTGAGCACCTCGAGTCTCGTCGCCGAGAGCATGCAGAGATCAAGCGCAGGCAGCGAAAGGAGCGTGCGGCAAACCTGTCCCACCCACCCGTTCCTTCAACCACTGTCTGTCCCACCTGTGACAGGGACTGTAATTCCTGTATTGGACTGTTCAGTCACCTGAGAACTCACTTTTAGAGTGGAAGCAAGTCTTCCTCGATTTCAAGGGACTACCTATTGTTATATACGTAAACTTGTATTTACTCTGTACAGCCACCAGAGGGCTCATCCCCTGGAGTCCCAAGGGATCTCATAAGCCCTTGGGAGCACAGATATTTAAGGAGGCTTCACAGGTTGGAGAGGCACTCTGGAGACCTGCAATAAAAGACTAAGGTCACACTTTGAGCTCACAGTGTTCAGTCTGACTCTTTATCCACAATAACTGGTGACGAGATACAGATAGCGAACCCAAAGATGCAGAGAACAGTGGGCATCCTGGAGAAATTCTCGGAGGGAGAAGATTGGGAATGTTTTGTGGAGCGACTCGACCAATACTTCATGGCCAACGAGCTAGATGGGAAAGAGAGCGCTGCCAAACGAAGGGCGATCCTCCTCACCGTCTGTGGGGCACCAACGTATGGCCTCATGAAGAATCTGCTCACTCCAGCGAAACCCACGGAGAAATCATACACGATTTGTGCACACTGGTCCGAGAGCATTTGAACCCGAAGGAAAGCGTTCTGATGGTGAAGTACCGGTTCTACACCTACAAAAGGTCTGAAGGCCAGGAAGTTATGTTGCTGAGCTAAGACGCCTTGCAGGACATTGCGAATTTGAAGGACATTTGGAGCACATGCTCAGAGACTTTTTCGTGCTTGGCATTGGCCACGAAACCATACTTCGCAAACTTTTGACTGTAGAGACCCCAACCTTGAGTAGGGCCATAGCGATAGCCCAGGCGTTCATTGCCACCAGTGACAATACAAAGCAAATCTCTCAGCACACAAGTGCTGCTACAAGTACTGTGAACAAAGTGATGTTGTTTTCGAATCGTGACGTACAGGGCAGGTCACACATACCTACAGCTACACGTCCGCAGATGTCTCAGAGTCCATCATCAAGGGTGATGAATGCAAGGCCATTAACACCTTGTTGGCGCTGTGGGGGTGATCATCATTTCCATTCATGCCGATTCAAAGAGTACGTTTGCAAGGTCTGTAGAACAATGGGACACCTCCAACGAGTGTGCAGGCGAGCTGCAAAGTCTGTTAAACCGGCAAACCACCATGTTGCAGAGGAGGAGAGATCACGACGAACCACAGCCTCAGATCGAGGAGGCAGAGGTACATGGGGTGCACACATTCACCACGAATTGTCCCCCGATAATGCTGAATGTTGAACTAAATGGACTCCCGGTGTCAATGGAACTGGACACGGGCGCGAGCCAGTCCATCATGGGCAAAAAGACTTTCGAAAGGTTGTGGTGCAACAAGGCCTCAAGGCCAGTCTTAACTCCAGTTCGCACAAAACTAAGAACTTACACTAGAGAACTGATTCCTGTAATCGGCAGTACTACTGTAAAGGTCTCCTACGATGGAGTGGTGCACAAGCTACCACTCTGGGTCCCACGCTGCTCGTCAGGAGCTGGCTGGGAAAGATACGCTGGAACTGGGACGACGTCTGAGCGCTATTGCCCGCTGATGACACTTCGTGGCCCAGGTCTTAAACAAATTTCCTTCGCTGTTCGAACCAGGCATCGGGAAATTCCAAGGAGCAAAAGTGCAGATCCACCTAATTCCGGGGGCGCGACCCATCCATCACAAGGCGAGAGCAGTTCCGTACATGATGAGAGTAAGTGTAGAGATCGAGCTAGACCGGTTGCAAAGAGAGGGCATTATTTCCTCGATCGAATTCAACAAATGGGCCAGTCCTATGGTCCCAGTCCTTAAGGAAGACGGCACCGTCAGAATCTGTGGCGTTTACAAAGTAACTATCAATCGTTTCTCCCTGCAGGACCAATACCCACTACCAAAGGCCGACAACCTCTTTGCATCGCTGGCAGGAGAAAAGACATTCACGAAGCTGGATCTGACTTCAGCCTACATGACGTAGGAACTGGAGGAATCATCGAAGGTTCTCACCTGCATCAACACGCACAAAGGTCTTTTTATTTATAATAGATGCCCATTTGGAATCCGATCAGCTGCGGCGATATTCCAGAGAAACATGGAAAGCTTACCAAGTCGGTCCCGCACACCGTGGTCTTCCAGGACGGCATCTTGGTCACAGGTCGGAACAAAGTCGAGCATCGGCAGAACCTGGAGGAGGTTTTTAGTTGACTCAACCGCGTGGGGCTCAGGTTAAAATGCTCGAAGAGCGTTTCCCTGGCGCCTGAAGTGGAGTTCTTGGGAAGGAGGATCGCAGCGGACGGCATCAGGCCCACCAACATGAAGATGGAGGCAATCGAGAACGCACTGAGGCCACAGAACGTGATGGAGCTGCGGTCGTTTCTGGGACTCCTGAACTACTTTGGTAACTTCTTACCGGGTCTCAGCACACTGTTAGAACCACTGCATGTCTTACTACGAAAAGGGGATGAATGGGTTTGGGGCAAAAGCCAAGAAAATGCATTTGTAAAAGCGAAAAAATTGTTATGCTCAAATAAATTGCTTGTGTTGTATGATCCATGTAAGCGTTTGGTACTAGCATGTGATGCATCGTCATATGGCGTTGGGTGTGTATTGCAACAAGCTAAAATGATTTTGGGAAACTGCAACCAGTTGCTTATGCATCCAGGGTCTGTCTAAGGCTGAGAGAGCCTACAGCTTGATTGAGAAATAAGCGTTAGCGTGTGTTTATGGAGTAAAGAAAATGCATCAATACCTATTTAGGCTAAAATTCGAATTGGAAACTGACCATAAGCCACTTATATCCCTGTTCTCTGAGAGTAAAGGGAAAATACCAATCGGCCCACATCCAGAGATGGGCGCTCATGTTGTCCGCATACAACTACGACATCCGCCACAGGCCAAGCATTTGAGAGTGAGCAATCACCCGTCACTGCCCGGCAAATCAAAACCTGGACAAGCCAAGATCCCTTATTATCTCGAGTCAAAAGCTGTGTGCTTCACGGGAGCTGGTCCAGTGTCCCAATGGAAATGCAGGAAGAGATAAAGTCATTCCAGTGGCACAAAAATGAATGTCTATACAGGCAGACTGCCTTCTGTGGGGCAATCGAGTAGTGGTCCCCAAGAAGGGCAGAGACACCTTCATCAATGACCTCCACAGTACCCACCCAGGCATCGTAATGATGAAAGCGATAGCCAGATCCCACGTGTGGTGGCCCGGTATCGATGTGGACTTAGAGTCCTGCGGGTTCACAGATGTAATACATACTCGCAGTTAAGCAACGTACCCAAGGAGGCGCTGCTAAGTTTATGGTTTTGGCCCTCCAAACTGTGGTCTAGGGTACACGTCAACTATGCAGGCCCGTTCTTGGGTAAAATGTTCCTTGTGGTTGTAGACGCGTACTCGAAGTGGATTGAATGTGAGATAATGTCGGCTAGCACGTCCGCTGCCACTACTGAAAGCCTGCGGGCCATGTTTGCCACACACGGCTTACCCGATGTCCTGGTGAGCGACAACAGGCCATGTTTTACCAGTGCTGAGTTCAAAGAATTCATGATCCGTAACGGGATCAAACATGTCACATCTGCCCCATTTAAACCAGCGTCCAATGGTCAGGCAGAGAGAGCAGTGCAAACCATCAAGCAAGGCTTGAAGAGGGTAACTGAAGGCTCACTGCAGACTCGCCTATCCCGAGTCCTGCTTAGCTGCCGCACGAGACCCCACTCACTCACTGGGATCCCACCTGCTGAACTGCTCATGAAAAGAGCACTTAAGACAAGGCTCTCGTTAGTTCACCATGATCTACATGAACAGGTAGAGAGCAGGCGGCTTCAACAAAGTGCATACCATGATAGTGCAAATATGTCACGCGAGATTGAAATCAATGATCCTGTATTTGTATTAAATTATGGACAAGGTCTCAAGTGGCTTCCTGGCACTGTCGTGGCCAAAGATGGGAGCAGGGTGTTTCGGGTAAAACTTTCAAATGGACTCATTCACCGGACCAAATCAAACTCAGATTCACGGACTACCCTGAGCAACCCACCTTGGACCCTACCTTTTTTGATCCCCCAACATACACACCAGTGGCAACCGGCACCACGGTTGACCTCGAAGCAGAAACCATCACCCACAGCAGCCCAGCAGGGCCCAACACACCAGGCAGCCCAGCAAGGCCAGCTGCACAGCAGCCCAGCGAGGGCCCAACAAATGATTCAATAACACCAGCTTTCACACCGAGACGATCAACCAGGGCAAGAAGGGCCCCAGATCGACTCACATTGTAAATAGTTACACTATTGACTTTGGGGGGGCGGGATTGTTGTTATGTATATAAACCTGTATTTACTCTGTACAGCCACCAGAGGGCTCATCCCCTGGAGTCCCAAGGGATCCCATAATCCCTTGGGAGCACAGGTATTTAAGGAGGCTTCACAGGTTGGCGAGGCACTCTGGAGACCTGCAATAAAAGACTAAGGTCACACTTTACTTTGAGCTCACAGTGTTCAGTCTGACCCTTTCTCCATACATAACACCTATGATGATGATTCCTACTTATACCTCTTCTGGACCCATCTTTTGTCCCTTTACATCTCCCTTTGCCTTGTACCATCATCCCTTTTGTCAATCACTCACTCATGCCTTCGCCCCTGTCACAGACCTTCCCTTTTGTTCCTTCTCCCCTCCCCCCACTTTCCCTGCCTCTGCACCTGCTTAAAACCCTGTTATATCTCTAATTTTTTCCCAATTCTGATAAAAGGACATCGACCGGAAATGTTAACGCTGTTTCTCTCCCCACAAATGCTGCCTGACCTGCTGAGTATTTCCAGCATTTTCTGTTTCTATTATATGAGGGAAGGTAGGGGTCAAGAATCATCCAATCGGGTAATGAAGTGTCTGTTCCCTTGGGGGCAGGGCGTGTATGATAATGGACGTGCCTAGCAACCAATGGCAGGAGTGTGGGGTCAGGGCGTGTGCAATAATGGACGTGACTAGCAACCAATGGCAGGAGTGTGGTGTTGGGGCGTGTGTGATAATGGACGTGCCTAGCAATCAATGGCGGGAGTGTGGGGTCGGGGCGTGTGTGATAATAGACGTGCCTAGCAACCAATGGCAGGAGTGTGGTGTTGGGGCGTGTGTGATAATGGACGTGCCTAGCAACCAATGGCGGGAGTGTGGGATCGGGGCCTGTGTGATAATGGACGTGCCAGGAGACCAATGGCAGTAATGTGGGATCGGGGCGAGTGTGATAATGGACGTGCCTAGCAACCAATGGCAGGAGTGTGGGATCGGGGCGTGTATGATAATGGACTTGCCTAGCAACCAATGGCAGGAGTGTGGTGTTGGGGCGTGTGTGATAATGGACGTGCCTAGCAATCAATGGCGGGAGTGTGGGGTCGGGGCGTGTGTGATAATGGACATGCCTAGCAACCAATGGCAGGAGTGTGGGGTCGGGGCCTGTGTGATAATGGACATGCCTAGCAACCAATGGCAGGAGTGTGGGGTCGGGGCGTGTGTGATAATAGACGTGCCTAGCAACCAATGGCAGGAGTGTGGTGTTGGGGCGTGTGTGATAATGGACGTGCCTAGTAACCAATGGCAGGAGTGTGGAGGCGGGGCGTGTGTGATAATAGACGTGCCTAGCAACCAATGGCAGGAGCGTGGGATCTGGGCGTGTGTGATAATGGACGTGCCTAGCAACCAATGGCGGGAGTGTGGGATCGGGGCCTGTGTGATAATGGACGTGCCAGGAGACCAATGGCAGTAATGTGGGATCGGGGCGAGTGTGATAATGGACGTGCCTAGCAACCAATGGCAGGAGTGTGGGATCGGGGCGTGTATGATAATGGACTTGCCTAGCAACCAATGGCAGGAGTGTGGTGTTGGGGCGTGTGTGATAATGGACGTGCCTAGCAATCAATGGCGGGAGTGTGGGGTCGGGGCGTGTGTGATAATGGACATGCCTAGCAACCAATGGCAGGAGTGTGGGGTCGGGGCGTGTGTGATAATAGACGTGCCTAGCAACCAATGGCAGGAGTGTGGTGTTGGGGCGTGTGTGATAATGGACGTGCCTAGTAACCAATGGCAGGAGTGTGGAGGCGGGGCGTGTGTGATAATAGACGTGCCTAGCAACCAATGGCAGGAGCGTGGGATCTGGGCGTGTATGATAATGGACGTGCCTAGCAACCAATGGCAGGAGTGTGGTGTCGGGGCGTGTGTGATAATGGATGTGCCTAGTAACCAATGGCAGGAGTGTGGGGTCGGGGCGTGTGTGATAATGGACGTGCCTAGTAACCAATGGCAGGAGTGTGGGGTCGGGGCGTGTGTGATAATTGATGGGCCTAGCAACCAATGGCAGGAGTGTGGTGTTGGGGCGTGTGTGATAATGGATGTGCCTAGTAACCAATGGCAGGAGTGTGGGGTTGAGGCGTGTGTGATAATTGATGGGCCTAGCAACCAATGGCAGGAGTGTGGGATCGGGGCGTATGTGATACTGGACGTGCCAGGCGACCAATGGCGGGAGTGTGGGGATGGGATAGTGGAAGCCGGAAGGGTCATGTGTTTATTTGTGTCATCATTAGGAATAAACGGGCCAT
The DNA here is from genome assembly GCF_044704955.1 of Pristiophorus japonicus. Lineage (NCBI taxonomy): Eukaryota > Metazoa > Chordata > Chondrichthyes > Pristiophoridae > Pristiophorus > Pristiophorus japonicus. Next base: position 13,539,597 of record NC_091983.1, read on the forward strand.
TTTCGGGGTGCCGCGAGGATCAGTGCTTGGGCGTCAGCTATTCACAATCTATATCAATGTTTAGATGAGGGGACCAAAGGTAATGGATCCAAGTTTGCTGATGATATAAAGCTAGGTGGGACTCAGGAGGTGTTAACGGGGGTGAGAAGGTTACCCAACCCATCTTGAGGCTGTTACTGTCCCTGTGAGAGGAGTCAACATGGAAACATTCACATTGTAATAAATGCTGAGTGTCTCCAGCCCTGGAGTCTCTGGAAATTAACGACTCATCTCCAAGACACTTCTGCCAGCAAAAAAACACAGGAGAGAAACATCATAGAGGTGGCAAAAAAATAGTTACCTTTATATTTTTTTGGAACTCTTTTGTTTACTAGCTACAAAAATATCAGGCATTGGAAGACAGTCAGCTTGACTGACAGTCAATAATCATACAATCGGGTAATGAAGATTCTGTTCGCTTTGCAGTTAGTGCAGGAGGAAGGCCGGTGACATAAGAACATAAGAAATAAGAGCAGGAGTAGGCCACCTGGCCCCTCAAGCCTGCTCTGCCATTCAATAATGAGAGAAGAAATTTCTCCTCATCTCAGTTTTAAATGGGCAGCCCCTTATTCTGAGACTATGCCCGCAGTTTTAGTTTCACCTATGAGTGGAAATATCCTCTCTGCATCCACCTTGTCAAGCCTCCTCATTATCTTATGTGTTTTGATAAGATCACCTCTCATTTTTCTGAACTTCAATGAGTATAGGCCTAATCTACTCAACCTAGCTTCATAAGTCAACCCCCTCATCTCCGGAATCTACCTAGTGAACCTTCTCTGAACAGCCTCCAATGCAAGTATATCCTTCCTTAAATATGGAGACCAAAACTGCACGCAGTACTCTAGATGTGGCCTCACCAATACTCTGTACAGTTGTAGCAGGACTTCTGCTTTTATACTCTATCCCCCTTGCAATAAAGGCCAACATTCCATTTGCCTTCCTGATCACTTGCTGTACCTGCATACTAACTTTTTGTGTTTCATGCACAAGGACCCCCAGGTCTCTCTGTACTGCAGCACTTTGCAATTTTTCTCCATTTAAATTATAATTTGCTTTTCTATTTTTTCTGGCAAAGTGGATAACCTCACATTTTCCAACATTATACTCCATCGACCAAATTTTTGCCCACTCACTTAGCCTGTCTATATCCCTTTGCAAATTTTTTGTGTCCTCCTCACAATTTGCTTTCCCACCCATCTTTGTATCATCGGCAAACTTGGCTACATTACACTCGGTCCCTTCATCCAAGTCATTAATATAGATTGTAAATAGTTGAGGACCCAGCACCGATCCCTGTGGAATCCCACTAGTTACTGTTTGCCAACTAGACAATGACCCATTTATCCTGACTCTCTGTTTTACTGTTCGTTAGCCAATCCTCTATCCATGCTAATATATTATCCCCAACCCCATGAACTTTTATCTTGTGCAGTAACCTTTTATGTGGCACCTTATCGAATGCTTTCTGGAAATCCAAATACACCACATCCAATGGTTCACCCTTATCCACACTGCTCGTTACATCCTCAAAGAATTCCAGAAAATTTGATTTCCCTTTCATAAAACCATGCTGACTCTGCTTGATTGAATTATGCTTTTCCAAATGTCTGCTACCGTTTCCTTAACAATGGACTGCAGCATTTTCCCAACCACAGATGTTAGGCTAACTGGTCTATAGTTTCCTGCTTTCTGTCTGCCTCCTTTTTTAAATAGGGGTGTTACATTTACGGTTTTCCAAGCACTGGGACTGTCCCAGAATCCAGTAGATTACAACCAATGCATCCACTATCTCTGCAGCCACTTCTTTTAAGACCCTAGGCTGCAAGCCATCAGGTCCAGGGGACTTGTCCACCTTTAGTCCCATTATTTTACCTAGTAGTACTTCATTAGTGATAGTGATTGTATTAAGTTCCTCCATACCTATAGCCCCCTGATTATCCACTATTGGGATGTTTTTAGTGTCTTCTACAGTGAAGACCGATACAAAATATTTGTTCAGCGTCTCTGCCATTTCTGTGTTCTCCATTATTAATTCCCCAGTCTCATCCTCCAGGGGACCAACTCTTTTTCTTTTAATGTACCTGTAGAAACTCTTGCTATCTGTTTTCATATTTCATGATAGTTTACTTTTATAATCTATCTTCCCTCTCTTTGTCATTTTTTTAGTCATTCTTTGCTGGTTTTTAAAAGTTTCCCAATCCTCTGGTCTCCCACTAATCTTGGCCACATTGTATGCTCTTGTTTTCAATTTGATACCATCCCTTATTTCCTTAGTTAGTCACGGATGGTTATCCCTTCTCTTACAGTCTTTCCTTCTCATTGGGATGTATCTTTGTTGCGAGTTATGAAATATCTCCTTAAATGTCTGCCACTGCTCATCAACCGTCCCATACTTTAATCTATTGTCCCAGTCCACTTTAGCCAACTCTGCCCTCATCCCTTTGTAGTCTCCTTTATTTAATGGCGGGAATGTGTGGGGGAGAGGCAGGAGGTCATGTGATGAAATCTCCAGCAATATATCCAACCAGAGTTGGTGACCCAGTGCTGCAGTGATGTAACCTGGCAGCGCTGTTCGAAGTCATGGCTATGATTGGGTAAGGCCTAAGCCTCTTGTCCGCTGGGACTTGGCAGATGTATTTCAGTACGTCAAACAGTCTGGCATCTCCCGATTCAGGCAACACTTGCGACTAACTTCACCTCTCCTCAAAGGTCATCCATGTTTACTCATGGAGGGTCCATGGAATGGAGATCACAAGAGGAGCAGTGAGTAAACACGTCAGATACAACAGCCCCACTTCTGACCTTATGATGGAGGGATGGTCATATTTACGAAAGGATATACTTGCTTTGGTGGCAGTTCAGAGAAGGTTCACTAGGTTGATTCCAGAGGTGAGGGGGGTTGACTTATAAGGAAAGGTTGAGTAGGTTGGATCTCTACTCATTGGAATTCAGAAGAATGAGAGGTGATCTTATCGAAATGTATAAGATTATGAGGGGGCTTGACAAGGTGGATGCAGAGAGGATGTTTCCACTGATGGGGGAGACTGGAACTAGAGGGCATGATCTTAGAATAAGGGGCCGCCCATTTAAAACTGAGATGAGGAGAAATTTTTTCTCTCAGAGGATTGTAAATCTGTGGAATTCGTTGCCTCAGAGAGCTGTGGAAGCTGGGACATTGAATATATTTAAGACAGAAATAGACAGTTTCTTCAACGACAAGGGGATAAGGGGTTATGGGGAGCGGGCAGGGAAGTGGAGCTGAGTCCATGATCAGATCAACCATGTTCGTATTAAATGGCGGAGCAGGCTCGAGGGGCCGTATGGCCTACTCCTGCTCCTATTTCTTATGTCCTTATGAAGATGTTTGGGCCTAGGACACTGCCCTGAGGAGCTCGTGAGCAATGTCCTGGGGCTGACATGACCGGCCTTCAACCACCACGCCATCTTCCTTTGTGCCAGATATGACTTCAGCCAGTGGAGAGTTTCCCACCTGATCCTCATTGACTTCACTACTGTACACTGAGGGGTGGAGAATGGACAGATCAGATAGAACTAATGCCCACAGAGGGGAGGACAATGGACAATGAAAGTGTCATGTATGTACATGCTGTTTGTAGCCACCAGATGGTGTCATTGTTGGAGGCCACTGTGCAGCACGCACATGGTGCTGCTTTGGTATAAAAGGCCAGCCATTTTGTGAGTCAGGCAATTTGGGCCAAAATAAAGCAGAAGCAAGGTTGTACCTTGCTTAGTTAAACAGTACTCAGTTTGTACCTTTATTGCATATATAACATTTGGCGACGAGAATACAAGAACCTTTGTTTACAAAATGAGCACGATTGGATTTTTAGAGCGATTCGTGGAGGGAGAAAATTGGGCAGACTTTGTGAGCCATTTGAACCAGTACTTCATGGTCAACAAAATGAAGGGTGTCGACGATGCAGATCAGCGCTGGGCCGTGTTCCTCACTGTGTGCGGTTCAAAGATCTACGGTCTGATAAAGAACCTACTCATGCCTAGTGATCCAACAGAGAAAACTTACGAGGAGTTGTTGTACATTGGTACAGGAGCACCTTAAGCCAGACGACGGCATCATCATCTCGAGATACGGGTTTTATACACACGTTTGATTGGAGGGCCAGAGCGCGGCGGAATTTGTTGCTGACCTGAGACGTCTAGCGGGACTGTGCAAGTTCGGGACGGTGTTGGCAGACATGCTGTGGAACTTCTTTGTTATCGGTATCAACCACGAGGTAAACTTCTAGCGGTGGAGGAGTTGGATTTAAAAAGGGCCAGCCAGATCGCTCAATCATGTAATCCGACGGACAGGAGTTTAAAGCAAATAGCGGTGAAGAACCGAACCTCGGCAAGTACTGTAAATGTGATTGATTCGGCGTTCCGCAGAGCGGCACAGGGCAGGGCCTATCCGGCTGCGTTCGCGGAAACCTGTGGCTGCCCAAAGTCCACCCATGAATGTATCCGACTTCTCCGTGTTGGCGTTGTGGGGGAAATCATCGGCACCAGCAGTGCCGATTTAAGCAATATAGTTGCAAAGTCTGAGAGTGGGGCATCTCCAGGACAAGTGTCCGCAGATGAGCAAGCGTGCTGCGACACACCACGTGGAGGATGAGTGTCAGACTAGCGCGGATCCGGATACGCAATCCGAGATGCCAGAGGATGAAGTGTATGGACTGTACTCTTTCATAACCAAGAATAAACTAATTTTGATTAATGTGAAGTTTAACGGGATATCGTTATCGATGGAACTGGACACAGGGGCAAGTCAATCGATCATGAACGAGAGGGCATTTAATAAGCTGTGGGATACTAAGACTGTGAGGCCAGGCTGAGCCCTATTAACGCCAAGCTGCGCACGTACACCAAAGAACTGATAAAGGTGATTGGCAGTGCACAAACTAATGTGTTGTATAACGGTGCAGTTCACGAGTTACTGCTGTGGATTGTTCCAGGCAATGGCCCAACGCTGCTCGGGAGGAGCTGGTTGGAGAAAATCAGATGCGACTGGAATGACATAAAGGCGTTGTCGTCGGAGGAAGATATATGTATTGAGCAAGTTCCCCTCGCTGTTCGAACCGGGTATCAGCAACTTCATGGGAGGCATTGTGGACTCAGATGCAAGACCCATCCATCATAAAGCTCGGGCAGTGCAGTATTTGATGAGGGAAAAGGTCGAAATTGAGCTGGACAGACTCCAGCATGAAGGGATCATATCACCGGTTGAATTTAATGAATGGGCCAACCCCATTGTTCCTGCGCTGAAAAGTGATGGCACAGTAAGAATCTGTGGAGACCACAAGGCTATATCAACAGGGTTTTGAAACAAGATCAGTTACCGAAGGCTGAAGACTTGTTTGCGACGCTAGCCGGAGGGAATTTGTTCACAAAACTGGACTCGACATTGGCCTATTATGGCGCAGGAGCTGGTCGAGACGTCAAAGAGACTTACATACATTAACACGCACAAAGGAGCTGTTTATTTACCACAGGTGCCCGCTCGGCTGCAACAATATGCCAGAGGAATATGGAAAGTCTACTGAAGTCCGTTCCCAGAACCGTCATGATCCAAGATGACATCCTGATCACCGGTCGTGACTCCAAGGAACATCTGAACAACCTTGAAGAGGTTCTATTGCGTTTGGACAGAGTGGGCCTCAGACTTAAACGCTCGAAGTGCGTCTTCATGGCACCGGAGGTCGAATTCCTCAGACGGAAAATCGGCGCTAATGGCATCAGACCTACTGACATGAAAATCAAAGCCATCAAGAATGCACCCAAGCTGCAGAACGTGAGGGAGCTGCGTTTGTCTCAACTACTTTGGTCTACTCAACTACTTTGGTAACTTCCTACCTAAATTTAACACCTTACTTGAACCACTGCACATGTTATTGAGAAAAGGCAACAACTGGGTGTGGGGCGCATTGCAAGACAGAGGTTTCGAGAAAGCCACTAGTCTTCTCTGCTCGAACAAGCTGCTGATACATTATGACCCATGTAAACATTTAGTTTTGGCCTGTGACGCATTGTCATATGGAATTGGTTGCGTGTTACAACAAGCCAATGAGTCCGGGAAACTTCAACCTGTCGTGTATGCATCCAAAAGTTTGTCTAAAGCAGAAAGAGCCTACAGTATGGTAGAAAAAGAAGCTTTAGTTTGTGTGTACAGTGTTAAAAAGATGCATCAATACCTGTTCAATCTGAGGTTCAAATTAGAGACCAATCACAAGCCGCTCATTTTGTTGTTTTCCGAGACCAAAGGTATCAATAACAACGCTTCATCCCGCTTCCAAAGGTGGGCGCTGACATTATCTGCCTATGATCATGTCATTCGCCACAGAGCTGGCACGGAGAATTGTGCCGATTCTTTGAGCCGGTTGCTGTTGCCCACACCGGAGGTGGAAACACCACAACCGGCAGATTTAATGTTAATCATGGATGCTTTTGAGAGTGAAGGTACCCCTGTCACGGCTCAACAAGTTAAGACCTTGACCAGCCAGGACCCGATATTATCGGTGGTAAAGGGTTGCATCCTCAAAGGGGATTGGTCTGCTATACCTAAGCAAAATGTGCGAGGAGGCCAAACCGTATATTCGTCGCAAGGACGAACTGTCTATTCAAGCAGATTGCATTTCTCAACGCTGCAAGCATGAAGAGGTCAGGCGCAGGCAGCGGAAGGAGCGTGCGGCAAATCAGTCCCACTCCCCCCTTCCCCCAATGAATGTCTGTCCCACCTGTGACAGGGTCTGTGGCTCTCGTGTTGGACTGTTCAGCCACCAAAGAACTCACTTTAGTAGTGGAAGCAAGTCTTCCTCGACCCCGAGGGACTGCCTATGATGATGATATTGTGGGGCAATCGAGTTATAATGCCTAAGAAAGGAAGAGGGAAGTTTGTGCGTGAGTTACACAGCACACATCCTGGTATAGTGATGATGAAGGCCATCGCCAGGTCCCACGTTTGGTGGCCAGGAATTGATTCTGAGCTGGAAGCATGCGTGCATCAGTGCAACACCTGCATGCAGCTCAGCAAAGCACCAGTGGAATCGTCGCTGAGTCTGTGGTCATGGCCATCCAAACCTTGGTCCAGGATCCATGTAGATTTTGCAAGTCCCTTCCTGGGCAAGATGTTTTTAGTGGTGGTGGATGCTTATTCGAAGTGGATAGAATGCATAATCATGTCATCCAGTACATCCACGGCAGCCATAGAAAATCTCAATGTCATGTTCGCGACACATGGTCTGCCTAACACAGTGGTGAGCGACAATGGCTCGTGCTTCACCAGTCAGGAGTTTCAGGAGTTTGTAAAACTTAACGGCCTAAAACATGTAAGGTCAGCACCGTTCAAGCCTGCGTCCAACGGGCAAGCAGAACGTGCAGTACAAATTATCAAGCAAAGCATGAGGAGAGTAACCCAAGGGTCACTGAAGAACCGCTTGTCTTGCATACTGCTGAGTTACAGGACAAGACCCCACACACCCACAGGGGTCTCACCTGCTGAACTCATGATGAAAAGAGGTCTTAAGACCAAGCTATCTCTTGAACACCCGGATTTAAGTAATCATGTTGAATGCAGAAGACAGAGTCAACAGGGGTACCACGATCACACAACTGTGTCACGCGAGATTTCTGTTAATGATCCTGTATATGTGTTGAATTATGGTCAGGGTCCCAAATGGATCGCTGGTACAGTCACGGCCAAGGAGGGCACAGAGCATTTATTATTAAGCTCAAGAATGGGCAAACTTGCAGGAAATACATGGATCAAACAAAGCTGAGGCACACAGACGAGCCTGAGCAGTCAGACGAAGAAACCGTCGATGACCAACCAACCTACCAGCAGCCTTCAGTGGACTCAAGTGAACCTGGAATTTTCATCACGGACTTGTTCAATAAAAATGGACTTGCAATTCCTGACATGGCCAATGCCACCCCCAACAAGTCAGTCATCCAGCCACCAGCCACAACAGACTCAACACATTCACCCAAGGCCGGAATCGAACTGAGACGGTCAACCTGGGAGCGTAAAGCACCGGACCGTCTCAATGTGTGAAAGACTGGTAAGATCTCAGAGGAGCGTATTGTCATGTATGTACATTCTGTTTGTAGCCACCAGATGGTGTCATTGTTGGAGGCCACTGAGCAGCACGCACATGGTGCTGCTCTGGTATAAAAGGCCAGCCATTTTGTGAGTCAGGCACCTTGGGCCAAAATTAAGCAGAAGCAAGGTTGTACCTTGCTTAGTTAAACAGTACTCAGTTTGAACCTTTATTGCATACATAACAGAAAGAAAGAGAGGTGGAGAGGCGGAGAGGTAGAGGGAGGGAATTCCAGAGCTTGGAGCCTAAACAGCCGAAGGCACGGCCGCCAATGGTGGGGTGAAGGGGGTGGGAGTGGAATTGGAGGAACACAGAGTCCTCAGTGGATTGTAAGGCTGGAAGAGGTTACAGAGATAGGGAGGCCATAATAATGTTGAGGGATGATAGGTTTTTGACATGGAATTAAGCGTAAGTTGTGTCGCCTCTCGGCTTCGGTGTGGGTGTCACGCAGGGGGGGTCATCAGCCAGGTTGCGAGGCTATATCCTTAGTCCCCAAGCATCCAGCATTGACCTTGTGGCTGATTGTTAAACAAGTCAGATACAGTGCTCTCATGCAGGATGTGAGCATCATGGATGCTGCCCGGAAATTTTGTATTCACTGCCAGTATAATTTGCCGGTGGTCGACAACGAGTTGCACATTCAGGGAGTAGAATCCGTGCGGTTCCTGAAAACCTCTGCATCCTGAAAAGGTGCCCACATCGCGATGTGCGTACAGTCTATTGCTCCCTGCACCTTGGGGATTTAGCAATTCGGTAGAATCTTAGAGCCCTCTTAGTTTGAGCCTCCCTGGTCATAGGGAAGCTGATAAAGTCCACCCTGCATGTTTATAGGGCTTCAGTGACCTGTCTAATGTGTGGCATGCTGAGACAGACCGCAAATGTCGCCAGCTGAGGCCAAAAAGAACCCGAGGCGTAGAATGACAGTGCCGTGGTGACTTTGACTTCGACGGACAGCGCAGTACTGATGGTGCTGGCAGGCTGCAGATCTCCCCTTATGAGCTGGCATACCTCAGCGATAACCTCTTTGTGGAAGCGCAGTCTCCGAAGGCAGGTGGTGTTGGGCAAGTTGAGGTAAGACCGCTTCTCCATGTACTTGCGGGAGGTGTAACGTCTGGTCCTCCTCATCAGTCTGGCACATCTTACCTTGGGCACATAATGCTGTGGAGCGTACCTTCGGCCATTTCGAGTTTGCAGCATGTAATTGGTCATCAAGAGAGGATGAGAAAGGACAGGCCCCATTCCAATAGCTATCTGTTTTCCACCGATTGGTCACAAAGAATAAATGTCTCGACAAAGGCACCTATTAAATTCCAATCGTCCACAGTATGATAAAGATGTTTGTTCAGATTCACATCACCTCCAAACACCTCCAGAGTACATCCAAACTCCTCTGAGGTTGAAGCAGAGCAGCCTTTTAAATGATACGACAGGTGATTTAGAATATGGCGTCCATACCACTGTGAGTAGTTCCGGTTAGTTCCACTTTTTCCCGGTGTTTTTTTGGGCGAGCAATGTTGGGGATGTGTTTTGTGTGAGTTGGTGAAAGTGACGCTGGGCGATCTCCTGGGCGTTAGTTTCAGCAAATGTGATCTTTACGACAAAATAAAGTGGGCGGTCAGTATTATTGAATCTCGGCACTAATTACATGCAGAATCTAATGCCGGGCAATATTATGGGAGTTGGATTCGCCCATTCTGATGAGTCCACCCAAAAAAAGTAGGCGCGCGGAATTATTTTTCCCCAGGGTTAGGCACATGGGGAAAGTAAAGCTCGGCAATAAGTGTCCGAAAAATGGGCACTTTGTGGCTAAATGGCCGATATCTGGGCGTTATACATGCAAAAAAAGTGTAAAATCTAGCCCATGGACAATGAGGGAGAGGAGAAGATCTTCTGGTCCATCGACTGTTCCACACAATTGTGATAAAAACCAGAAAGGAACACAGGCCAATTTGGGGATAAATAATTGGGGGAACTTCCTCGCTAACCCATCTAGGCAACCGAAGCTAGTCCAGGAGATCACTTTGGCCTTGGTCGTTCTATGCAGTTCCTACCTTTAGTACGAGGTGCTCTGTGCATTACCGTAACACCAGGCAGTAGTTAGAGACCTGCCCATTGCCCGGTTGAGCTCTCCCTACTCTAAGTATCTCGAGGAAAGGAGATTAAACGGGCCCACGTCATGCTGCCAGATAGTTCTAAAGCCGTTCTTAGGCCGGATTAAAAAGTAAAACCGAGGCAAGGGATTGGTTGTGGGAAAAGCGTCCCTCCCTCTCCCAGAGATTCTCAGTCTCACGCTTCCTTTGTCCTGTTCGGTCGAGTGGATTTCAGTGGGTCTCTTCTGTACTAGGGTTGATGGTCAGTTCTCGGTCCATGATTGAGTGACTGTTCTTAGCAAGATGGCTTTTCGTGGCCTGGTCAATAGTACGTGGAGGAACCATAACAGTACCATTCACCCCAAGGAGACTCCCATCTCAGGGCAAGGGGAGACTGTAATCGGCGCCTACCTGCTGAGTCTCGGTACGTAGCACTGATTCACAATCTACATAGGCTACATACATTACATAGAATGATATACATTATATAGAATTATATACATTACATCGAATGTCCAGCACAGAAACAGGACATTCGACCTGACTGCTCCGTGCCGGTGTTTATGCTCCACATGAGCCTCCTCCCACCCCTCTTCATCTCACCCTATCATCATATGCTTCTATTCCTTTCTCCCTCATGTGTTTATCTAGCTTCCCCTTAAATGCATCGATACTATTCACTGCAACCACTCCCTGTGGCAGCGAGTTCCACATTCTCACCATTCTCTGAAGCTGTTTCTCCTGAATTCCCGCTTAGACTTATTGGTGACTATCTTATATTTATGGCCCCTAGTTTGGTCTTGCACGCAAGTGGAAACAGCTTCTCTACATCTGAGGACCACCATCAACACAACTACTTGTATTTATATAGCGCCTTTATTAACATAGAAACATAGAAACATAGAAAATAGGTGCAGGAGCAGGCCATTCAGCCCTTCTAGCCTGCACCGCCATTCAATGAGTTCATGGCTGAACATGAAACTTCAGTACCCACTTCCTGCTTTCTCGCCATAACCCTTGATCCCCCGAGTAGTAAGGACTTCATCTAATTCCCTTTTGAATATATTTAGTGAATTGGCCCCAACCACTTTCTGTGGCAGAGAATTCCACAGGTTCACCACTCTCTGGGTGAAGAAGTTTCTCCTCATCTCGGTCCTAAATGGCTTATCCCTTATCCTTAGACTGTGACCCCTGGTTCTGGACTTCCCCAACATTGGGAACATTCTTTCTGCATCTAACCTGTCTAAATCCGTCAGGATTTTAAACGTTTCTATGAGGTCCCCTCTCATTCTTCTGAACTCCAGTGAATACAAGCCCAGTTGATCCAGTTTTTCTTGATAGGTCAGTCCCACCATCCCGGGAATCAGTCTGGTGAATCTTCGCTGCACTCCCTCAATAGCAAAAATGTCCTTCCTCAAGTTAGGAGACCAAAATTGTACACAATACTCCAGGTGTGGCCTCACCAAGGCCCTGTACAACTGTAGCAACACCTCCCTGCCCCTGTACTCAAATCCCCTCGCTATGAAGGCCAACATGCCATTTGCTTTCTTAACCGCCTGCTGTACCTGCATGCCAACCTTCAATGACTGATGTACCATGACACCCAGGTCTCGTTGCACCTCCCCTTTTCCTAATCTGTCACCATTCAGATAATAGTCTGTCTCTCTGTTTTTACCACCAAAGTGGATAACCTCACATTTATCCACATTATACTTCATCTGCCATGCATTTGCCCACTCACCTAACCTATCCAAGTCACTCTGCAGCCTCATAGCATCCTCCTCGCAGCTCACACTGCCACCCAACTTAGTGTCATCCGCAAATTTGGAGATACTACATTTAATCCCCTCGTCTAAATCATTAATGTAAAATGTAAACAGCTGGGGCCCCAGCACAGAACCTTGCGGTACCCCACTAGTCACTGCCTGCCATTCTGAAAAGTACCATTTACTCCTACTCTTTGCTTCCTGTCTGACAACCAGTTCTCAATCCACGTCAGCACACTACCCCCAATCCCATGTGCTTTAACTTTGCACATTAATCTCTTGTGTGGGACCTTGTCGAAAGCCTTCTGAAAGTCCAAATATACCACATCAACTGGTTCTCCTTTGTCCACTTTACTGGAAACATTCTCAAAAAATTCCAGAAGATTTGTCAAACATGATTTCCCCTTCACAAATCCATGCTGACTTGGACCTATCATGTCACCATTTTCCAAATGCGCTGCTATGACATCCTTAATAATTTATTCCATCATTTTACCCACTACTGAGGTCAGGCTGACCGGTCTATAATTCCCTGTTTTCTCTCTCCCTCCTTTTTTAAAAAGTGGGGTTACATTGGCTACCCTCCACTCCATAGGAACTGATCCAGAGTCAATGGATTGTTGGAAAATGACTGTCAATGCATCCGCTATTTCCAAGGCCACCTCCTTAAGTACTCTGGGATGCAGTCCATCAGGCCCTGGGGATTTATCGGCCTTCAATCCCATCAATTTCCCCAACACAATTTCCCGACTAATAAAGATTTCCCCCAGTTCCTCCTCCCTACTAGACCCTCTGACCCCTTTTATATCCGGAAGGTTGTTTGTGTCCTCCTTAGTGAATACTGAACCAAAGTACTTGTTCAATTGGTCTGCCATTTCTTTGTTCCCCGTTATGACTTCCCCTGATTCTGACTGCAGGGGACCTACGTTTGTCTTTACTAACCTTTTTCTCTTTACATACCTATAGAAACTTTTGCAATCCGCCTTAATGTTCCCTGCAAGCTTCTTCTCGTACTCCATTTTCCCTGCCCTAATCAAACCCTTTGTCCTCCTCTGCTGAGTTCTAAATTTCTCCCAGTCCCCGGGTTCGCTGCTATTTCTGGCCAATTTGTATGCCACTTCCTTGGCTTTAATACTATCCCTGATTTCCCTAGATAGCCACGGTTGAGCCACCTTCCCTTTTTTATTTTTACGCCAGACAGGAATGTACAATTGTTGTAATTCATCCATGCGGTCTCTAAATGTCTGCCATTGCCCATCCACAGTCAACCCCTTAAGTATCATTCGCCAATCTATCCTAGCCAATTCATGCCTCATACTTTCAAAGTTACCCTTCTTTAAGTTCTGGACCATGGTCTCTGAATTAACTGTATCATTCTCCATCCTAATGCAGAATTCCACCATATTATGGTCACTCTTCCCCAAGGGGCCTCGCACAATGAGATTGCTAATTAGTCCTCTCTCATTACACAACATCCAGTCTAAGATGGCCTCCCCCCTAGTTGGTTCCTCGACATATTGGTCTAGAAAACCATCCCTTATGCACTCCAGGAAATCCTCCTCCACCGTATTGCTTCCAGTTTGGCTAGCCCAATCTATGTGCATATTAAAGTCACCCATTATAACTGCTGCACCTTTATTGCATGCACCCCTAATTTCCTGTTTGATGCCCTCCCCAACATCACTACTACTGTTTGGAGGTGTGTACACAACTCCCACTAACGTTTTTTGCTCTTTGGTGTTCTGCAGCTCTACGCATATAGATTCCACATCATCCAAGCTAATGTCTTTCCTAACTATTGCATTAATCTCCTCTTTAGCCAGCAATGCTACCCCACCTCCTTTTCCTTTTATTCTGTCCTTCCTGAATGTTGAATACCCCTGGATGTTGAGTTCCCAGCCCTGATCATCCTGGAGCCACGTCTCCGTAATCCCAATCACATCATATTTGTTAACATCGATTTGCACAGTTAATTCATCCACCTTATTGCGGATACTCCTTGCATTAAGACACAAAGCCTTCAGGCTTGTTTTTTTTATTGTAGCAAAACATCCCAAGGCGCTTCACAGGAGCGTTGTAAAACAAAATTTGTCACTAAGCCACATAAAGAGATATTGGGGCAGATGACTAAAAGCCTTGACAAAGAGGTCTTAAAGGAGGGAAGAGAGGTAGAGAGGCGGAGAGGTTTGGGGAGGGAGGTCCGGAGCTTGGGGCCCAGGCAGCTGAAGGCACGGCCACCAATGGTTGAGCAATTAAAATCGGGGATGCTCAAGAGCCCAGAATTAGATAAGCGCAGATATCTTGGGGGTAGGGGGATTGTGGGGCTGGAGGAGATTACAGAGATAGGGAGGGGCAAGGCCATGGAGGGATTTCAAAACAAGGATGAGAATTTTAAAATCGAGGCACTGCTGAATTGGGAACTAATGTAGGTCAGCGAGCACAAGGGTAATGGGTGAGCGGGACTTGGTGCGAGTTAGGACATGGGCAGCCGAGTTTACGGAGGGTAGAATGTGGGAGGCTAGCCAGGAGGGTGTTGGAATAGTCAAGTCTAGAGGTAACAAAGGCATGGATGAGGGTTTCAGCAGCAGATGAGTTGAGGCAAGGGGCGGAGACGGGCAATGTTACGGAGGTGGAAATAGGTGGCGTTAGTAATGTGGTTGGAAGCTAATCTCGGGGTCAAATATGACACCAAAGTTGTAGACAGTTTGGTTCAGCCTCAGAGAGATGCCACGTAGAGGAATGGAGTCACTGTCCAATGAACGCAGTTTGTGACGGGGATCAAAGATAATGGCTTCGGTCTTCCCAATATTTAGTTGGGGGAAATTGCTGCTCATTCAGTACAGCAGTCTGACAATTTAGAGACAGTCGAGGGGCCGAGAGAAGTGGTGGTGAGGTAGAGCTGGGTGTAATCAGCGTACATGTGGAAACTGACGCCGTGCTTTCGGCTGAAGTCGCTAAGGGGCAGCATATAGATGAGAAATAGGAGGGGGCTAGGGATAGATCCTTGGGGGACACCAGAGGTAACAATGCGGGGGTGGGAAGAGAAGCCATTGCAGGAGATTCTCTGGCTACGATTAGATAGATAAGAATGGAACCAGGCGAGTGCAGTCCCACCCAGCTGGACGATGGTGGAGAGGCGTTGGAGGTGAATGGTTTGGTCAACCGTGTCAAAGGCTACAGACAGGTCGAGAAGGACGAGGAGGGAGAGTTTACCTTTGTCACAGTCACAAAGGATGTCATTTATGACTTTGATAAGAGCCGTTTCGGTACTGTGGCAGGGACGGAAACCTGTTTAGAGAGATTGAAACATAGAGTTCCGGGAATGATGGGCACGGATTTGGGAGGCCACAACACTTTCAAGGACTTTGGAGAGGAAAGGGAGGTTGGAGATGGGGCAGTAGTTTGCAAGGACGGCGGGATCAAGGGTTGTTTTTTTTTGAGGAGCGGGCTGATGATGGCAGATTTAAAGGAGATGGGGACAGTACCTGAGGAGAGAGAACCGTTAACAATGTCGGCTAACACGGGAGCCAGAAAAGGAAAGTTGGGTGATCAGCAGTTTAGTGGGAATAGAGTCAAGGGAGCAGGAAGTGGCTCTCATGGACAAGATGACCATGGAGGGGCAGGAAGAAAAATCGGAGAGAAGCTGGAGAAAGATTCGAGTTCAGGGTTAGGGTCGGGGGAACCCCTTGATAATTTTAAAGTTCTTTATTCTTTCTAGAGGAAAGAGCTCCAGACTGTTCAATCTTTTTCTGTCGAGGAAATGTAAAATATTATGTTTATACTGTACCTATGAATGACTCCATAAAACAATATGTTGAACTCAAACTGTAGTGACCTTGGTCCTTTATTCCAAACTCCAGAGTGAGACAGCCACATGGTGGCTCCCCTTTTATACAACCCCTGCCACCAGGACAGGACAGGAAACCTCGGTCTCCACCAGTTGCACCCTCTAGTGGTGCCAGCATGTATATACACAGTGTAAACCTTATTGATAGTACATCAGGTAACAAGTCTCCATCTTATGCAACTATACAGTGACTATACAGAGAGTACATCTATAGTCCGCATATCTAACATAAAGTGTCCATGTTTCGGGGGGGTGGGGGTGGGTGGGAGCAGGGGTTTTCCAGACTGCAGGCTCAGCTACAATTAAAAACTGTTTCACACACTCCCCTTCCGGGTATTATTTCTTCAAACTTTGTAAGGAGCAGATTGAAGACGGAGATCTGTTGTCAATAATCCATCTTCTCGCTGTGCTTCTGCCCTTAGGCTGGTTATCCTGGCTTGGAAACAGCGTGGTGATATTTGTGTTGTCCAAGCAGAGGACACTACAAGCACAAGATTATTTAACCTTCAACCTGGCCATCTCAGATGCCAGTATTTCACTTTTTGGATACTCCCGTGGCATTCTAGAGATTTTCAACATATTTCGAGATGACGGTTTTCTGATTACAGCCATATGGACCTGTCAGGTAAGATGCACCAGCAAGCCATCCAACTGTAGTGAGCTTCTACATTCCTCCATGGTGTCAGCTGTGTAGTTTTTAACTTTTTAACTACTTAGCAGTTTTTTGCTCATTATAGCAATTCAACTATTCTCAGGGTTAATATTTAATTCAAACAAGGAGACTCTTGTTCAGATTATAACAAATGCTTTTAATACAGGTATATTGAGTAAAAACAACAGAGATTTATCAAGCAAATTACATTCTGTTACAAAAAGTAATACTTAACAAGTGATAGTCACAGCCTGTTCTTGATCGAACCCTCTCAAGCGACCACGGTGCTGACCCCTTATCCTCTTTTCGTTCTGAATATTCTTTCCTCCTGTTGTCTTGATTCGCGCTGCCTCCAGAGTTCAATAGCTGTTACTTTATACCCCTATTCCTCCCATTCAAATACTGTGAAAATCTGCAGCTGTTTCGGCCTTACACTAGATCATTCTAAGTCTACTGTCTTTGACCTTCTATGTTATCTCTATCTCCCCTCCCTCTCTGTGGCAGGAATCACGTCTCTGAGAACAATTATACAGACCATGTCACACAGAATTCTGAGCCTAGCTTTACAAAATTATGATAAGAAATGATACATGCTGCATAGATTTATTTTATTGATTAATCATTTTGTCCTTGATCATTCTAGTTCTAAATGAAGCTGTATCAGCAGTTACAAAAATGGTTAAACTAATAATGGCTCAATTTACCATGATGCCTTGCTTCTCAGCCTTTCTCCAGTTTAAAACCCATTTTATGTTATACGGCCATATTCTATCATTTATAAGCGAGTTTTACATACAATCAATGCATATAAAGGAAGTTACAAACATAAAGGTTATTCACTAAAGACGTGTAAAATAAACTTCTTAATTCTAATTTTGAATATCTGTCAGTAGGTGATATCTTACAGCTGTGGCTCAGTGGGTAGCACTCTCTCGCCTCTGAGTCACGAGGTTGTGGGTTCAAGTCCCACTCCAGAGAGTGGAGCACACAATCCAGGCCGACACTCCAGTGCAGTGCTGAGGGAGCGCTGTTGGAGGTGTCGTCTTTTGGATGAGACGTTAAACCGAGGTCCCATCTGTCCTTTCGGGTGGATGTACCATATCCTACGGGCACTATTTGAAGAAGAGCAGGGGAGTTATCCCTGGTGCTCCAGCCAATATTTATCCCTGAATCAACATCACTAAACATAGAATATCTGGTCATTATCACATTGCTGTTTGTGGGAGCTTGCTGTGCACAAATTGGCTGCCGCGTTTCCTACATTACAATAGTGACTACACTCCAAAAGTACTTAATTGGCTGTAAAGTGTTTTAGGGCATCCTGAGGTCGTGAAAGGCGCTATAGAAATGCAAGTTCCTTCTTTCCACACTTTCCCTCGCTAGTCCTGTCCTTTCACTACAACTACCGTCCAGGAGTCTGCTGACATTTCCCTTCCACACCTTTCCTGAGGCCACTGTTAACCTCCACCGACCATTGACTCCCACAGTGTTACATTTAAAGGAAGGAGAAAGACTTGCATTTAAGGGATCAAACCCCAATTCTGTAGAGTAAGGAATAACTCCGCCCCCCCCTCCCCCATTCTGTAGTGTAAGGAATCACACCCCCATTCTGTCGTCATAGAATCATACAAATTAACAGCACGGAAGGAGGCCATTTCGGCCCATCATGTCTGCGCCGGCCGACAAAGAGCTATCCAGCCTAATCCCACTTTCCAGCTCTTGGTCCGCAGCATCACCACTCCCACGTCCTCATTCCCATAATCCCCATTCCCCATTCCCGGGCCTCCCGGAAATAGTGGCGTACCAAGGGTCTAGCGAGAATGAGGAAGGGAAAGCAATTAGTAAAAAAAAGTACTGGAGACATTAATGGAACTGAAAGCCGATAAATCTTCCAAAATTCCACAGATTCTAGAACGGTTCCCGCGGATTGGAAGGTAGCAAATGTAACCCCGCTATTTAAGAAAAGAGGGAGAGAGAAAACGGGGAACTACAGACCAGTTAGACTGACATCAGTAGCAGGGAAAAATGCTAGAATGTATTATTAAGGACGTGGTAACAGGGCACTTAGAAAGTAATAATAGGATTGGGCAGAGTCAACAGGGATTTATGAAAGGGAAATCATGTTTGACAAATCTGTTGGAGTTTTTTGAGGTTGTAACTAGCAGAATAGATCAGGGGGAACCAGTGGATGTGGTGTATTTGGATTTTCAGAAGGCATTCGATAAGCTGCCACACAAGAGATTATTGAACAAAATTAGGCTCATGGGATTGGGGGTAATATACTAGCATGGATTGAGGCTTGGTTAACGGACAGAAAACAAAGAGTAGAAATAAACGGGTCATTTTCGGGTTGGCAGGCTGTAACTAGTGGGGTGCCGCAGGGATCAGTGTTTGGGCCCCAGCTATTCACAATCTGTATCAATGATTTGGATGAGGGAACCAAATGTAATATATCCAAGTATATCCAGAATATTTTTTAAATGGTGAGAGATTGTGAAATGTTGCTGTTCAGAGAGTCCTGGATGTCCTGTACACAAATCACTGAAAGTTAACAGGCAGGTACAGCAAGCAATTAAGAAAGCAAATGGAATATTGGCCTTTATTACAAGAGGATTTTGAGTTTAAGAGTAAAGACATCTAACTGCAATTATATAGGGCCCTGGTGAGACCGCACCTCGAGTATTGTGTACAGTTTTGGTCTCCTTATCTAAGGAAGGATATTCTTGGCATTGATGGAATGCAACTAAGGTTCACCAGACTGATTCCTGGGATGGGGGGATTGTCCTATGAGGAGAGATTGAGTAGACTAGGTCTATATTCTCTAGAGTTTAGAAGAATGAGAGGTGATCTCATTGAAACATACAAAATTCTTCCAGGGCTAGACAGGGTAGAGGCAGGGAGGATGTTTCCTCTGGCTGTGGCGTCTGGAACCAGGGGTCACAGTCTCAGAATAAGGGGCCGACCATTTAGGACTGAGATGAGGAGAAACTTCTTCACTCAGAGGGTGGTGAATCTTTGGAATTCTCTACCCTAGAGGGCTGTGGAGGCTCAGTCTTTGAGAATATTCAAGACATATATCGATAGATTTTTGGATATTAAGGGAATCAAGGGATATGGGGATAGTGCAGGAAAGTGGAGTTGAGGTAAAGATCAGCCATGATCTTATTGAATGGTGGAGCAGGCTCGAGGGGCCGAATGGCCGACTCCTGCTCCTAATTCTTATGTTCTTTCTCTTTCTCTCATTCCTCCTTTCTCTCTCTCTCTCATTTTCTCTCTTTTCTCTTTCTCTCTCTTTCTCTCTTATTCTTTCCTCCTTTCTCTCTCTCTTTCTTTCTCTTTCACTCATTCTTTCTTTCTGTTTTTCTTCCATTCTCTTTCTTTCTTTCTCCTTTCTTTCATTCTTTCTTTCTCGCTCTTCCTTTCTCTCTCTCTCTCTTTCATTCTTTCTCAGTCTCTTTCTTTCTCTCTCTCCCTTTCTTTCTCTCTTTATCTGTCTTTCTCTGTCTTTCCTTCTTTGTCCCTCCCTTTCTCTCTTTCACGTTTTTGGACTATTTTTGAAGCCAGTGAAATCTCGTTAAACACGAGTCTTGTATTTTCAGATTGATGGTTTCCTCACACTGCTCTTTGGTCTGGCCAGCATCAATACACTGACAGTGATCAGCATCATAAGGTATATTAAAGGCTGTCACCCATACAGAGGTAACTTTATTTTAGTTTCCACCCAGTTAAAGGTTCATTCCTCGATCCTGATTCCCGATGGTGACCCACCTAAAGTGCTTCTGACCTGCGCTTCCTGCTGGGAATGTGGGATCGAGGAACTTGGCCTCCTGCCTAAAAAAAAATTCAAACATTTTTTCTTAACACGGGTATCTTGTAATGTTACGTACAGTGTGGCTTTCTCAGAGCTCAGAGACTCCTATCGGAGTTGTACTGCTCTGCACCTTCTGCAGGTTGCACTTTCTAATAATAAGTATTACAGCAGACTGCATGTGTTAAACACCAGACAATCCCCTTATGGGCACCAGGGTGGGAAATGGAACCAGTGGTGGGTGAGAAATGGGTGGGAGTGGATCCGCCCTCCGATACAAGCTCCCTCAACGCCTGCCCCCCACCTCCCGCATTTCTCTTTCTATTTACTTCAATGTCCTGGCCCCTGAATGTTGGGGATGGGGATGGGGGGGATGGGAATGGGATTGGGGATAGGAGTTGGATTGAGGGATGGGGTGGGAAATGGGGGTGGGGATCGGGGGAAGGGGATGGGGGATATGGAGATGGGGGGATGGGGTGGGGATGGATGGGGATCGGGGGAAGGGGATGGGGAAGGAGATGGGGGGGGATGGGATGGAAGGGGGAAGGGGATGAGGAGGGGATAGATGGGGTCAAGGGAATGGGGGGAGGAGATGGATGGGAGATGGGGAAGGGGATGTGGAAGGGGATGAGGGGTGGGGATGGAGATGGATGGGGAAGGGGGCTGGGGAAGAGGATTGAGATGGATGGGGTCTGGGATGGATGGAGGTGGGGATGGGGACGGGGTTGGGGGATATGGAGTTGTGGTTGGGGTCTAGGATGGATGGAGGTGGGGGCGGGGAAGGGGTTGGGCGATATGGAGATGTGGTTGGGGTCTGGGATGGATGGAGGTGGGGGTGGGGAAGGGGTTGGGAGATGTGTTTAGGGTCTGGGATGGATGGAGGTGGGGCGGGGAAGGGGTTGGGGGATATGGAGATGTGGTTGGGGTCTAGGATGGATGGAGGTGGGGTGGGGAAGGGGTTGGGGGATATGGAGATGTGGTTGGGGTCTAGGATGGATGGAGGTGGCGGGGAAAGGGTTGGGGGATATGGAGATGTGGTTGGGGTCTGGGATGGATGGAGGTGGGGGCGGGAAGGGGTTGGGGGATATGATGATGTGGTTGGGGTCTGGGATGGATGGAGGTGGGGGCGGGGAAGGGGTTGGGGGATATGATGATGTGGTTGGGGTCTGGGATGGATGGAGGTGGGGGTGGGGGATATGGAGATGTGTTTGGGGTCTGGGATGGATGGAAGGAGGTGGGGTTGTGGGATATGGAGATGTGGTTGGGGTCTGGGATGGATGGAGGTGGGGGTGGGGAAGGGGTTGGGGGATATGGAGATGTGGTTGGGGTCTGGGATGGATGGATGGAGGTGGGGTTGTGGGATATGCAGATGTGGTTGGGGTCTGGGATGGATGGAGGTGGGGGTGGGGGATATGGAGATGTGGTTGGGGTCTGGGATGGATGGAGGTGGGGGTGGGGGATATGGAGATGTGTTTGGGGTCTGGGATGGATGGATGGAGGTGGGGTTGTGGGATATGGAGATGTGGTTGGGGTCTGGGATGGATGGAGGCGGGGGTGGGGAAGGGGTTGGGGGATATGGAGATGTGTTTGGGGTCTGGGATGGATGGATGGAGGTGGGGGCGGGGAAGGGGTTGGGGGATATGGAGATGTGGTTGGGGTCTGGGATGGATGGAGGTGGGAGCGGGGAAGGGGTTGGGGGATATGATGATGTGGTTGGGGTCTGGGATGGATGGAGGTGGGGGCGGGGAAGGGGTTGGGGGATATGATGATGTGGTTGGGGTCTGGGATGGATGGAGGTGGGGGTGGGGGATATGGAGATGTGTTTGGGGTCTGGGATGGATGGATGGAGGTGGGGTTGTGGGATATGGAGATGTGGTTGGGGTCTGGGATAGATGGAGGTGGGGGTGGGGAAGGGGTTGGGGGATATGGAGATGTGTTTGGGGTCTGGGATGGATGGAGGTGGAGGTGGGGGATATGGAGATGTGGTTGGGGTTTGGGATGGGCCTGAGGTTGGAGCAGCAGAGAGGATAAGGAATAAAACAGCGGCTGCAATAAGAGGGAGGACGGCGGATGTAGGGAGAAGGGTTATAACTGACTGGGGTGCCCGGAGATGGTTTCCTCACACAATCCGTGGGAGGCGGGCTCCTGGAGGAATGCTTGTGTCTAATTTGGTGTTTGGGAATCGCTGGTTACTGGCCCAGAGGTGGATTAGCAACTGCATTGCTGGATTGGTAGATCGGTCATTGATGCTAAAGCTAAGGCCACGAAACACAGACAAGTTGTGTAGCTGTGGACTGTGGACACTGGGCTTTGATCTAACACCTGCTGTGATGTTTCTGCAGCTCACTGCATTAGCACTGGGAGTATAATCGTGTCGCTGATGCTGATCTGGGCTGCTGCTCTCTTCTGGTCAGGATCGCCTCTGTTTGGCTGGGGAAGTTACACAGGTGAGACGGAATCGCTCTGGCGTCTCTAGGAATTAAAGACTGATTTCCAGGACACAGTGCTGCCAGCAAAGAACCCAGGGGAGAGAAACCATAGGGGCGGTAATAAAATTGTATTCTTTTAAAATAAAATTCTCTGAGCAATTTGGTCATTAATTATAAAAAAACATCTGAGATAGGTAAAATGGCACTCAGCTACAGAAGAGTCTGTTCGGCTTCCGATTGGCCGTGGGAAGGCGGGGCACTGCGAGGAAGATGGACGCCTCAGGCGACCAATGGCGGGAGTGTGGGGGCAGGGTGATCGGAGGCGGGAGGTCATTTGATGAATCTTCCAGGAATCCATCCCACCAGAGTTGGCAACCATAAGACCGGGCACTCGCTGTCACCTCCCACAGCTGCAGGATGAGCTAGGAGGTCGCCAACAGCAATGCGACAATTCATACTGCAGACCTTTACTTACTGCAGCAATGTCAGCCGGGTGTCCCACGCTTCCTGAGTACAGGCAGACAGCCTCTCCTTGAACTCGCACAACTCTGATCTGGAACCTGCTCCTCTTTGAGATACACCTCGAGTCTATTGGCCGGGAGCACGCAGAAGCCAAGCACAAACAGCGGAAGGAGCGTACGACAAATCAAGTGCCCCACCCACCAGACCTTCCAAACACCGACTGCCCCACCTGGGACAGAGAGTGTAGATCCTGCATTGGTCTCATCAGTCACCTGAGAACACATTTTAGTGTGGAAGCAAGTCATCCTCGACTCCGGGGGACTGCCTGAGAAGAAGAGTGTAGTGGTTATGTCGCTGGATTAGCAATTAATCCACCTGGAAAGTGAGTTCCAATCCCACTGTGGCAGCTTGAGGAATTTGAATTCAGTTAAAAAAAAAACTGGTCTCAGTAAAAGTGACCATGAAGCTGTTGTAAAAACCCAACTGGTTCACTGGTGTCCCTTTAGGGAAGGAAACCTGCCGTTCTTACCCGGTCTGGGCCTACACGTGACTCCAGTCCCACACCAACATGGTCTAGCATTTGAAGAAGGCCCCCCCCCCCCCCACCACCTTCTTGGGATAACTAGAGAGGAGCAATAAATATCGCCCTTCCCAGAGACACCCGCAGCCTGAGAATGAATAAATCAACCCCCGTTCTGAGTTCGGGATCGGGGGAACAACCCTACTGTCAGAATTTGAAATAAGTCAGTCCGCATCTAGGTCACTTGGAACAGCACTGAGCCCCTTCCTCACCACAACCACATTCTTTCAGCAGCCTTTATCTCAGAGTCATCATTCACAATCAGGCCCGGAGTCAGAAGGTCATGGGCTCAAGTTCCCACTCCGGGGACTTGAACATGTAAATCTAGGCTGACACTCCAGTGCAGTGCTGAGGGAGCACTGCACTGTCGGAGGTGCCGTCTTTTGGATGAGACGTTAAACCGAGGCCCCATCTGCCCTCTCAGGTAGGAGTAAAAGATTCCATGGAACTATTTTGAAGAAGAGCAGGGGAGTTATCCCTGGTGTCCTGGGCAAATATTTATCCCTCAACCAACATCACTAAAGACAGATTATCCGGTCATTATCACATTGCTGTTTGTGGGAGCTTGCTGTGAGCAAATTGGCTGCTGAGTTTCCCACATTACAACAGTGACTACACTCCAAAAGTACTTCATTGGCTTTGGGAGGTTGTGAGGTCATGAAAGGTGCTACAGAAATGCAAGTCTTTTTAACTATGGCTCTCTCCCTCTTTATTGTTTTCTCGGTCTCTTTCTGTCTTTCTCTGTCTTGGTTCTTCTTTTTTCTTTCTGTTTATCTTTCAATGTCTCTCTCTCTTATTCTCACTCTATATCTTTCTCCATCTCTTTCTCTTTCACCATCTCCCTCTCTTTCTCCATCTTTTCCTCCATCTCAATCTTTATCTCTTTTTCCATCTCTTTAGGTGCCTTCGGCCATCTTACTACAATATACCAGCTCTTTACAATCTACATTAATGATTTAGATGAAGGAATTGAGTGTAATATCTCCAAGTTTGCAGATGACACTAAGCTGGGTGGCGGTGTGAGCTGTGAGGAGGATGCTAAGAGGCTGCAGGGTGACTTGGATAGGTTAGGTGAGTGGGCAAATACATGGCAGATGCAGTATAATGTGGATAAATGTGAGGTTATCCACTTTGAGGGCAAAAACACGAAGGCAGAATATTATTTGAATGGCGACAGATTAGGAAAAGGGGAGGTGCAACGAGACCTGGTTGTCATGGTACATCAGTCATTGAAAGTTAGCATGCAGGTACAGCAGGCGGTGAAGAAGGCAAATGGTATATTGGCCTTCATAGCGAGGGGATTTGAGTATAGGAGCAGGGAGGTCTTACTGCAGTTGTACAGGGCCTTGATGAGGCCTCACCTGGAATATTGTGTTCAGTTTTGGTTTCCTAATCTGAGGTTCTTGCTATTGAGGGAGTGCAGCGAAGGTTCACCAGACTGATTTCCAGGATGGCTGGACTGACATAGGAAGAGAGACTGGATCAACTGGTTTAGAAGGATGAGAGGGGATCTCATAGAAACGTATAAGATTCTGACGGGACTGGACAGGTTGGGTGCGGGAAGAATGTTCCCGATGTTGGGAAAGTCCAGAACCAGGAGACACAGTCTCAGAGTAAGCCATTTAGGACTGAAATGAGGAGAAACTTCTTCACTCAGAGTTGTTAACCTGTGGAATTCCCTGCCGCAGAGTGTTGTTGATGCCAGTTCATTGGATATATTCAAGAGGGAGTTAGATATGGCCCTTACGGATCAAGGGGTATGGAGAGAAAGCAGGAAAGGGGTACTGAGGGAATCAACAACCATGATCTTAATAAATGGTGGTGCAGGCTTGAAGGGCCGAATGGCCTACTCCTGCACCTATTTTCTATGTTTCTTTGTTTACTACAATTAAAGGCGCGATACAAATACAAGTTGTTGTTGTTGCTCTTATCTCTTTCCCCATTTTTCCCCATCTCTCTCTAACCCTTTCTCTCTCTCTCTCTCTCGATCTTTTCCTTTTGGCACAGACCAAAGGTACGGGACCTGTGAGATTGACTGGGGCAGAGCAATGTTCTCCACCCTCCACAAGTCCTACGTCGTGTCTGTCCTCGTCTGTTGCTTCTTCCTGCCGGTGTCGGTCATGTTCTTCTCGTACGTCTCAATCATCAACACCGTCAAGTCGAGCCGGGCCTTTGCAGGAGCCGAAGACCTGGGAGAGCGCCAAAGGACACTGGAGAGGGATGTGACCCGGGTGAGCTTTACTATGGCAGGCTGGAGCTCGGCCAGTTAAATTTACTCCCCATTCCTTACCCCCAAGAGAACCACAAATGTCAGTTCCCACTCGGTAGGTGTGACACTGGGCTGGGTGAGTGCGACCAGTATCAATAAAACAGATTACGTAACTACATTACAACAGTGACCGAACTTCAAAAAGTACTTCATTGGCTGTGAAGCGCTTAGGGACATCCTGAGGGTGTGAAAGGGGCTATAGAAATGCAGGTCCTTTTCTGTCTCTAAAACACAGGGAAAATGCAGCTCCAGGACCTGTAACTTATCACATAACACTGACTAACTTGTGAAGCATTAATGTACCGATCGATCCCACCATTGAGGTAAACTGTCTTCATTCATATAGCGCCCTTCACGTCGTCGATGTCTACCCTTGCTGATAATAGGCTCCCGAGGTATGGAAAGTGGTCAACGTTGTCCAGGGCCGCGCCGTGGATCTTGATAACTGGGGGGCAGTGCTGTGGCGGTGTCAGGCTGGTGGAGGACCTTTGTCTTACGGATGTTTAGTGTAAGGCCCATGTTTACGTACAATTCAACACCTCCTCCAGTGCGCCAACGCAGCCTTCGGCCGCCTGAGGAAAAGAGTGTTCGAAGATCAGGCCCTCAAATCTGCCACCAAGCTCATGGTCTACAGGGCTTTAGTGATACCCGCCCTCCTATATGGCTCAGAGACATGGACCATATACAGTAGACACCTCAAATCGCTGGAGAAATACCACCAAAGATGTCTCTGCAAGATCCTGCAAATCCCCTGGGAGGACAGATGCACCAACATTAGCATCCTCCACCAGGCCAAGATCCCTAGCATCGAAGCATTGACCACACTCGACCAGCTCCACTGGGCGGGCCACATTTTTCGTGTTGTGTATGGAGAAATTGTCAGACTGAACATTGTGAGCTCAAAGTAAAGTATGACCTTAGTCCTTTATTGCAGGTCTCCAGAGTGCCTCTCCAACCTGTGAAGCCTCCTTAAATACCTGTGCTCCCAAGGGATTATGGGATCCCTTGGGACTCCAGAGGATGAGCCCTCTGGTGGCTGTACAGCGTAAATACAAGTATACATATATAACAACACTCCCCCTCCAAAGTCCATAGTATAACTATTTACAATGTGAGTCGATCTGGGGCCCTTCTTGCCCTGGTTGATCGTCTCGATGTGAAAGTTGGTGTTGTTGAATCATTTGTTGGGCCCTCGCTGGGCTGCTGTGCAGCTGGCCTTGCTGGGCTGCCTGGTGTGTTGGGCCCTCGCTGGGCTGCTGTGGATGATGGGTTCTGCTTCGTGGTCAACCGTGGTGCCGGTTGCCACTGGTGTGTATGTTGGGGGATCAAAAAAGGTAAGGTCCAAGGTGGGTTGCTCAAGATAGTCCGTGAATCTGAGTTTGATTTGGTCCAAGTGTTTCCGGTGAATGAGTCCATTTGAAAGTTTGACCCGAAACACCCCGCTCCCCTCTTTGGCCACGACAGTGCCGGGAAGCCACGTGGGACCTTGTCCATAATTTAATACAAATACAGGATCATTGATTTCAATCTTGCGTGACATATTTGCGCTATCATGGTATGCGCTTTGTTGAAGCCGCCTGCTCTCTACCTGATCATGTAGATCAGGGTGAACTCTTTTCATGAGCACTTCAGCAGGTGGGTTCCCAGTGAGTGAGTGGGGTCTTGTGCGGTAGCTAAGCAGGACTCGGGATAGGCGAGTCTGCAGTGAGCCTTCCGTTATCCTCTTCAAGCTCTAATTGATGGTTTGCACTGCTCTCTCTGCCTGGCCATTGGACGCTGGTTTAAACGGGGCAGATGTGACATGTTTGATCCTGTTACGGGTTATGAATTCTTTGAACTCAGCACTGGTAAGACATGGTCCGTTGTCGCTCACCAGGACATCGGGTAGGCCGTGTGTGGCAAACATGGCCCGCAGGCTTTCAGTAGTGGCAGCGGACATGCTAGCCAACATTATCTCACATTCAATCCACTTGGAGTACACGTCTACAACCACAAGGAACATTTTACCCAAGAATAGGCCTGCATAGTCGACGTGTACCCTAGAGCATGGTTTGGAGGACCAATACCATAAACTTAGCGGCGCCTCCCTGGGTGCATTGCTTAACTGCGAGCATGTATTACATCTGTGAACGCAGATCTGTGAACGCATGTATTACATCTGTGAACTAAGTCCGCATCGATACGGGGGCCACCACACGTGGAATCTGGCTATTGCTTTCATCATTACGATGCCTGGGTGGGTACTGTGGAGGTCATTGATGAAGGTGTCTCTGCCCTTCTTGGGGACCACTACTCGATTGCCCCACAGAAGGCAGCCTGCCTGTATAGACATTTCATCTTTGCGCCGCTGGAACGGCTTTATCTCTTCCTGCATTTCCACTGGGACACTGGACCAGCTCTCGTGAAGCACACAGCTTTTGACTAGAGATAATAAGGGGTCCTGGTTTGTCTAGGTTTTGATCCGCCGGGCAGTGACGGGTGATTGCTCACTCTCAAATGCTTCCATAACCATGGCTAGATCTGCGGGCTGTGCAATTTCCACCGCCGTGATAGGCAATGGCAGCCCACTGAGAGCATCGGCACAGTTTTCTGTGCCTGGCCTGTGGCGGATGGCGTAGCTGTATGCGGTCAACGTGAGTGTCCATCTCTGGATGCGGGCCAATGCGTTGGTATTTATCTCTTTACTCTCGGAGAACAGGGATATAAGTGGCTTACGGTCAGTTTCCAATTCGAATTTTAGTATAAGCAGGTATTGATGCATTTTCTTTATCCCATAGACACATGCTAACGCTTCTTTCTCAATCATGCTGCAGGCTCTCTCGGCCTTAGACAGACTCCTGGATGCATAAGCAACCGGTTGCAGTTTCCCGAAATCATTATCTTGTTGCGATACACACCCGACACCATATGACGACGCATCACATGCTAGTACCAAACACTTACATGGATCATACAACACAAGCAATTTGTTTGAGCATAACAATTTTCTCACTTTTACAAAGGCATTTTCTTGGCTTTTGCCCCAAACCCATTCATCCCCTTTTTGTATTAAAACATGCAGTGGTTCTAACAGTGTGCTGAGACCCGGTAAGAAGTTACCAAAGTAGTTCACAAGTCCCAGAAACGACCGCAGCTCCATCACGTTCTATGGCCTCCGTTTGTTCTCGATTGCCTCCATCTTCGCATTGGTAGGCCTGATGCCGTCCGCCGCAATCCTCCTTCCCAGGAACTCCATTTCAGGCGCCAGGAAAACACACTTCGAGCATTTTAACCTGAGCCCCACCAGGTTGAGTCGACTAAGAACCTCCTCCAGGTTCTGCAGATGCTCGGTTGTGTTCCGACCTGTGACCAAGATGTTGTCCTGGAAGACCATGGTGTGCGGGACCGACTTCAGTAAACTTTCCATGTTTCTCTGGAATATCGCCGCCACTGATCAGATTCCAAACGGACATCTGTTATAAACAAAAATACCTCTGTGCGTGTTGATGCAGGTGAGGGCCTTCGATGATTCCTCCAGTTCCTGCGTCATGTAGGCTGAAGCCAGATCCAGCTTCGTGAACGTCTTTTCTCCCGGCTGTGTTGCAAAGAGGTCATTGGCCTTTGGTAGTGGGTATTGGTCCTGCAGGGAGAAACGATTGATAATTACTTTGAAATCGCCACAGATTCTGACGTTGCCATCTCCCTTGAGGACTGGGACGATAAGACTAGCCCACTCGTTGAACTCGATCGGTTAAATGGTGCCCTCTCTTTGCAGCCGGTCTAGCTCAATCTCTACCCTTTCTCTCATCATGTACGGTACTGCTCTCACCTTGTGATGGATGGGTCGCGCCCCCGGAATTAGGTGGATCTGCACTTTTGCTCCTTGGAATTTCCCGATGCCTGGTTCAAACAGCGAAGGAAATTTGTTTCAGACCTGGGCACACGAAGTGTCGTCAGTGGGCGATAGCGCTCGGACGTCGTCCTAGTTCCAGCGTATCTTTCCCAGCCAGCTCCTGCCGAGCAGCGTGGGACCATCGCCCGGTACCACCCAGAGTTGTAGCTTGTGCACCGCTCCATCGTAGGAGACCTTTGCGGTAGCACTGCCGATTACAGGAATCAGTTCCTTTGTGTAAGTTCTTAGTTTCATGCGAACTGGAGTGAAGACTGGCCTTGAGGCTGTGTTGCACCACAACCTTGCGAAAGTCTTTTTGCCCATGATGGACTGGCTCGTGCCCATGTCCAGCTCCATTGACACCGGTAGTCCATTTAGTTCAACATTCAGCATTATCAGGGAACAATTCATGGTGAATGTGTGCACTCCATATACCTCTGCCTCCTCGATCTGAGGCTCTGGTTCGTCGTGATCCTCCTCTGCAACATGATGGTTTGCAGGTTTAACAGGCTTTGCAGCTCGCCTGCACACTCATTGGAGGTGTCCCATTGTTCCACAGCCCTTGTAAACGTACTCTTTGAATCGGCATGACCATTCACCCCCGCAGCGCCAACAAGGTGTTAATGGCCTTCCATTCATCACCCTTGATGGTGGACTCTGAGACATCTGCGGACGTGTAGCTGCAGGTATGTGTGACCTGCACTGTACGTTACGATTCAAAAACAACATCACTTTGTTCACAGTACTTGTAGCAGCATTTGTGTGTTGAGAGATTTGCTTCGTATTGTCACTGGTGGCAATGAACGCCTGGGCTATCGCTATGGCCTTACTCAAGGTTGGGGTCTTTACAGTCAAAAGTTTGCGAACTATGGATTCGTGGCCAATGCCAAGTACAAAAAAGTCTCGGAGCATGTGCTCCAAATGTCCTTCAAATTCGCAAGGCGTCTTAGCTCGGCGACATAACTCGCCACTTCCTGGCCTTCAGACCTTTTGTAGGTGTAGAACCGGTACCTCGCCATCAGAACGCTTTCCTTCGGGTTCAAATGCTCTCGGACCAGTGTGCACAAATAGTCGTATGATTTCTCCGTGGGTTTCGCTGGAGTGAGCAGATTCTTCATGAGGCCATACGTTGGTGCCCCACAGACGGTGAGGAGGATCGCCCTTCGTTTGGCAGCGTTCTCTTCCCCATCTAGCTCGTTGGCCACAAAGTATTGGTCGAGTCACTCCACAAAAGTTTCCCAATCTTCTCCCTCCGAGAATTTCTCCAGGATGCCCACTGTTCTCTGCATCTTTGGGTTCGCTATCTGTATCTCGTCACCAGTTATTATGTATGGAGAAAGAGTCAGACTGAACACTGTGAGCTCAAAGTAAAGTGTGACCTTAGTCTTTTATTGCAGGTCTCCAGAGTGCCTCTCCAACTTGTGAAGCCTCCTTAAATACCTGTGCTCCCAAGGGATTATGGGATCCCTTGGGACTCCAGAGGATGAGCCCTCTGGTGGCTGTACAGAGTAAATACAAGTATACATATATAACAGTTCGCATGCCCGACACGAGACTCCCAAAGCAAGCGCTCTACTCGGAATTCCTTCCCAGCAAGCAAGCCCCAGGTGGGCAGAGGAAACGTTTCAAGGACACACTCAAAGCCTCCTTGATAAATGATAGGGCGGTCTTTGGCCAGAGACTAAGTGGAGGAAGTGCATCCGGGAGGGCGCTGAGCACCTCGAGTCTCATCGCCGAGAGCATGCAGAAATCAAGCGCAGGCAGTGGAAGGAGCGTGTGGCAAACCAGACTCCCCACCTTTTCTTCAACGACTATCTGTCCCACCTGTGACAGAGACTGTAATTCCCGTATTGGACTGTTCAGTCACCTAGGAACTCACTTTTAGAGTGGAAGCAAGCCTTCCTCGGTCTCGTTGGACTGCCTATGATGATGATGAGCGCCATTCACGACCACCGGACGTCCCAATGTGCTTCACAGCCAATTAATTACTTTTTTGAAATGTAGTCACTGTTGTCATGTGGGAAACTCTGCAGACAATTTGCGCACAGCAAGCTCCCACAAACAGCAATGTGATAATGATCAGATAATCTGTATTAGTGATGTTAATTGAGGGATAAATATTGGCCCTAGGACACCTGGAGATAACTCCGCTGCTCAATTAGTGCTATGGGATCTTTTACATCCACCCAAGACAGCACATAGGGCCTCCATCCGAAAGTCATCATCATCAGAGGCAGTCCCTCGGAATCGAGGAAGACTTGCTTCCACTCTAAAAGTGAGTTCTCAGGTGACTGAACAGTCCAATACGAGAACCACAGTCCCTGTCACAGGTGGGACAGACAGTCATTGAGGGAAAGGGTGGGTGGGACTGGTTTGCCGAATGCTCTTTCCGCTGCCTGCGCTTGATTTCTGCATGTTCTCGGCGATGAGACTCAAGGTGCTCATCGCCCTCCCAGATGCACTTCCACCACTTAGGGCAGTCTTTGGCCAGGGACTCCCAGGTGCCAGTGGGGATGTTGCATTTTATCAGAGAGGCTTTGAGGGTGTCCTTGTAACGTTTCCTCTGCCCACCTTGGGCTTGTTTGCCGTGAAGGAGTTCCACGTAGAGCGCTTGTTTTGGGAGCCTCGTGTCTGGCATGCAGACAATGTGGCCCGCCCAGCGGAGCTGATTGAGTGTGGTCAGTGCTTCAATGCTGGGGATGTTGGCCTGATCGAGGACGCTAATGTTGGTGCGTCTGTCCTCCCAGGGGATTTGCAGGATCTTGCGGAAACATCGTTGGTGATACTTCTCCAGCGATTTGAGGTGTCTACTGTATATTGTCCACCCCACTGCTGGCCAAGAACGGGGAAACACCCATCAAGGACACTGAGGCAGTCAGGACCCGCTGGAAAGAGTACTTCGAAGATCTCCTCAATCAAGACTCTGCCTTTGACTCGAGTGTTCTTGACTCCAATCCGCAGCATGCGACCCACCACCATCTCAGCAAAACCCTAGTCCTACATGAGGTAGAAAAAGCCGTCAGCCAGCTTAAGAACAACAAGGCTACGGGAGCTGAGGCGCTAAAGTATGGCGGAGAGACACTATTGGCATGAATGCATGACCTCATCTCTCTCATCTGAAAGACAGTGGGAGTGTCAACCTGGATTTTGTGCTCAAGTCTCTGGAGTGGGACTTGAACCCATCACCTTCTGACTCGAGGCGAGGGTGCTGCCCTCTGATATTGATGAATAATTTAGAAGTGAAAACAAGCCGCATGCCGTTGACACTAATCGTGGCTTTTAAGAACATAAGAATTAGGAATTGAAGGGGCTACCGGGCCACTGATTGGCCGAGGGTGGATGGTGGCGATGCATTGGGCCAGGTGGATGCTTTGTGGAGTCGGGGTTAAGTTTAGGATTACAGTAGCGACGGCAGGTTGTGGCTGCTCTCCTGTAACATGACCTTGTTCTGCCATTCCCAGGTTTCCATGGTGGTCTGCACCGCGTTCATTGTGGCCTGGTCACCGTATGCGGTGATCTCCATGTGGTCAGCGAGTGGTCACCACGTCCCAAAGCTCACTGGCCTGCTCGCCAGCCTCTTCGCCAAGTCCGCCAGCTTCTACAACCCTGCCATCTACTTCGGGATGAACACCAAGTTCCGCCGGGACGCCTGCGTGCTCTTGCTGTGTGCCGTTGACAAGGACAGCGTGAAACTCAAGCAGGTCAGGCACCGGCCTGAGCGGGACCTGGAGTGGGAGGGGCCAGTCCCGGGGTCCAGCCCCAGCTCTGGGCCGGAGAGCTCCGAATGCGGGGACGAGGCGTGGTCCTACCTTCCCAACAGCAAGAATTCTGGCTACGAGTGCGACCGACTGTAGGGATCTGCCTGCCACAAACTGTAAAGACATTGGCGTGCTGTGAGAATCAGCGCACTCCCGATAGGAGGCCTCGCCCGCCAGCCACCATATTGGGAGGCGCAGACTTGCGGTTGCTCCTGTAATCGGCATTGTAATGGCTACCTTATTTTAACCGGGTAACTTAGTGACAATCTATTTCTGGCATTGAGTCTCACCAAATGGCAGGCAGGGCAATAACACTATAGGGCCCACACACTCGGTGGGGATAGAGCTATAACACTATAGGGCCAATTCCGGGGGTGGGGAATGGGTTATAACACTATAGGGCCCATTCTGGGAGTAGGGATAGGGCTATAACACTATAGGGCCCATTCTGGGAGTGGGCTTGGAGCTATAACACTATAGGGCCTATTCTGGGAGTGGGGATAGAGCTATAACACTATAGGGCCCATTCTGAGAGTAGGGATAGGGCTATAACATTATAGGGCCCATTCTGGGAGTGGGGATAGAGCTATAACACTATAGAGCCCATTCTGGGAGTGGGGAATGGGCTGTAACACTATAGGGCCTATTCTGGGAGTGGGGATAGAGCTATAACACTATAGGGCCCATTCTGGGAGTGGGGAATGGGCTATAACACTATAGGGCCCATTCTGGGAGTGGGGAATGGGCTGTAACACTATAGGGCCCATTCTGGGAGTGGGGATAGAGCTATAACACTATAGGGCCCATTCTAGGAGTGGGGATCCTGTACCAAGTGCCATAGTTCTATTTCCAACATGGAGAGGGCGCGTTGCAGGAGATCTCCTGAAGTTAAGATCCATTCAGAACAATCGCTACACACACACTCCGCAGGTTAACCTGGATTTGCATTTGATGGCTACAGTAGAATGCGAAAGTAACAATTCCAACGATTTAATTTGAACAGTAGGTGCCGAGGAGGTGTACACCCTGTCATGTATGTATGCTTAGGCTTGCTAGCCACCAGGTGGCGCCACTGTCAGAGGTCAGTGGGCTTTGCACACCTGTGCGTGGCCCAGGTATAAAAGGCCAGCTATCTTGTAATGTAATCACTTTGGGCCCTAATAAAGCAGAGCCAGGTTTGTACCTGTTCGGAGTTTACAGTATTCCGTCCAGTGAGTTATTGCATACACAACACCCCCCCCCAAAAAAGGTGAGCAACTCTACAATGAGAAGATACTGAGCGAGCGCCTTGAAACCGACGCAGGGTAAATTTCAGTCTGCAAGTGACACCAGTTACATTTTTTGTTAGTCTGTTGCAATAATCTCGTCTCTCGAAGGATAAACTTTCTGCGTCTTTCCCAGCCTTTACCCAGCCTTTTCATTCTCCCCAGCTGCTCGCTGCTGGCCATTCTGTACCGGAACAAAACGCAGGTTCACACATTTCAATCTGCTCACACCTTGCTGCTTCGCCTCCGCTTTCCACATTGCTCACATCACTCGCTCTGTCGTACTGCCACCCGCTGCTCAGCTCCAGCCCTCTCACAACCCAGCGGCATGGAATGTTTGATTGGTCACACCCGAGCCGGGCCTGACCAATCAGGGGGAAAGGGGAGTGGAGACCTATCGTGCCCGTAGGTGTCAGCTGTGGCTTAGTGGGTAGCACTTTTTCCTCTGAGTCAGAAGTTTGGGATCCAAGTCCCACTCTAGAGGCAAAAGAACATAAAAATTAGGAGCAGGAGTAGGCCATACGGCCCGTCGCACCTACTCCGCCATTCAATGAGACCGTGGCTGATCTTCTACCTCAACTCCACTTTCCCGCCTGATCTTTCTATCCCTTGATTCCCCTTGAGTCCAAAAATCTATCTATCTCTGCCTTGAATATACTCAACAACTGAGCATTCACAGACTCTGGGGTAGAGAATTCCAAAGGTTCACAGACCTCTGAGTGAAGAACTTCCTCCTCACCTCAGTCTAAAATGGTCGACCCCTTATCCTGAGACTGTGCCCCCTAGTTCTCGAATCTCCAACCAGGGGAAACGACCTCTCAGCATCTACCCTGTCAGTCTCCCTCAGAATCTTATATGTTTCAATGAGATCACCTCTCATTCTTCTAAACTCCAGAGAGTATCGGCCCAATCTACTCAATCTCTCCTCATAGGACAGCCCTCTCATCCCAGGACAAATGGCCCTCTCCTGTTCCCATTTCTTATGTTCTTATGTAACCCCCTTGCAATAAAGGCCAACATGCCATTTGCCTTCCTGATTGCTTGCTGTACCTGCATGCTGACTTTCTGTGTTTCCTGTACAAGAATACCAATATTTGATAGTTTCTCACCATTTAAAACATATTCTGTTTTTCTATTCTTCCTACCAAAGTGAATAACCTCACCTTTCCCCACATTAGACTCCATCTGCCACCTATTGCCCACTCACTTAACCTGTCTATATCCCTTTGCAGGCTCTTTGGATTAGAAATTAAGTTGATGGTTTTTTTGAGGCGGTAATGTCAGATGGTAGATAAATTTAGTGCCGGAAAATGGTTTGCCAAAAGATTCAGCAGCTGCACCCTGACAGTGGGGTGGAACGTTAAGGGAAGTGTTCTGTTATGAATCGAATAACTCCACGAGGCTAAGTACGGTGAGCTAGTTCAGACATGACCTTACTCCAGTTTATTTATTCTCAAAGTGAGGATTCAACATGGCTGCCAACGTTATATCCACGGCTTGCACGGGTCTGCCAGTGACCATTAGGGCTCCGACAGTCGCGACCCCCAGTGGTAGGTAAAACCCAGTTAACATACATTACACGTTCCATGCTTATCTTAGGGCGCACTGAACATCCGTTGCCAAAGAGCCGGATTCGTGGCACACAAAGAGAGGCCTCCCTGGGAAAAAAAAGTTGGAACAAAAAAAGCACAAAACACATTCCCTTTTTTTTACTCACCCCAAATAAACTTAAATCGCAAAAAGAAAAAAAAACAATCGCACTTACCTCACGCAGTCACTCCTTCCCTCGCCACCACCGGGACAGCTCTGCACACCAGCGTTCTCTGGCAGGGTCACTACGGGGCACCCACGGGTTCAGCGCAAAACAAATTTTGAAAGTGGGTCGATACCGGGGGCGGCGATGCTCCCGGGCGGTAATCCTCTACGCCACTGGTACCGGCACACAGCTCGCGGCTGCCGGCCCTGTCCCGCCCCTGTTCCGACCCCCGCGAATTTCCAGCCCTGAGTGTCCCCCTCACAGCTTACTATCCCACCCATCTTTGTATCATCAGCAAACTTGGCTACATTTCACTCGGTCCCTTCATCCAAGTCATTAGTCTAGATTGTAAATAGCTGAGGCCCCAGCACCGATCCTTGCGGCACCCCACTAGTTACAGCCTGCCAACCCGAAAAAAACCCATTTATCCCTACGCTCTGTTTTCTGTCCATTAACCAATCCTCTATCCATGCGAATATATTGCCCCCAACCCTTTATCTTTATTTATGTGGCATTTTATTGAATACCTTTGGAAATCCAAATATATTACATCCACTGGTTTCCCCTTTGTCTACCCTGCTAGTTACATCCTCAATAAATTTGTTAAACACGATTTCCCTTTCATAAAACCATATTGATTCTGCCTAATCATATTATGATTTTTTTAAGTGCACTGTTACCACTTCCATACTAATGGATTCCAGCATTTTCCCGACGAATGATGTCAAGGCTAACTGGCCTGTAGTTCCCGGTTTTCTCTCTCCCTCCTTTCTTAAATAACGAGGTTACATTTGCTGCTTTGCAATCCGCTGGGAGCGTTCTAGAATCTAGGGAATTTTGGAAGATCACAACCAATGCATCCACTATCTGTGCAGCCTCCTCTTTTAGAATCCTAGGATGTAGGCCATCAGGGTTTTGTCGCTTTTTAGTCCCATTAGTTGCTCAAGTACTTTTTCTCTACTGATATTAATTACTGCAAGTTACTCACCCGTATTAGTCCCTTGGTTCCCCACGAGCACATAATCAAGGCTGAAACTCTCAGTGCAGTGCTGAGGGAGTGCTGCACTGTCGGAGGTGCTGTCTTTCGGATAAGACGTTAAACCAAGGCCCCCCTCTGTTCTCACAGGTGGTTATAATAGGTCCCATGGCACTATTTCGAAGAAGAGCAGGAAGCTCTGCCCGGTATCCTGGCCGATATTTATCCCTCAACCGATATCACTATAAAACAGATTCTCTGGTCATTATCATATTGCTGTTTGTGGGAACTTGTTGTGTGCACACTGGCTGCAGGGTTTCCTGTATTACAACAGTGACTCCACTTCAAAAGTACTTCATTGGCTGCAAAGGGCTTTGGGACATGCTGGGGTTGTGACTGGCGCTATAGAAATGCAAGTCCTTTTTCCAGTTCTGCTTTTAACGGCCTGATAACGTTCTCAGCATCTTCAGACAGGTGGCTTGAAATCCAGCTCTGTCCCCAATAGCCCCTGTTGCCCATTTTCAACAAGTAGGAGAGAGAGAGAGAAAGAGAAGGACTTGCATTTGTATAGAACCTTTCACTTCCTCAGGAGGTCCAAAGCACTTTCCAGCCAATGAAAATTACTTTTGAGTTGCAGCCGCTGCTGTTCTGTGGATGAGTGTGGCGGCCACTTTGCACGTAGCAATATCCCACAAAGAGCCATGCGCTGAGTGGCCGGTTAATCCGCTTTGTAGAAGATGGTTTTTCAGTGGGATAGAGCAAACATCTCGTCAAGGCTAAATACTTGTCTCTGTTTACCGCCATGACGCTGGGTTTACACAGCCCAACCCTCTCACTGAAAGCTTCAAACCCCAAGCTTAAAGCTTTGAAAGTCTTTTGAAGGTCAAGCCCAGTTTACAACCACTTCAGATAGTGTGATAAAGGCTTGATATCGCCAATGCAGCTGTCCGTTAACCCCTTGATTCCCTCTCAGTCTTTTGGCCTTCCTGTCCATTGACCTGACGGCAGTGCGTTAATCAGAGTAATGTGGCTCCATTTGTGGAGCGCTTGCTGGGCATTTCAGCAAAGGTCTCGAAACACAACCAGGAACTGATTAATCAGGGTATCTCACTCATGATCCGCAATCCCTTGGCTCTGTGAAGGAGATGCTCTGGGTGGCAACTCGAGACGGGACTGTACAAAATGACGATATGGGGGGGGGGTGGGGGGGCGAGTCTTAATGTTTGAAGGACTATTGTAAGCAATGTAGAAACATAACATTCCACCGTGAATAAAAAGAAGAACAACAGGATTAAATGCTAAGATTATAGGAGGTTTGGGCTAACTGAGCATCTCACTGAAATTACAGCACAGAAGGAGGCCATTCAGCCCATCGTCCCCGCGATGGTGCTAGCTCTTCAGCAACAGTAACTTCCATTTATTCAGTGCCTTTAATGTAGCAGAATGTCTCAAGGTGCTTCACAGAGGAGAAAAGGTGGGGCGGGGGTGGAGGGCGAGGAGCCTTTACAGGAGCATTGGGAAAGGCCGCAGAAAGCTTGGATGAAGGGACATGTTGCTGAGAAAGCTTTAAAGTTGGGGTGGCAGGTGGAAGGTTTAGGGAGTAGGGCCAAGGCAGCTGAAGGCTATGCCACTGAAGGTACATAGCATTACAGAGAATTAGCACAGAGACAAGCCACTCGGCCTCACTGGTCCGTGCCGGTGTTTATGCTCCACTCCTCTTCATCTCACCGTAGCATATCCTTCTATTCCTTTCTCCCTCATGTGTTTATCCAGCTTCTCTTTAAATCCATCGATACTATTCGCCTCAACCACTCCCTGTGGTAGCGAGTTCCACATTCTCACCACTCTCTGGATAAAGAAGCTTCTCCTGAATTCCCGGTTGGATTTATTAGTGATTGTCTTATATTGGTGGCCCCTAGTTCTGGACTCCCCCACAGGTCTCCGTCTACCCTATCAAACCCCTTCACAATTTTAAAGCCCACTGTTAGGTCAGCCCTCGGTATTCTCTTTTCTAGAGAGTAGAGCCCCAGCTGAGAAGAATAGAATCACAGAACGGTTACAGCATGGAAGAAGGCCATTCGGCCCATCGAGCCCCTGTCGACTCTCAGCTAGTCCCACTCCCCCTCCCTTTCCCCGTAGCCCTGCAAATTATTTCCTTCAGATACTTCTCCAACTCCATTTTGAAAGATAAGATTGAGTCTGCCTCCATCACCCTTTCAGGCAGTGCATTCCAGATCTTAACCACGCGCTGCATAGTTCTTTTGCCAATCACCTTAAATCTGTGCCCTCTGGTTCTTGACTTTTCTGCCAATGGGAACAGGTTCTCTCCATCTACTCTCTCCCGACCCGTCATGATTTTGAACACCTCTATCAAATCTCCTCTCAATCTTCCCTGCTCCAAGAACAATCCCAGTTTCTCTAGTCTATCAACGTAACTGAAGTCCCTCATTCCTGGAATTTTCTCGTAAATCTTTTCCACACCCTCTCTAAGGCATCCTGCCTAAAGTGTAGTGCCCAGAATTAGACACAATACTCCAGTTGGAGCCGCAGCAGTGTGTCTACACGTATGGACAACTTTGAGCAATGTGTTGTCCCAGGCACCAAGAGCACGACTTCGACGCTCTGGTAGAATTTCCAGTTTCTGAGACTTTCGGCCATGTCCGTCTTTTACCTTGAACCTGCAGGTGATTTACTTCGGTCGACTGACAACTGTAATCATTATTTAATTCTCGGGAATATTGTTCGGCCATGCTCATCGACCTCGCTGTCTGACAAGCAATCTCAAAAGTCAAGTCATCCGTCGTCAATAACTTCCTTCTGATCGCATCATTTTTCACCCCACAAACAAAACGATCCCGTAATGCTCGGTTTTGAAAGTTTCCAAAATTACAGTGCATCGTTAGCTTTTTTAATGCTATGATGTAATCACCGATACTTTCATCAGCCTTTTGATTCCGAATCCCGAAACGATAGCTTTCAGCAATTTCTATCGGTTTGGGGTTATAGTGCTGCTCCAGCTTCGTTAAAATCTCTTTAAGCGTTGTGTCCTTTGGCTCGTCAGGCACAAGCAGATTTCAAGGATTTCGTATAATGCCGGATCTGCCTCCGATAAGAAGATCGCTTTCTTACGTTCCAACACAGCCCGGTTCTGGACTGCATTGTCTGGAACTTCGATTATGTTATTTGCAGTGAAATACATTTCTAGCCGATCCACATATGCTTTAAAACGTTCCTGGTCGTGTCTATATTCACCCAAATGTCCCAATAAACCTGACATTTTAATCTCTAGCTGTTCACACCATGTGCTGTATTTTATCTCGGATTTTGTAGCTTTTTTCCAAAGACAGAAACTTCCAAAGTCTCTCTGTCGGCTGGCTGAATCCTTCACCAACAAAATTTTAGCTTTAAATCTTCCGAAAAATCCCATCTCAGTCGCCAAATGTGATATATTCACAGAACACAAGCACTTACAGCTCCTAACATGGAGGCAGCTCTCTCGGAAGTCTCCGGAAACTGCCTAGTTCTGTTTAATGATTAACTATGCACTTGCAGTACACAATACGTCCACATCCACAGTGTGGAGCTACTAACATTACAAGCTTACAGACATTACACTCTCCATACCCCTTGATCCCCTTAGCCGTAAGGGCCATATCTAACTCCCTCTTGAATATATCCAATGAACTGGCATCAACAACACTCTGCGGCAGGAAATTCCACAGGTTCACAACTCTCTGAGTGAAGAAGTTTCTCCTCTTCTCAGTCCTAAATGGCCTACCCCTTATCCTATGAATACGTCCCCTGGTTCTGGACTTCCCCAACATTGGGTACATTCTTCCCACATCTAACCTGTCCAGTCCCATCAGAATCTTATACTTTTCTATGAGATCCCCTCTCATTCTTCTAAACGCCACTAAATAAAGGCCCAGTTGATCCAGTCTCTCCTCATATGACAGTCCAGCCATTCCTGGAATCAGTTTGGTGAACCTTCGCTGCACTCCCTCAATAGCAAGAACGTCCTTCCTCAGATTAGGAGACCAAAACTGTACACAATATTCCAGGTGAGGCCTCACTAAGGTCCTGTACAACTGCAGTAAGACCTCCCTGCTCCTATGCTCAAATCCCCTAGCTATGAAGGCCAACATACCATTTGCCTTCTTCACCACCTGCTGTACCTGCATGCCAACTTTCAGTGACTGATGAACCATGACACCCAGGTCTCGTTGCACCTCCCGTTTTCCTAATCTGCCGCCATCCAGATAATATTCTGCCTTTGTGTTTTTGCCCCCAAAATGGATAACCTCACATTTATCCACATTATACTGCATCTGCCATGCATTTGCCCACTCACCTAACCTGTCCAAGTCACCCTGCAGCCTCTTAGCGTCCCCCTCACAGCACACACCGCCACACAGTTTAGTGTCATCTGCAAACTTGGAGATATT
This sequence comes from Pristiophorus japonicus, assembly GCF_044704955.1. NCBI lineage: Eukaryota > Metazoa > Chordata > Chondrichthyes > Pristiophoridae > Pristiophorus > Pristiophorus japonicus. Next base: position 13,581,721 of record NC_091983.1, read on the forward strand.
ACACTCTATTCCTTCATCTAAATCATTAATGTATATTGTAAAGAGCTGGGGTCCCAACACTGAGCCCTGCAACACTTCACTAGTCACTGCCTGCCATTCTGAAAAGGACCCGTTTATATCGACTCTCTGCTTCCTGTCTGTCAACCAGTTCTCTGTCCACGTGAGCACATTACCCCCAATACCATGTGCTTTGATTTTGCACACCAATCTCTTGTGCATGACCTTGTCAAAAGCCTTTTGAAAGTCCAAATACACCACATCCACTGGTTCTCCCTTGTCCACTCTACTAGTTACATCCTCAAAAAATTCCAGAAGATTCGTCAAGCATGATTTCCCTTTCATAAATCCATGCTGACTTGGTCCGATCCTGTCACTGCTTTCCAAATGGGCTGCTATTTCATCCTTAATGATTGATTCCAACATTTTCCACACTACTGATGTCAGGCTAACCGGTCTATAATTACCCGTTTTCTCTCTCCCTCCTTTTTAAAAAAATGGTATTACATTAGCTACCCTCCAGTCCATAGGAACTGTTCCAGAGTCGATAGACTGTTGGAAAATGATCACCAATGCATCCACTATTTCTAGGGCCACTTCCTTAAGTACTCTGGGATGCAGACTATCAGGCCCTGGGGATTTATCGGCCTTCAATCCCATCAATTTCACTAACACAATTTCCCGCCGAATAAGGATATCCTTCAGTACCTCCTTCTCACAAGACCTACTGTCCCCTAGTACAATCGGAAGGTTATTTGTGTCTTCCTTTGTGAAGACAGAACCGAAGTATTTGTTCAATTGGTCTGCCATTTCTTTATTCCCCATTATAAATTCACCTGAATCCAACTGCAAGGGACCTACGTTTGTCTTCACAAATCTTTTTCTCTTCACATATTTACAGACCATCTCTGTTGGTCCAGATTTTGATCTGCCGGGCTGTGATGGGGGAGCCTGAGCTGTCAAAAGCTTTAACGGCCATGACCATCTCAGCGCTTTGCTCTGCTGCCCCCTCGGTGGTGGCCAGTGGAAGCCTGCTGAGCGCGTCAGCGCAATTTTCAGTGCCTGGCCGGTGCCGTATGATGTCGTCATATGCAGCCAGTGTGAGAGCCCATCGCTGTATATGAGCTGACACATTGGCATTGACAGCTTTGCTGTCGGACAACAGGGATGTTAACGGCTTGTGGTCCGTTTCTAATATGAACCTTCTGCCAAAAAGGTACTGGTGCATCTTTTTCACCCCGTAGACAGATGCGATTGCTTCCTTTTCAACCATCCCATATCCCCTTTCTGCTTGGGAGAGCGACCTGGAGGCATAAGCCACAGGTTGGAGTTGGCCCTCATCATTACTCTGCTGCAACACGCACCCAACCCCATAGGATGATGCATCACATATCAAAACCAATTTCTGACAGGGGTTGTACAGGGTCAACAGCTTGTTGGAACAAAGCAGGTTCCATGCCCGATTGAAAGCCCGTTCCTGACAGTCCCCCCAAAACCAATCGCAAACCTTATGCAGGAGCACTTATAGCGGCTCCAACAATGTGCTTAAGTTCAACAGAACGTTCCCAAAATAGTTCAATAGTCCCAGACAACTCCGATGTGTTGCCGGGCCTGGGTGCGCGATGGATCGCCTCCGTTTTGGATTCGGTGGGCCTGATTCCGTCTGCAGCAGCCCTCCTGCCCAAAAACTCGACCTCTGGGACCATAAACACACACTTGGACTTCTTTAGTCGCAGGCCTACCCGGTCCAGTCGGCGTAGCACCTCCTCCAGGTTGTGGAGGTGTTCCTCGGTGTCTCGACCCGTGATAAGGATGTCGTCCTGAAATACGATTGTTCCAGGGATGGATTTGAGCAGGCTTTCCATGTTCCTTTGAAAGATAGCGGCTGCTGAACGAATGCCAAACAGACACCTGTTGTAGACAAACAGCCCCTTGTGCGTGGTGATGGTGGTCAGTAGCTTGGATTCTTCGGCCAGTTCCTGGGTCATGTCGGCTGAAGTGAGGTCCAACTTGGTGAACAGCTTGCCACCTGCCAGCGTGGCAAAAAGATCCTCCGCTCTCGGAAGCGGGTATTGGTCCTGTAGGGACACTCGGTTGATGGTGGCCTTGTAGTCGCCACAGATCCTGACCGAGCCATCCGTTTTTAGGGCAGGGACGATGGGGCTTGCCCAGTCACTGAATTCAACGGGCGAAATTCTGCCCTTTCTTAGCAACCTGTCCAACTCACTCTCAATTTTCTCCCGCATCACATACGGCACAGCTCTGGCTTTATGGTGCACTGGTCTGACATCCGGGGTGATGCGTATCACTACTTTGGTGCCTTTGAAAGTCCTGACACCAGGTTGAAATAGTGACTCAAACTTTAGTAGGACCTGTGAGCATGAACTTCACTCCACAGATGAAATGGCATGCACATCCCCCCATTTCCAGTTCATCTCGGCTAGCCAGCTCCTCCCCAAAAGCACGGGACCATTTCCTGGGACAATCCAGAGTGGCAGCGGGTTCTCTGATCCATTATGTGTGACCACCAACATTGCACTGCCTAGCACTGGGATGATCTCTTTGGTGTACATCCGTAATTGCGTGTCAATGCATTCTAGTTTGGGTCTGCTAGCTCTGAGTGGCCACAGTTTCTCGAATTGTTGGACACTCACAAGTGACTGGCTGGCCCCTGTGTCTAGCGTTTAACACTACTCTCATCATCATTGGTGGCGTTTTTGTGTATGAGCTGTGGATGTTTGCCACCTGAACCCGCTGAACTTCAGCATCCATTGCTGTGTCCCAAGCAATACCCTGCCTTGCAGACCCCTCTTGTGGTTCATCCGCTTCGTAAACCAGCCTCGCTGTGGGCTTCCTGCACATCCTGGCTAAATGTCCACTCAAGTTACTATTTCTGCAGATAAATTGTTGAAACCTGCAGGTTTTTGCAGCATGTCTGCCCCCGCACCTCCAGCATGAGCTGAGATTGTTGTGAACAAAAGGGCTGTAACCAGGCATTCCTCTCTGATTGTCTCTTTAATTACTCTTGAGCACTCTGTTAGTGGGTGTCAATGGCCCCATCCCGGGACATATTGTCCCTTGTGATGGTGTAATTGTCCGTTCAACCTGCCATTGTCTCTGTTGAGGACCCACCCTAGAGTCTGTTGCTGCCTGGGTGGTGTCGAATTGCCCTTGCCTGCCTGCGGGGCTCTGAGTCACGTTTACAATGTTAACTCCCTGCTCCATCGCCACGGTGGGAGCAGAGTTGCGCGCGTATATGATCTTGGTTTCCTCCTCCCCCGCTATGAAGGTTTGAGCCATCAACGCTGCTGCTTCCAAGGTCAAGTCCTTGGTCTCAATTAGCTTGCTGAAAATCCCGGCATGACCAATGCCCTCAATGAAGAAATCCCGAAACATCTCCCCCCTGCAGGCGTCTGTGAACTTACAGAGGCTGGCCAAGTGCCGAAGGTCCGCAACGAAGTCCGGTATGCCCTGCCCTTCCCGACGTCGGTGTGTATAGACTCGGTGTCGGGCCATGTGTATACTGCTCGCCGGTTTGAGGTGCTCACCGATCAGTTTGCTGAGCTCCTCAAAGGTCTTGTCCGCCGGCTTCTCGGGTGCGAGCAGGTCTTTCATCAGCGCGTACGTCTTAGATCCACAGCTGGTCAGTAGATGCGCCCTTCGCTTGTCAACCGCTGCATCTCCCAGCCACTCCTTCGTGACAAAGCTCTGCTGGAGCCTCTCAACTAAATCGACCCAGTCCTCACCAACACAGTACCATTCCTCTGTGCTACCGGTGGCCATTCTCGTGAGTCGTTGATTCCCGTTTCTCGTCGCCAAATGTTGTGTCCTTACACACTACTGTAAATCACACGAGGCACATGCTGCAGACAAGGCCACTCTGTGACCCGAACCTTTATTCACAGGACCAAGAAGTGATGACCCTGCGTGGGACCTCCCTTTATATACCTGGGTGACCAGGTGAGGAGTGTCTCCCACAAGTTCACCACCTGTGGTCAAGGTGTGCATTTCTTAGGTGTATACAGTGTACAGTGTTGTTACATGAAGGTTACAGTTACATGAAGGTTACATACATGACAGATAGAGGATTGGCTCACTAACAGAAAACAGAGAGTCGGGATAAATGGTTCATTCTCTGGTTGGCAACCAGTAACTAGTGGGGTGCTGCAGGGATCAGTGCTGGGATTCCAACTATTTACAATCCATATTAACGACTTGGAAGAAGGGACTGAGTGTAACGTAGCCAAGTTTGCTGACGATACAAAGATGGGAGGAAAAGCAATGTGTGAGGAGGACCCAAAAAATCTGCAAAAGGACATAGACAGGCTAAGTGAGTGGGCAAAAATTTGGCAGATGGTGTATAATGTTGGAAAGTGTGAGGTCATGCACTTTGGCAGAAAAAAATCAAAGAGCAAGCTATTATTTAAATGGAGAAAGATTGCAAAGTGCTGCAGTACAGCAGGACCTGGGGGTACTTGTGCATGAAACACAAAAGGATAGTATACAGGTACAGCAAGTGATCAGGAAGGCCAATGGAATCTTGGCCTTTATTGCAAAGGGGATGGAGTACAAAAACAGGGAAGTCTTGCTACAGTTATACAGGGTATTGGTGAGACCACACCTGGAATACTGCGTGCAGTTTTGGTTTCCATATTTACAAAAGGATATACTTGCTTTGGAGGCAGTTCAGAGAAGGTTCACTAGGTTGATTCTGGAGATGAGGAGGTTGACTTATGAGGAAAGGTTGAGTAGGTTGGGCCTCTAATCATTGGAATTCAGAAGAATGAGAGGTGATCGTATCGAAACGAATAAGATTATGAGGTGGCTTGACAAGGTGGATGCAGGGAGGATGTTTCCACTGATGGGGGGGACTAGAACTAGAGGGCATGACCTTAGAATAAGGGGCCGCCCATTTAAAACAAAGATGAGGAGGAATTTCTTCTCTCAGAGGGTTGTAAATCTTTGGAATTCGCTGCCTCAGAGAGCTGGAAGCTGGGACATTGAATAAATTTAAGATAGAAATAGTTTCTTAAACGAGAAGGGGAGAAGGGGTCTAGGGGAGCGGGCAGGGAAGTGGACCTGAGTCTATGATCGGATCAACCATGATCGTATTAAATAGTGGAGCAGGCTCGAGGGGCCGTATGGCCTACTCCTGCTCCTATTTCTTATGTTCTTATGAGGGTCAGTACCCAGAGGACACAGAATTAATGTAATTGGCAAAAGAACCAGAGGGGGAGATGAGGAGATTTGTTTTTTACACAGCGAGTTGTTGTGATCTGGAATGTGCTGCCTGAAAGGGTGGTGGAAGCAGATTCATAAGAACATAAGAAATAGGAACAGGAGTAGGCCATACGGCCCCTCGAGCCTGCTCCACCATTTAATAAAATCATGGCTGATCTGATCATATTTTCACTTCCCTGCCTGTTCCCCATAACACTTTACTCCCTTATCATTCAAAAATCTGTCTATCGCCATCTTAAATATATTCAATGACCCAGCCTCCATAGCTCTCTGGGGCAGAGACGTCCACAGATTTACAACCCTCTGAGAGAAGAAATTTCTCCTCATCTCAGTTTTAAATGGGTGGCCCCTTATTCTGAGACTACGTTCCCTAGTTTTAGTTTCCCCTATGAGTGGAAATATCCTCTCTGCATCCACCTTGTCGAGCCCCCTCATTATCTTATAAGTTTCAATAAGATCACCTCTCATTCTTCTAAACTCCAATGAGTATAGGCCCAACCTACTCAACCTTTCTTCATAAGTCAAACCCTTTATCTCCGGAAACAACATAGTGAAGCTTCTCTGAACAGCCTCCAATGCAAGTATATCCTTCCTTAAATACTGAGACAAATCTGTACACAGTACTCTAGGTGTGGCCTCACCAATACCCTGTACACTTGTAGCAGGACTTCTCTGCTTTTATACTCCTCCCCCTTTGCAATAAAGGCCAACATTGCATTTGCCTTCCTGATTACTTGCTGTACCTGAATACTAACCTTTTGTGTTTCATGCACAAGGGCCCCCAGGTCGCTCTGTACTGCAGCATTTTGTCATTTTTCTCCATTTAAATAATAATTTTATTTTTTATTTTTTCTGCCGAAGTGGATAATCTCACATTTTCCCACATTATACTCCATCTGCTAAATTTTGCCCACTCACTTAGCCTGTCTATATCCCTTTGCAGATTTTTTGTGTCCTCCTCACAACTTGCTTTCCCACCCATCTTTGTATCATCAGCAAACTTGGCTACATTACACTTCATCCAAATCATTAATATAGATTGTAAATAGTTGAGGCCCCAGCACCGATCCCTGCGGCACTCCACTAGTTATTGTTTGCCAATCCGGAAAATGACCCATTTATCCCGACTCTCTGTTTTCTGCTGGTTAGCCAATCCTCTATCCATGCTAACTTTCAAAAGGGAATTGGATAAACACTCAAAAGCTCCTGCTACTGATGCTCTATAGTCAGCTAGCAGAAGGTGAGTGAGATGGGCATAGGTTGTTTCCACAGGTGAGGTGCCTCACTCACTTTCTCGGGTGGGCTGAGCGAGTTTGGGAACTCCCCCTGCAGGGAATGGACCGTTCCACTGAGAGTGTCAGCCGTGTCAAATGGTGCAGTTGAATGACATCAACAACAACTAACTGGAGGGTCACCAAGATAAAAGATGCTCTTCCTTTGTTCCACACAGGTGGGCGGAAATCCCAACTAAGCATTGGAATTGGATAAATAATTAAAGGGGAAATTTTGCAGGGCTATGGGGAAAAAGCGCTGAGCACACATGGACTCTTTCTGTGCTGCATGACAATTCGATAGTCATTTGTTATATGTTTTTCTTTTGATATACAAGATGGCACTGGAGTTGGGAGAGAGACTTCAGAAATGCACTCCGCAGGACTGACTAGTGGCCAGAGCCTGCAACTACACCATGACAGTTGACATAGCAAAATTGAATGGAAAACATTGATATAGCAATTCATGATGCTAAATGTCCATTGAAAAGTGCAACCAACAATTGTAAGAACAGAAAGTAAAAGTTTTAATAATATATAGAAATATGATTTAAAGATTCCCAAAGGATAGATCTGTTTAATAAAAAAAGAGAAGCGTGCCTTTGAAGTTTCTGAGCATGTCACTTCATTGGCGAGTATTTAGTTACACAGAGGAGGACGCTCCATAGATCCTCCGTTTCGGATGCCCCCAAAAGTTTGTCACCATCCTCCGCCTGCTCCACGATGACATGCAGGCCGTGATCCTTACCAATGGAACCATCACAGACCCAATCCACGTCCGGACCGGGGTCTAACAGGGCTGCGTCATCGCCCCAACCCTCTTCTCAATCTTTCTCGCTGCCATGCTCCACCTCACAGTCAACAAGCTCCCTGCTGGAGTGGAACTAAACTACAGAACCAGTGGGAAGCTGTTTAACCTTCGCCGCCTCCAGGCCAGGTCCAAGACCACCCCAAGAGGGAGTTAGATATGGCCCTTACGGCTAAAGTGATCAAGGGGTATGGAGAGAAAGCAGGAAAGGGGTACTGAGGGAATGATCAGCCATGATCTTATCGAATGGTGGTGCAGGCTCGAAGGGCCGAATGGCCTACTCCTGCACCTATTTTCTATGTTTCTATGTTTCTATGTTTCTAACCTCAGTCGTTGAGCTACAGTATGCGGACGATGCCTACGTCTGTGCACACACAGAGGCTGAACTCCAGGACATAGTCAACGTATTTACTGAGGTGTATGAAAGCATGGGCCTTACGCTAAACATCTGTAAGACAAAGGTCCTCCACCAGCCTGTCCTCGCCACACAGCACTGCCCCCAAGTCATCAAGATCCATGGCGCGGCTCTGGACATCGTGGACCAGTTCCCACATCTCGGGACCCTCTTATCAACAAGAGCAAGCATCGACGACGAGATCCAACACCGCCTCCAGTGTGCCAGTGCAGCCTTTGGCCGCCTGAGGAAAAGAGTGTTTGAAGACCAGGCCCTCAAAACTGCTACCATATTCATAGTCTATAGGGCTGTAGTAATACCCGCCCTCCTGTATGGCTCAGAGACATGGATCATGTACAGTAGACACCTGAAGTCGCTGGAAAAATATCACCAACGATGTCTCCGCAAGATCCTACAAATCCCCTGGGAAGACAGACGCACCAACATTAGCGCCTCGATCAGGCCAACATCCCCAGCACTGAAGCACTGACCACACTGGGCAGGCCACATAGTTCACATGCCTGACCCGAGACTCCCAAAGCAAGTGCTCTACTCGGAACTCCTTCATGGCAAACGAGCCAAAGCTGGGCAGCGGAACCGTTACAAGGACACCCTCAAAGCCCCCCTGATAAAATGCAACATCCCCACCGACACCTGAGAGTCCCTGGCCAAAGACCGCCCTAAGTGAAGGAAGTGCATCTGGGAGGGCGCTGAGCACCTCGAGTTTCAACGCCGCAAGCATACAGAAACCAAGCGCAGGCAGCGGAAAGAGCGTGCGGCAAACCAGACTCCCCACCCACCCTTTCCCGCAATGTCTGTCTGTCCCACCTGTGACAAAGTCTAGTGGCTCTCGTATCGGACTGTTCAGCTACCAAAGAACTCACTTCAGGAATGGAAGCAAGTCTTCCTCGATTCCGAGGGACTGCCTATGATGATGACTTAGTTACAAAGAAAAACAGACGTTCTCCCTTTTTTGTTGAGAAATTTCACAAGTTTCCGCAAAAGGCACTTAATAGGAAATGGAGAAGGCCATTCAGGCCCTCGAACATGCTCCACCATTCAATTAGATCTAGACTGATCTGCCCCTCAACTCCATTTACCTGCCGTTGTTCCATATCCCTCGATACCCTTACGCAAAAAAACTCTATCGATCTCAGTCTTGAAAGCTCCCCAGCCTGAATATCCTTTTGGGGGGGAGAGTTCCAGATTCCAACTACCCTGTGTGTGAAGAAGTGTTTCCTGACATCACCCCTGAATGGCCTAGCTCTAATTTTAAGATTATGTCCCCTTGTTCTGGACTCCACAGTGTCAGCTGTGGCTCAGTGGGCAGCACTTTCGTCTCTGAGCCAGAAGGTTGTGAGTTGAAGTCCCACTCCAGGAACTTGAGCACATAAGTCTAGATTGATGCTCCAGTGCAGTGCTGAGGGAGTGCTGCACTGTCGGAGGTGCCGTCTTTCAGATGAGATGTAAAGCCGAGGACCCGTCTGCTCTCTCAGGTGGACGTAAAAGATCACATGGCACTATTTCGAAGCGTTCTCCCTGGTGTCCTGGCCAATATTTATCGCTCAATCAACATTACAAAAAAAACCCAGATGATCTGGTCATTATCACATTGCTGTTTGTGGGAGCCTGCTGTGCATTTGGTTGCCACGTTTTCCACATTACAACCGTGACTACACATCAAAAGGTATTTCATTGGCTGTGAAATGCTTCAGGACACCCTGAGGTTATGAAAAATGCTGTATAAATACAAGTTCTTTGCTTTTCCGAGAATAGCCTTCAGGGAAGGAATCTTGCCGCTCTTCCCAGTCTGGGCCTATATGTGACTCCAGTCCCGCACCAACGCGCTTAACTCTTAACTCCCCTCTGAAGTGGCCTAGTAAATCCCTTCGTTGTATGCAATGGGTGATGAGCAATTAATGCCAGCCAGTGTACCCCTGGCCAGCCTCCCACCCTCCAGTGTACCCCTGGCCAGCCTCCCACCCTCCAGTGTACCCCTGGCCAGCCTCCCAGCCTCCAGTGTACCCCTGGCCAGCCTCCCACTCTCCACCCTTCAGTGTACCCCTGGCCAGCCTCCCACCCTCCAGTGTACCCCTGGCCAGCCTCCCACTCTCCACCCTCCAGTGTACCCCTGGCCAGCCTCCCACCCTCCAGTGTACCCCTGGCCAGCCTCCCACTCTCCACCCTCCAGTGTACCCCTGGCCAGCCTCCCACTCTCCACCCTCCAGTGTACCCCTGGCCAGCCTCCCACTCTCCACCCTCCAGTGTACCCCTGGCCAGCCTCCCACCCTCCAGTGTACCCCTGGCCAGCCTCCCACTCTCCACCCTTCAGTGTACCCCTGGCCAGCCTCCCACCCTCCAGTGTACCCCTGGCCAGCCTCCCACTCTCCACCCTCCAGTGTACCCCTGGCCAGCCTCCCACCCTCCAGTGTACCCCTGGCCAGCCTCCCACCCTCCAGTGTACCCCTGGCCAGCCTCCCACCCTTCACCCTCCATAATCTTCAGCTCATTCAAGACTCAGATGCCCATATCCTAGCTCACACTATGTCCCATTCCTCCATCAATCCTGTGCTCGCCGACCTACATTGGCTCCCAGTGCAGCAACACCTCAAATTTAAAATTCTCATCTTTAGCTTCAAATCTCTCCCTGGCCTCGCCCCACCCTATCTCTGTAACCCACCCCAGCCCTACACCCCTCCCTATCTCTGTAACCCACCCCAGCCCTACAACACTCCTTATCTCTGTAACCTCCTCCAACCCCACACCCCTCCCTATCTCTGTAACCTCCTCCAGCCCTACACCCCTCCCTATCTCTGTAGCCCACCCCAGCCCCCTACACCCCTCCCTATCTCTGTAGCCCACCCCAGCCCTACAACAATCCCTATCTCTGTAACCTCCTCCAGCCCTACACCCCTCCCTATCTCTGTAGCCCACCCCAGCCCTACAACCCTCCCTATCTCTGTAACCTCCTCCAGCCCTACACCCCTCCCTCTCTGTAATCTCCTCCAGTCCTACAACCCTCCCTATCTCTGTAACCCCCCTCCAGCTCTACAATCCTCCCTATCTCTGTAACCTCCTCCAGCCATACACCCCTCCCTATCTCTGTACCTCCTCCAGCCCTACAACCCTCCCTATCTCTGTCATCTCCTCCAGTCCTACAACGCTCCCTATCTCTGTAACCCCCTCCAGCCCTACAATCCTCCCTATCTCTGTAACCTCCTCCAGCCCTACACCCCTCCCTATCTCTGTACCTCCTCCAGCCCTACAACCCTCCCTATCTCTGTAACCCCCTCCAGCCCAACAACCCTACCTATCTCTGTAATCCCCTTCCTATCTCTGTAACCTCCTCCAGCCCCTACAACCTCCCTATCTCTGTAATCCCCTCCAGCCCTACAACCCTCCCTTGTGCTGTAACCCTCTCCAGCCCTACAACCCTCTCTATCTGTAACCTCCTCCAGCCCTACAACTCTCCCTATTTCTGTAACCTCCTTCAGCCCGACACCCCTCCCTATTTCTGTAACCTCCTCCAGCTCTACAACCTTCCATATGCAGGAAGAATATTCCCGATGTTGGGAAAGTCCAGAACCAGGGGACATAGTCTTAGGATAAGGGGTAAGCCATTTAGGACTGAGATGAGGAGAAACTTCTTCACTCAGAGAGTTGTTAACCTGTGTAATTCCCTACCGCAGAGAGTTGTTGATGCCAGTTCATTGGATATATTCAAGAGGGAGTTAGATATGGCCCTTACAGCTAAAGGGATCAAGGGGTATGGAGAGAAAGCAGGAAAGGGGTACTGAGTTAAATGATCAGCCATGATCTTATTGAATGGTGGTGCAGGCTCGAAGGGCCAAATGGCCTACTCCTGTACCTATTTTCTATGTTTCTATGTTTCTATCTCTGTAACTGTTATGTATGAATAAAGAGTCTGACTGGGTACTGTGAGCTCAAAGTAAAGTGTGACCTTAGTCTTTTATTGCAGGTCTCCAGAGTGCCTCTCCAGCCTGTGAGTCCTCCTTAAGTACCCATGCTCCCAAGAGATTGTGGGATCCCTTGGGACTCCAGGAGATGAGCCCTCTGGTGGCTGTACAAGGTATATACAAGTTTACATATATTACAACATTCCCCCCCAAAGTCAATGGTGTAACTATTTATATTGTGAGTCGATCTGGGGCCCTTCTTGCCCTGGTTGATCGTCTCGGTGTGAAAGTTGCTGTTGTTGATTCATTTGTTGGGCCCTTGCTGGGCTGCTGTGCAGCTGGCCTTGCTGGGCTGCCTGGTGTGTGGGCCCTGCAGGGCTGCTATGGATGATGGGTTCTGCTTCGTGGCCAACCGCGGTGTCGGTTGCCACTGGTGTATATGTTGGGGGGTCAAAGAAGGTAGGGTCCAAGGTGGGTTGCTCAGGGTAGTCCATGAATCTGAGTTTGATTTGGTCCAAGTGTTTCTGGTGAATGAGTCCATTTGAAAGTTCGACCTGAAACACCCTGCTCCCCTCTTTCGCCACAATAGTGCCGGGAAGCCACTTGGGACTTTGTCCATAATTCAATACAAATACAGGATCATTGATTTCAATTTCACGTGACACATTTGTGCTGTCATGATATGTACTTTGTTGAAGCCGCCTGCTCTCTACCTGTTCACGTAGATTAGGGTGAACTAATGAGAGCCTTGTCTTAAGTGCCCTTTTCATGAGCAGTTCAGCAGGTGGAATCCCAGTGAGCGAGTGGGGTCTCGTACGGTAGCTAAGCAGGACTCGGGATGGGCCTTCAGTTACCCTCTTCAAGTCCTGCTTGATAGTTTGCACTGCTTTCTCTGCCTGACCATTGGATGCTGGTTTGAACGGGGTAGATGTAACATGTTTGATCCCGTTACGGGTCATGAATTCTTTGAACTCAGCCATGGTAAAACATGGCTTATTGTCGCTCACAAGGACATCAGGTAGTCCATGCGTGACAAACATGGCCCGCAGGCTTTCAGTGATGGCAGCGGACGTACTTGCCAACATTATCTCGCATTCAATCCATTTGGAGTGTGCATCTACAACCACAAGGAACATTTTACCCAAGAATAGGCCTGCATAGTCGACGTATACCCCAGACCACGGTTTGGAGGGCCAAGACCATAAACTTAGTGGCGCCTCCCTGGGTACATTGCTTAACTGCGAGTATGTATTACATCTGTGAACGCAGGACTCTAAGGCCGCATCGATACCGGGCCACCACACGTGGGATCTGGCTATTGCTTTCATCATTATGATGCCTGGGTGGGTACTGTGGAGGTCACTGATGAAGGTGTCTCTGCCCTTCTTGGGGACCACTACTCGATTGCCTGTATAGACATTTCACCTTTGCGCCGCTGGTACGCCTTTATCTCTTCCTGCATCTCCACTGGGCCACTGGACCAGCTCCAGTGAAGCACACAGTTTTTAACTAGGGACAGTAAGGGGTCCTGGCTCATCCAGGTTCTAAGCTGTCGAGCTGTGACGGGTGATTGCTCACTCTCAAATACTTCCATAACCATGACTAAATCTGCGGGCTGCGCCATTTCCACCCCCGTGGTGGGCAATGGCAGTCTACTGAGAGCATCGGCACAGTTTACTGTGCCTGGCCTGTGGCGGATGGCGTAGTTGTATGTGGACAATGTGAGCGCTCATCTCTGGATGCGGGCCGATGCATTGGTATTTATCCCCTTACTTTCGGAAAACAGGGATATTAGTGGCTTATGGTCAGTTTCCAATCCAAATTTTAGCCCAAACAGATTTGATGCATTTTCTTTACCCCATAGACACACGTTAACGCTTCTTTTTCAATCATGCTGTAGGCGCTCTCAGCCTTAGACAGACTTCTGGCTGCATAAGCAACTGGTTGCAATTTCCCGAAATCATTAGCTTGTTGCGATACACACCTGATGCCATATGACGACGCATCACATGCTAGTACCAAACGCTTACGTGGATCATACAACACAAGCAATTTGTTTGAGCATAACAATTTTCTAGCTTTTACAAAGGCATTTTCTTGGCTTTTGCCCCATACCCATTTGTCTCCTTTACGCAGTAAGACATGCAGTGGTTCTAACAGTATGCTGAGACCCGGTAAGAAGTTACCAAAGTAGTTCAGGAGTCCTAGAAACGACCGCAGCTCCGTCATGTTCTCTGGCCTCGATGCGTTCTCGATTGCCTCCGTCTTCGAATCGGTGGGCCTGATCCCGTCCGCCACGATTCTCCTCCCCAGGAACTCCACTTCAGGCACCAGGAAAATGCACTTTGTGCGTTTTAACCTGAGCCCCATTCACCCATTCAGTTGAGTCAACTAAGAACCTCCTCCAGTTTCTGCAGATGCTCGATTGTGTCCCGACCTGTAACCAAGATGTCGTCCTGGAAGACCACCATGCACGGGACTGACTTCAGTAGGCTTTCCATGTTTCTCTGGAATATCGGCGCGGCTGATCGAATTCCAAACGGGCATCTGTTATAAATGAAGAGACCTTTGTGCGTGTTGATGCAGGTGAGACTCTTCGATGGTTCCTCCAGCTCCTGCGTCATGTAGGCCGAAGTGAAGTCCAGGTTCATGAACGTCTTTCCTCCCGCCAGCGTAGCAAAAAGGTCATCGGCCTTTGGTAGTGGGTATTGATCCTGCAGGAAGAAACGATTGATAGTTACTTTGTAATCACCACAGATTCTGACGGTGCCATCTCCCTTGAGGACTGGAACAATTGGACTGGCCCACTCGTTGAATTCGATTGGCGAAATTATGCCCTCTCTTTGCAACCAACCTAGCTTGATCTCTACCCTTTCTCTCATCATGTATGATACTGCTCTTACCTTGTGATGAATGGGTTGCACCCCCGGAATTCGGTGGATCTGCACTTTTGCTCCTTAGAACTTCCCGATGCCTGGTTCGAACAATGAAGGGAACTTGTTTAAGACCTGGGCACATGAAATGTCGTCAGCGGACGAGAGCGCTCGGACGTCGCCCCAGTTCCAGCGTATCTTGCCCAGCCAGCTCCTGCCGAACAGCGTGGGACCATCGCCCGGCACCACCCAGAGTGGTAGCTTGTGCACCGCTCCATTGTAGGAGACCTTTACAGTAGTACTGCCGATTACGGGAATCAGTTACTTTGTGTAAGTTCTTAGTTTCGTGCGAATTGGAGTCAGGACTGGCCTTGAGGCCTTGCTGCACCACAATTTTTCGAAAGTCTTTTTGCTCATAATGGACTGGCTCGCGCCCGTGTCCAGCTCAATTGACACCGGGAGTCCATTTAGTTCAACCTTCAGCATTATCGGGGGACACTTAGTGGTAAATGTGTGCACCCCATATACCTCTGCCTCCTAGGTCTGAGGCTTTGGTTCGTTGTGATCCGCCGTGGATCTGTCCTTCTCTGCAACATGGTGGTTTGCAGGATCATCAGGATTTGCAGCTCGTCTGCACACTCGTTGGAGGTGTCCCATTGTTCCACAGCCCTTGCAAATGTACCCTTTGAAGCAGCATGAGTGGTAACGATGATCACCCCCCGCAGTGCCAACAAGTGTAAGGTTTGAAAATCCACGCCGCATGTTATTGGAACACCCTAAGGACAAGAAAACTAAAAGGGATCGTCCTATACATTTTAAAATGAACATTTTTGGCCAAGTAGTGCACTGTTGTTTTAACTCTATGTATTTTAAATGAACATTTTTGGCCAAGTCAAACCCTCAAACCCGGCAGGTTGGGAAACGTGTGGGCGGATACAAGCGAGACAGAGGCACTGGCCAATGGGGGAAAAGTGCATTCTGGTAGGCCAATCAGGGGTCGAGTCGGGCCTGAAGCGGGGAAATCCTCAACCAATGGGGCTACCCGGCCCAGTTTGAAAATATGACTCACCCATAATCAAATTATGAAAGTGGACCATTATCTACCTAATTAATATGGACAATGGACAATAGCCCGGAGATCAGTGTGGTAATTGACTCCCGGGACGTTACAATGGACCAACAGACGTTGAGGCACCAATGTGCACTGAAACAATACCTCGGTCCTCACACCTACCTGTGACATCTTCTGATTACATTGTGGAGTCTGGCTCAAAAGCGAGACAGAGGCACTGGCCAATGGGGGAAAGGTGCATTCTGGCAGGCCAATCAGGGGTCGGGAAATTGTGTTGGGGAAATTGATGGGATTGAAGGCCGATAAATCCCCAGGGCCTGATGGACTGCATCCCAGAGTACTTAAGGAGGTGGCCTTGGAAATAGTGGATGCGTTGACAGTCATTTTCCAACATTCCATTGACTCTGGATCAGTTCCTATGGAGTGGAGGGTAGCCAATGTAACCCCACTTTTTAAAAAAGGAGGGAGAGAGAAAACAGGGAATTATAGACCGGTCAGCCTGACATCGGTAGTGGGTAAAATGATGGAATCAATTATTAAGGATGTCATAGCAGTGCATTTGGAAAGAGGTGACATGATAGGTCCAAGTCAGCATGGATTTGTGAAAGGGAAATCATGCTTGACAAATCTTCTGGAATTTTTTGAGGATGTTTCCAGTAGAGTGGATAAGGGAGAACCAGTTGATGTGGTATATTTGGACTTTCAGAAGGCGTTCGACAAGGTCCCACACAAGAGATTGATGTGCAAAGTTAGAGCACATGGGATTGGGGGTAGTGTACTGACATGGATTGAGAACTGGTTGTCAGACAGGAAGCAAAGAGTAGGAGTAAATGGGTACTTTTCAGAATGGCAGGCAGTGACTAGTGGGGTACCGCAAGGTTCTGTGCTGGGGCCCCAGCTGTTTACGCTGTACATTAATGATTTAGATGAGGGGATTAAATGTAGTATCTCCAAATTTGCGGATGACACTAAGTTGGGTGGCAGTGTGAGCTGCGAGGAGGATGCTGTGAGGCTGCAGAGCGACTTGGATAGGTTAGGTGAGTGGGCAAATGCATGGCAGATGAAGTATAATGTGGATAAATGTGAGGTTATCCACTTTGGTGGTAAAAACAGAGAGACAGACTATTATCTGAATGGTGACAGATTAGGAAAAGGGGAGGTGCAAAGAGACCTGGGTGTCATGGTACATCAGTCATTGAAGGTTGGCATGCAGGTGCAGCAGGCGGTTAAGAAAGCAAATGGCATGTTGGCCTTCATAGCAAGGGGATTTGAGTACAGGGGCAGGGAGGTGTTGCTACAGTTGTACAGGGCATTGGTAAGGCCACACCTGGAGTATTGTGTACAGTTTTGGTCTCCTAACCTGAGGAAGGACATTCTTGCTATTGAGGGAGTGCAGCGAAGGTTCACCAGACTGATTCCCGGGATGGCGGGACTGACCTATCAAGAAAGACTGGATCAACTGGGCTTGTATTCACTGGAGTTCAGAAGAATGAGAGGGGACCTCATAGAAACATATAAAATTCTGACGGGGTTAGACAGGTTAGATGCAGGAAGAATGTTCCCAATGTTGGGGAAGTCCAGAACCAGGGGTCACAGTCTAAGGATAAGGGGTAAGCCATTTAGGACCGAGATGCGGAGGAACTTCTTCACCCAGAGAGTGGTGAACCTGTGGAATTCTCTACCACAGAAAGTTGTTGAGGCCAATTCACTAAATATATTCAAAAAGGAGTTAGATGAGGTCCTTACTGCTAGGGGGATCAAGGGGTATGGCGAGAAAGCAGGAATGGGGTACTGAAGTTGAATGTTCAGCCATGAACTCATTGAATGGCGGTGCAGGCTAGAAGGGCCGAATGGCCTACTCCTGCACCTATTTTCTATGTTTCTATGTTTCTATGAGTCGGGCCTGAAGCGGGGAAATCCTCAACCAACGGGCACTACCCGGCCCAGTTTGAATATAGTAGGAAAAGCAGCTGGAGGAGTAGGACCTAGAGTACCACAGACAAACAACAGGGAGAAAGCAGCGGGGGCAGTCGGAGAAGGAGGCGAGGAGCAGCAAGACAGAAACCGAGAGAGAACGGAGACAGACTGTTACCGGCTGTGAAACCTACCATCGTACGGGCCCTGGACTCGACTTGTGTGCAGAATCTACAACCCAACTACCGAGAGGCCCGACATCGTCTCAAGAAGCCGAGCCGCACACCGAACAACGCTCCGAGGCCAACCAGCTGAAGAACCGGAAACCGAAGTAACTGGGAGAGGCAACATTCACTCCAGCTACCCCGTAAACCAACCATCCTAAGGCTATAAGGATAACTGTCGAAAGGGATCATAAGTATTATCCTGGGGTTTTCTTTTCCCAACTGTCAGCCTAGGTCAGTCAGGTAAAAAGGGGGGTTGAGGTGGTGCTGGAACTGTCTTGTAAAGATAAAATTGTGTAATGTTTTCGTTGTGTCCGTTTCTTCCCATAGATTTTCATAGTTTATAGGTGTGGGTCAGATATGTGTTTTGATGAAATTTGACCTTGTTGGAAACTTACCGTGGTTAATAAATTGGATTTTCCCGTTTTTTTTGTTCCATCGAAACATAGAAACATAGAACATAGAAAATAGGTGCAGGAGTAGGCCATTCGGCCCTTCGAGCCTGCACTGCCATTCAATGAGTTCATGGCTGAACTTCAGTACCCCATTCCTGCTTTCTTGCCATACCCCTTGATCCCCCTAGTAATAAGGACTACATCTAACTCATTTTTGAATATATTTAGTGAATTGGCCTCAACAACTTTCTGTGGTAGAGAATTCCACAGGTTCACCACTCTCTGGGTGAAGAAGTTTCTCCTCATCTCGGTCCTAAATGGCTTACCCTTTATCCTTAGACTGTGACCCCTGTTTCTGGACTTCCCCAACATTGGGAACATTCTTCCTGCATCTAACCTGTCTAAACCTGTCAGTATTTTAAACGTTTCTATGAGATCCCCTCTCATTCTTCTGAACTCTAGTGAATACAAGCTCAGTTGATCCAGTCTTTCTTGATATGTCAGTCCCGCCATCCCGGGAATCAGTCTGGTGAACCTTTGCTGCACTCCCTCAATAGCAAGAATGTCCTTCCTCAAGTTAGGAGATCAAAACTGTACACAATACTCCAGGTGTGGCCTCACCAAGGCCCTGTACTCAAATCCCCTCACTATGAAGGCCAACATGCCATTTGCTTTCTTAACCGCCTGCTGTACCTGCATGCCAACCTTCAATGACTGATGTACCATGACACCCAGGTCTCATTGCACCTCCCCTTTTCCTAATCTGTCACCATTCAGATAATAGTCTGTCTCTCTGTTTTTACTACCAAAGTGGATAACCTCACATTTATCCACATTATACTTCATCTGCCATGCATTTGCCCACTCACCTAACCTATCCAAGTCACTCTGCAGTCTCACAGCATCCTCCTCACAGCTCACACTGCCACCCAACTTAGTGTCATCCGCAAATTTGGAGATACTACATTTAATCCCCTCGTCCAAATCATTAATGTACAATGTAAACAGCTGGGGCCCCAGCACAGAACCTTGCGGTACCCCACTAGTCACTGCCTGCCATTCTGAAAAGTACACATTTACTTCTACTCTTTGCTTCCTGTCTGCCAACCAGTTCTCAATCCACATCAGCACACTACCCCCAATCCCATGTGCTTTAACTTTGCACATTAATCTCTTGTGTGGGACCTTGTCGAAAACCTTCTGAAAGTCCAAATATACCACATCAACTGGTTCTCCCTTGTCCACTCTACTGGAAACATCTTCAAAAAATTCCAGAAGATTTGTCAAGCATGATTTCCCTTTCACAAATCCATGCTGACTTGGACCTATCATGTCACCTCTTTCCAAATGCACTGTTATGACATCCTTAATAATTGATTCCATCATTTTACCCACTACCGATGTCAGGCTGACCGGTCTATAATTCCCTGTTTTCTCTCTCCCTCCTTTTTTAAAAAGTGGGGTTACATTGGCTACCCTCCACTCCATAGGAACTGATCCAGAGTCTATGGGATGTTGGAAAATGACTGTCAATGCATCAGCTAGTTCCAAGGCCACCTCCTTAAGTACTCTGGGATACAGACCATCAGGCCCTGGGGATTTATCGGCCTTCAGTCCCATCAATTTCCCCAACACAATTTCCCGACTAATAAGGATTTCCCTCAGTTCATCCTTCTTACTAGTCTCTCTGACCCCTTCTATATCCGGAAGGTTGTTTGTGTCCTCCTTAGTGAATACCGAACCAAAGTACTTGTTCAATTGGTCTGCCATTTCTTTGTTCCCAGTTATGACTTCCCCTGATTCTGACTGCAGGGGACCTACGTTTGTCTTTACTAACCTTTTTCTCTTTACATATCTATAGAAGCTTTTGCAGTCCATTTTAATGTTCCCTGCAAGCTTCCTCTCGTACTCTATTTTCCCTGCCCTAATCAAACCCTTTGTCCTCCTCTACTGAGTTCTAAATTTCTCCCAGTCCCCGGGTTCGCTGCTATTTCTGGCCAATTTGTATGCCACTTCCTTGGCTTTAATACTATCCCTGATTTCCCTTGATAGCCATAGTTGAGCCACCTTCCCTTTTTTATTTTTACGCCAGACAGGGATGTACAATTGTTGTAGTTCATCCATGCGGTCTCTAAATGTCTGCCATTGCCCATTCACTGTCAACCCCTTAAGTATCATTCACCAATCTATTCTAGCCAATTCACGCCTCATACTTTCAAAGTTACCCTTTTTTAAGTTCTGGACCATGGTTTCTGAATTAACTGTTTCATTCTCCATCCTAATATAGAATTCTACCATATTATGGTCACTCTTCCCCAAAGGGCCTCGCACAACGAGATTGCTAATTAATCCTCTCTCATTACACAACACCCAGTCTAAGATGGCATCCCCCCTAGTTGGTTCCTCGACATATTAGTCTAGAAAACCATCCTTTATGCATTCCAGGAAATCCTCCTCCACCGTATTGTTTCCAGTTTGGTTAGCCCAATCTATATGCATATTAAAGTCACCCATGATAACTGTCGCACCTTTATTGCATGCACCCATAATTTCCTGTTTGATGCCCTCCCCAACATCACTACTACTGTTTGGAGGTTTGTACACAATTCCCACTAGCGTTTTCTGCCCTTTGGTATTCCGTAGCTCCACCCATACCGATTCCACATCATCCAATGTCTTTCCTTACCATTGCCTTAATTTCCTCTTTAACCAGCAACGCCACCCCGCCTCCTTTTCCTTTCTGTCTATCCTTCCTAAATGTTGAATACCCTTGGATGTTGAATTCCCAGCCTTAGTCACCCTGGAGCCATGTCTCCGTGATGTCAACCACATCGTATCCGTTAACTGCTATCTGCACAGTTCCAAGTACCACTTGTCTCTGAGTGCTTTGTGTTCCCTTGTGGAAACTCATAATCCACCAAAATTCTGAGCTTAGAACCAGATAAGGGTGTTGGGCGCTTCGCAACCGCCAGTTTAGTGGTCAGAGAGCCATAAGCTGCTGGACCGTCCCCTGGAAGGGACAGAGAGGCCCAATACACCAACAGCCACCAAAGACCCCCGTAATTGGGCAGAGCAAAAACCTCCTACACAAGGTGTTAATGGCTTTGCATTCATCACCCTTGATGGTGGACTCTGAGACATCTGCTGGTGTGCAGCTGCAGGCATGTGGGGCCGGCCCTGTAAGTTGCGATTTGAAAACACCTTCACTTTGTTCACAGTACTTCTGGCAGCACTCGTGTGCTGAGAGATTTGCTTAGTATTGCCACTGTGGCAATGAATGCCTGGCCTTTCTCAAGGTTGGGGTCTCTACAGTCAGAAGTTTGCGAAGTATGGTTTCGTGGCCAATGCCAAGTATGAAAAAGTCTCTGAGGATGTGCTCCAAATGTCCTTCAAATTCACAATGTCCTGCAAGGCTTCTTAGCTCGGCAACATAAATCGCCATTTCCTGGCCTTCAGACCTTTTGTAGGTTTAGAACCGGTACCTCGCCATCGGAACACTTTCCTTTGGGTTCAAATGCTCCAGGACCAGTGTGCACAAATCATCGTACGATTTCTCTGTGGGTTTCGCTGCAGCAAGCAGATTTTTCATGAGGCCATACGTTGGTGCCCCGCAGACGGTGAGGAGAATCGCCCTTCGTTTGGCAGCGTTCGCTTCTCCTTCCAGCTCGTTGGCCACGAAGTATTGGTCGAGTCGTCCCACGAAAGTTTCCCAATCATCTCCATCTGAGAATTTCTCCAGGGTCCCTACTGTTCTCTGCATCGTTGGGTTCGTCATCTGTATCTCGTCGCCAGTTGTTATGTATGAATAAAGAGTCTGACTGGATACTGTGAGCTCAAAGTAAAGTGTGACCTTAGTCTTTTATTGCAGGTCTCCAGAGTGCCTCTCCAGCTTGTGAGGCCTCCTTATGTACCTGTGCTCCCAAGGGATTGTGGGATCCCTTGGGACTCCAGGGGATGAGCCCTCTGTTGGTTGTACAAGGTATATACAAGTTTACATATATAACAGTAGCCTCCTCCAGCCCTACAACCTTCCCAATCTCTGTAACCTCCTCCAGCCCTACAACCTTCCCTATCTCTGTAAGCTCCTCCAGCCCTACAACCCTCCCTATCTCTGTAACCTCCTCCAGCCCTACAATCTTCCCTAACTCTGTAACCTCCTCCAGCCCTACAACCTTCCCTATCTCTGTAACCTCCTCTAGTCCTACAACCCTCCCTATCTCTGTAACCTCCTCTAGTCCTACAACCCTCCCTATCCCTGTAAACTCCTCCAGCCCTACAACCCTCCCTATCTCTGTAACCTCCTCCAGCCCTACACCCTCCCTATCTCTGTAACCTCCTCCAGCCCTACAACCCTCCCTATCTCTGTAACCTCCTCCAGCCCTACAACCCTCCCTATCTCTGTAACCTCCTCCAGCCCTACAACCCTCCCTATCTCTGTAACCCCCTCCAGCCCTACAACTCTCCCTATCTCTGTAACCTCCTCTAGTCCTACAACCCTCCCTATCTCTGTAACCTCCTCTAGTCCTACAATCCTTCCTATCTCTGTAACCTCCTCCAGCCCTACAACCCTCCCTATCTCTGTAACCTCCTCTAGTCCTACAACCCTCCCTATCTCTGTAACCTCCTCTAGTCCTACAACCCTCCCTATCTCTGTAACCTCCTCTAGTCCTACAACCCTTCCTATCTCTGTAACCTCCTCTAGTCCTACAACCCTTCCTATCTCTGTAACCTCCTCCAGCCCTACAACCCTCCCTATCTCTGTAACCTCCTCTAGTCCTACAACCCTTCCTATCTCTGTAACCTCCTCCAGCCCTACAAACCTCTCTATCTCTGTAACCTCCTCCAGCCCTACAACCCTCCCTATCTCTGTAACCTCCTCCAGCCCTACAACCAATGTGCCCTTATATTTGTGCAGCCACGCAGCCATACAGCGCTCCCAGTGTCCCGTGCAGCCAGTGAGCTTTTATGATAAAAACGTGCTGCATGGAATTTTGAATGGGCCTTTAAAGGTGCCGTGCAGCCAAAGAGAAATTACAGGGAACATTGCCTACAGACCTCTGAGATGTCTGCGCTCCTCCAATTCTGGCCTCTTGAACATCTCTGATTTTAATCGCTCCACCATTGGAGGCCGTGCCTTCAGCTGCCTGGGCCCTAAGCTCTGGAATTCACTCCCCAAACCTCTCTGCCGCCTTACTCTCTACTCCTTTAAGATGCTCCTTAAAACCTACCTCCCTGCCCTAATATCTCTTTATGTGTCTGATTACGATCCTATGAACAACCTGGGGACACTTTACCATGTAAAAGGCGCTGTATAAATACAAGTTGTTGTTGTAGTTGCAGTAATGCCCACATTCTGAGAATGAACAGCCAGTTATATTAAACCCACACACCCATTAGAACAGACCTCCCACAAATTCCAAAAGCAGAAAAGGTAACTAACCCCTGGGCATACTTAACAAACAACAAATGTTCCTAAAACCTCATATTTAAATGCTATATTATACATTAATCTAGAAGAAGCCCGTCTGTGTTTTTATATCCTTACCTGGTACGTGCAGTTTGAGCACTTTAAACCGGTAATTTAAAATCATTTTAAAGTAGAGTCAATTAAGTGTGAGAGTAATCTATTGTGTTCGGTTAGCAGTTGCAATGAACTGTCTTTAGACTTTGGATCAAAATACCATCATTTAGCATTCAGCCCCTCAATTAAATCTATAAATTCAAACATGACATTCTTTAGGCATCTGTGTGTGTGTGTGTGTGTGTGTGCCTGTGTGTGTGTGTGTGCCTGTGTGTGTGTGTGTGTGTGTGTGTGTCTGTGTGTGTGTGTGTGTGTGTGTGTGTGCCTGTGCGTGTGTGTGTGTGTCTGTGTGTCTGTGTGTGTGTGTGTGTGTGTGTGCCTGTGCCTGTGTGTCTGTGTGTGTGTGTGTGCCTGTGCCTGTGTGTGTGTGTGTGTGTGTGTGTATGTGCCTGTGCCTATGCGTGTGTGTGTGTGTGTGTGTGTGTGTGTGTGCCTGTGTGTGTGTGTGTGCCTGTGTGTGCGTGTGTGTGTGTGCCTGTGTGTGTGTGTGTGTGTGTGTGCTGAGAAGCATTGGATTTTACAGCACAGAAGGCAGCCATTTGGCCCACTGAACCTATACTAGCTCTCTGAAAGAGTTATCCACTTAGTCCCAGTCTCCTGCCCTTTCCCCATTCTGCCCATCCCACCAACACCAACTCTCTGGGAGAAAGAAAGACTTACATTTCTATCGCGCCTTTCACGGTCTCAGGCCGTCCCAAAGTGCTTCACAGCCAATGAGTAACTTTTGAAGTGAAGTCACTGTTGTAATGTAGGAAACACGTTGCCAATTTGTGCACAGCAAGGTCCCACAAACAGCAATGTGATAATGACCAGGTAATCTGTTTTTAGTGACGTTGATTGAGGAATAAATATTAGCCAGGACACTGGGGAGAACTCCCCATGCTGGTCCTCGATGCCATGGGATCTTTTACATCCACCTGAGATAGCAGATGGATCCTCGGTTTAATGTCTCATCCGAAAGACGGCACCTCTGACAGTGCAGCGCTCCCTCAGTACTATTGGGAGCCTATTATCAACAAGGGCAGACATCGATGACGAGATTCAACACTGCCTCCAGTGCATCAACACAGCCTTCGGCCGCCTGAGGAAAAGAGTGTTCGAAGATCAGGCCCTCAAACCTGTCACCAAGCTCATGGTCTACAGGTCTGTAGTGATACCCGCCCTCCTATATGGCTCAGAGACGTGGACCATATACATCATCATCATCATCATAGGCGGTCCCTCGGAATCAAAGAAGACTTGCTTCGACTCCTGCAGTGAGTTCTTTGGTGGCTGAACAGTCCAATACGAGAGCCACAGACTCTGTCACAGGTGGGACAGACAGTCTTTGAGGGAAGGGGAGGGTGGGACTTGTTTGCTGCACGCTCCTTCTGCTGCCTGAGCTTGATCTCTGCATGCTCTCGGCGATGAGACTCGAGGTGCTCAGCACCCTCCCGGATGCACTTTCTACACTTAGGGCGGTCTTTGGCCAGGGACTCCCAGGTGTCAATGGTGATGTCGCACTTTATCAGGGAGGCTTTGAGGGTGTCCTTGTAACATTTGGTGGCAAAAACAGGAAGACAGAATATTATCTGAATGGTGACAGATTATGAAAAGGGGAGATGCAATGAGACCTGGGTGTCATGGTACATCAGTCCTTGAAGGTTGGCATGCAGGTACAGCAGGCGGTGAAGAAGGCATATGGCATGTTAGCCTTCATAGCTAGAGCATTTGAGTATAGGAGCAGGGAGGTCTTCCTGCATTTGTACAGAGCTTTTGTGAGGCCACACCTAGAATATTGTGTTCAGTTTTGGTCTCCTAATCTGAGGAAGGACTTTCTTGCTATTGAGGGAGTACAGCGAAGGTTCACCAGACTGATTCCCGGGATGTGGCCTGCCCAGCGAAGCTGATCGAGTGTGGTCAGCGCTTCAATGCTGGGGATGTTAGCCTGGACGAGGATACTGATGTTGGTGTGCCTGTGAGGCATGGACGATGTACCATGTACAGTAGACATCTCAAATCGCTGGAGAAATACCACTAACGATGTCTCCGCAAGATCCTGCAAATCCTCTGGGAGGACAGACGCACCAACGTTAGCGTCCTCGATCAGGCCAACATCCCCAGCATCGAAGCACTGATCACACTCCGTTGGGCGGGCCACATTGTTCACATGCCTGACACAAGACTCCTAAAGCAAACGCTCCACTCGGAACTCCTACATGGCAAGCGAGCCCCAGGTGGGCAGCAAGATGGGCAGAGGAAACGTTTCAAGGACACCCTCAAAGCCTCTTTGATAAAATGTAAATTCCCCACCGACACTTGGGAGTGCCTGGCCAAAGACCGTCCTAAGGAGGGTGCTGAGCACCTCGAGCCTCGTCGCCGAGAGCATGCAGAAAGCAAGTGCAGACAGCGGAAGGAGCGTGCGGCAAACCAGACTCCCCACCCACCCTTTCCCTCAACGACTGTCTGTTCCACCTGTGACAGAGACTGTACTTCCCGTATTGGACTGTTCAGTCACCTAAGAACTCACTTTTAGAGTGGAAGCAAGTCTTTCTTGATTTCGAGGGACTGCCTCTGATGATAGATTTAGATGCGCAAGTCCCTGGAATGGGACTTAAACTCACAACCTTCTGGCTCAGAGGGAAGAGTGCTACCCACTGAGCCATGTAGGCCTGGAATTTCCCTAGTGGGCATCACTCGATATATTAATCAATATTTATCCCTCATTACAAAAAAAAACAGATTATCTGGTCATTATCACAGTGCTGTCTGTGGGAGCTTGCTGTGCACAAATTGGCTGCCGAATTTCTCACATTACAACAGCGAGTACACTCCAAAAGTACTTCACTGTAAAGTGCTTTGAGATGACCGGTGGTCGTGAAAGGCGCTATATAAATGCAAGTCTTTCTTTTTTCTTTCCCTCATCAAATGAAATAGTTTTTCTGTATCTACCCTATCGAATCCTTTTAACATTTTAATCATGTCCTTGCTATTTATTTGAGCTGTTTCAAGATGCAAAGGTCACTGTCTATATTTAAATTCCCAAACCTTCGCACATTCACTGTGCTTGTTGAACAGCTAAACAATCTGGGCAAAGCTTCACAGAAATTGTGATTAGACTGTGTTAACCTTTGGAAAAGAAAAGGAATGTTTCAGGGAGTACTTGTTCACTGAAATCAGAAACAAAGCAATCCTTTATTCGAGTAATAATGTGAACTTGGAGCTGGTGTATAGTTTTGTACATTACAACATTTGTCTTTCAGACGTTAAACCGAGGCCCCGTCTGTCCTCTCAGGTGGACTTAAAAAATCCCACAGCACTATTTTTTCGAAGCTGCAGGGGAGTTCCCCTTGGTTTCCTGGCTAATATTCATCCCTCAACCAACATCACTAAAAAACAGGATGGGGCTAGATTTTTGGCGTTTGAGATTTTTGACAGCGGGGCAGTACTGATACCACCTGGAAAACATTTATGCCATCGTCTGCAAAATTCAGCAAAATATGAGGCTCTGTGATTGAGGGCCCAAAATCACAAGGGAGTTACACAAGGAAGTGTTTGCACCCCAGCCGAAAATCATGGCATTAAAAAAGTTTTGTTGATGTAAAGAACTTCATTGTTGCTCAGTGCCCTGCAACATAACCTTGTCTATTGTCTGGGTTTCTTCTGGTGAGGGGAGTGTGCGTTACTTTCTTGCAGTGAAATGTCTGTTTGACCCTTATCCATTGGTGTCTTGTGCATCATTCCAACGTTGACCGGAGATGTGCCTTTATGGGGGCA
The DNA here is from genome assembly GCF_044704955.1 of Pristiophorus japonicus. Classification (NCBI taxonomy): domain Eukaryota; kingdom Metazoa; phylum Chordata; class Chondrichthyes; family Pristiophoridae; genus Pristiophorus; species Pristiophorus japonicus. The sequence goes on from NC_091983.1 coordinate 13,609,164, forward strand.
CATAGCGTGTCCAGTATTAGCCCCATCCCTCAGTTTCCTCCGTGTACGAGAACCGGTCCATTATGAGCTGGCGACATGCGACTCTTGGTCAGGCAGCATCTCCACGCTGCCTCCCCCGTGGGTGGGGTGGGCTATCCAATGGGGGCCTCGCCAGGCTCCTCTTCATCCTCCTCCTCCTCCTGAGGTGGGCCTGCAATCCCCACTGGCAACGCCTGACCCCCTCATGATGGCCAAGCTGTGCAACATGCAGTGCACCACAGTGAATTCGGAAACCTGTTGATGGGAGTATTGGGCTGCCTGTAGGAGATGGCATATCTCTGTCAGCACTTCCCTTCTCACACACTGCTGCTCAGAGAGCTGGAGGTATGAGCGTTGGTGCCTGTAAACCCGTGGGGGGTAAGCCCTCCTCCCCAGACATCTGTGGCCTCTCCTGATCCTGGGCCAACATGGCCAAGAGCCCTTCTTCTAGCTTGACGTCGCTTGGCAATAGCATGGAGCATGATACGCTGGCAAACTAGTAATGGCCTCCATTAAATTATCTCACTGAGGATGTAAGGACACTGGAATGGCAGATAAAACTGCCGCTTTCAAGTTGGAGCTTGACGCAGTGTGCTGTGCCCAACCGTTGCAGACAATGTGACCTGCGATGTAGGACCCTCCTCCCTCCATTTAAATACGCTGCCAATACCACCTGCTGCACCCTGGGAACGCCTGGTTTTTAGACGTTTCCTGGGGTGGGTGTATAATGGGGCGTTAGGGCCGAATTTTGCATCCGGGGCACTAGCGGAGCGTTGCACAACGATTGATGTCACAATCTCCGTGAAACTACAGGGCGGGGCGGTAAGATTTTGCGTCGCCACAAACCATGAGCCGAATTTGCCAAATGGGCGGTAAAGGCTGGATGCCCGCCGTTATGCCTAGAACCACCCTTTACTGCCCCTCCGGAGTGTTAACACAGGTGCCAAAAATCCAGCCCAAATTTATGTGGCCTTCATTATTTATTTCCTTCAAAAGTGATTGATTGTCTGTGCAGACATTGTAAGAACATCCTAAAGGGGCTATTATAGATGCACATGCATTCTAGCATCGCTGGGATGTTTTAGTCCTTATCCTTGTACATGAGGAGCTCTTTTGGCCCCTCAAGCCTGTGCCAGCTCTCTGAAAGAACTCTCATTCCCCTACCCTTTCCCTGTAATTCCCTTTGTAATTATCTATTTTTCAAACATTCATCCATTTCCTTTTTAAAAGTCTATTCTAGGATTCTGCCTCCAGTGCACATTCCAGACAATCTTCTGCATCATTTCTCCTAACCTACCCCTTGTTCTTTCAGGGCTGATCTTAAATCCTGGCCAATAATTATCCCTCACCCTCAATCACTAAAACAGATTACCTGGTCATTTATGTCATTGCTGTGCGCAAATTGGCTGTCGCGTTTCCTATGTTACAACACAGTGATAACACTTTAAAGCTGTTTCATTGGCTGTAAAGCACTTTGGGACGTCCAGAGGTTGTGAAAGGCACTATAGACCTACAACTAAAGACGCAAGTCCTTCTTTTTTACTTCTCATTACCGATTCACTAATCAGCAGAAATAGCTTTTTTCCAAATTTACTTTATCAAGACCCCTCGTCATTTTAACACCTCCACCAGATCGCCTCTTTACCTTCTCCGTTCCAATGAAAGTCTCTCCAACTTCTCCTCATAACTAAAACCTCCCTACCCCGTTATCATCTTAGTGAATCGTTTCTGTTATATATGCAGACTATAGATATACTCTCTGTGTAGTTGTATAAGATGGAGACTTGTTACCTGATGGACTATCGATAAGGTTTACATTGTGTATATACTAGGCTGACACCACTAGCGGGTGCAACTGGTGGAGTCTGGGGTTTCCTGCCCCTGTGGCAGAGGTTGTCCACCAGAGGGCACTGCGGTGGGAGAGCTGCGGGTCACCTTCATAGATGTGCGGGGCCCAATATAAAAGGCTGCCCACCATGCTTGTGATTCACTCTGATGTAGTAGTGAGGTTGGGGACAGCATCAAACAAGAAATAAGGGATGTGTGCAATAAAGGTACAGCAGTTATCATGGGCGACTTTAATCTACATATTGATTGGGCTAACCAAACTGGTAGCAATGCGATAGAGGAGGATTTCCTGGAGTGTATTAAGGATGGTTTTCTAGACCAATGTGTCGAGGAACCAACTAGAGAGCTGGCCATCCTAGACTGGATGATGTGTAATGAGAAGGGACTAATTAGCAATCTTGTTGTGTGAGGCGCCTTGGGGAAGAGTGACCATAATATGGTAGAATTTTTTATTAAGATGGAGAGTGACACAGTTAATTCGGAAACTAGGGTTCTGAACTGAAGGAAAGGTAACTTTGATGGTATGAGGTGTGAATTGGCTAGAATAGACTGGCAAAAGATACTTAAAGGGTTGGCGGTGGATAAGCAATGGCAAACATTGAAAGATCACATGGATGAACTTCAGCAATTGTACATCCCTGTCTGGAGTAAAAATAAAACAGGAAAGTGGCTCAACCATGGCTAACAAGGGAAATTAAGGATAGTATTAAAACCAAGGAAGAGGCATTTAAATTGGCTAGAAAAAGCAACAAACCTGAGGACTGGGAGAAACTTAGAATTCAACAGAGAAGGACTAAGGGTTTAATTAAGAGAGGGAAAATAGAGTACGAGAGGAAGCTTGCAGGGAACATAAAAACTGACTGCAAAAGTTTCTATAAATATGTGAAGAGAAAAAGATTAGTGAAGGCAAACGTAGGTCCCTTGCAGTCGGATTCAGGTGAATTTATAATGGGAACAAAGAAATAGCAGACCAATTGAACAAATACTTTGGTTCTGTCTTCACGAGGAAAGACACAAATAACCTTCCGGATGTACTAGGGGACAGTGGGTCTAGTAAGAAGGAGGAACTGAAGGGTATCCTTATTAGGCGGGAAATTGTGTTAGGGAAATTGATGGGATTGAAGGCCGATAAGTCCCCGGGGCCTGATAGTCTGCATCCCAGAGTACTTCAGGAAGTGGCCCTAGAAATAGTGGATGCATTGGTGATCATTTTCCAACAGTCTATCGACTCTGGATCAGTTCCTATGGAATGGAGGGTAGCTAATGTAACACCACTTTTTAAAAAAGGGGGGAGAGAGAAAATGGGTAATTATAGACCGATTAGCCTGACATCAGTAGTGGGGAAAATGTTGGAATCAATCATTAAGGATGAAATAGCAGCGCATTTGGAAGCAGTGACAGGATCGGTCCAAGTCAGCATGGATTTATGAAAGGGAAATCATGCTTGACGAATCTTCTGGAATTTTTTGAGGATGTAACTAGCAGAGTGGACAAGGGAGAACCAGTGGATGTGGTGTATTTGGACTTTCAAAAGGCTTTTGACAAGGTCCCGCACAAGAGATTGGTGTGGAAAATCAAAGCACATGGTATTGGGTGTAATGTACTGACGTGGATAGAGAGCTGGTTGGCAGATAGGAAGCAGAGAGTCGGGATAAACGAGTCCTTTTCAGAATGGCAGGCAGTGACTAGTGGAGTGCCGCAGGGCTCAGTGCTGGGACCCCAGCTCTTTACAATATACATTAACAATTTAGATGAAGGAATTGAGTGTAATATCTCCAAGTTTACGGATGACACTAAACTGGGTGGCAGTGTGCTGTGAGGAGGACGCTAAGAGGCTGCAGGGTGACTTGGACAGATTAGGTGAGTGGGCAAATGCATGGCAGATGCAGTATAATGTGGATAAATTTGAGGTTATCCATTTTGGGGGCAAAAACACGAATGCAGAATATTTTCTGAATTGTGGCATATTAGGAAAAGGGGAGGTGCATCGAGACCTGGGTGTCATGGTTCATCAGTCATTAAAAGTTGGCATGCAGGTACAGCAGGCGGTGAAGAAGGCAAATGGTATGTTGGCCTTGATAGCTATGAGATTTGAGTATAGGAGCAGGGAGGTCTTACTGCAGTTGTACAGGGCCTTAGTGAGGCCTCACCTGGAATATTGTGCTCAGTTTTGGTCTCCTCATCTGAGGAAGGACGTTCTTGCTATTAAGGGAGTGCAGCGAAGGTTCACCAGATTGATTCCAGGGATGGCTGGACTGTCATATGAGGAGAGACTGGATCAACTGGGCCTTTATTCAGTGGAGTTTAGAAGGATGAGAGGGGATCTCATAGAAACGTATAAGATTCTGGCGGGACTGGACAGGTTAGATGCGGGAAGAATGTTGGGGAAGTCCAGAACCAGGGGACATAGGATAAGGGGTAGGCCATTTAGGACTGAGATGAGGAGAACCTTCTTCACTCAGAGAGTTGTTAGCCTGTGAAATTCCCTGCTGCAGAGAGTTGTTGATGCCAGTTCATTGGATATATTCAAGAGGGAGTTAGATATGGCCCTTACAGCTAAAGGGATCAAGGGGTATGGAGAGAAAGCAGGAAAGGGGTACTGAGGGAGTGATCAGCCATGATCTTATTGTTTGGTGGTGCAGGTTCTAAGGGCCGAATGGCCTACTCCTGCACCTATTTCCTTTGTTTCTATGTTTCTATAAAGGACCAAGGTCATTACAGTTTGAGTACAACACATTGCCTCCTGGAGTCATTCATAGGTACATCTCAGACATAACAGTTTCTGTGTCCTGGATACCCTTCCCAAAGTAAGGTGCCCAAACACTGGAGGCAATAATCTAATGTCACAGTGCAGAGAACATTGGAAAGATCACTCAGCGTTCCAAGGGTTACTTTTGCATAAAATTCATAAACATCAGCGATCCAGATACAAACAGGACCTTTTATTCTGCAGTTCTGACTTTATTTTTGTGGCAATCAAGTCATCTAAGGCATGCATTCCACACAAACACACAAAGGAAAAGGAGAAAGGCCAGAGAGGGTTGCAGTAAGTGAGGAGGCATTAAAGGTCATGGGAAAACACAACTTGTGCTGCAAAAAGCATAAAACAATTTTACATTTATATGCCAACTGTCATGTATTTCACACCACTGTATATAACTGTATCTTACCATGCTATACATGACTGTAACTAGATATGACCTGTAACCACAAGTATTATTTACCACCAGGGGTGCACTTGCATGCTTGGTCCACACAGGTATATAAAGGCAGGTCTCAGGCAAGTGCGGCATTCGAGAGCTGTGAAATAAAGGTGCAGGTCCAGAGTGACCTTGACTTCAGCATGTGCTTCATGTAAGTCTGTACTGCAGGGTCAGGACTTTACAGTGGCGATGAGCTACAGGATCACAGAATCCACAGAATGGCTACCAACGGCTCAGATGAGAAATACAATGCTGGAGACAATTGGGAGGACTTTATAGAAAGGCTCCAGCAAAGCTTTGCAACCAAAGACTGGTTGGGCAACGAGAAGAGCCCATCTCCTGACCAGCTGTGGCTCGAAAACACGCCTTAATGAAGGATCTGCTGGCACCCGAGAAACCAGCAAGCAAGTCGTTTGAGGAGTTGAGCACACTGGTGAGAGACCACCTGAAGCCAGTGAGCAGCCTACACATGGCCAGACACAGGTTCTACAACTACAGACGCTGTGTGGGCCAAAGCATACCCGACTTTGTGGCGGAACTTCGGAGGCTGGCTAGTTTATGTGAGTTCTCCGATGAACTAAGGAGAGAAGTACTGAGAGACTTTTTTATTGAAGGAATAGGCCACGCAGGCATATTCCGAAAGCTTATAGAGACCAAGAACTTGACCCTAGAGGCAGCAGCACTGGTCGCACAGACATTCTTGGCAGGAGGAGAAGAAACGAGGTTGATCTACACTGCGGGTACGACAACTACCGAAACATCGGAACAAGGGGTTCACAGCATGAAACAAGCCGCTACCCCCACACACAGACAAAGGCAGGAGAGCAGGCCTTCAACAGCAGGCAGTGGTGCCAGAAGCCAGCAAGGGCCACGTGAACGGCCATTCACACCTCATCAACCCACAATGCGAGCAATCAACTACAAACTGAGAGAAGCTCAAAAGAGATCAGCCAGACGCAGCTCATCCTTCGGAAACAATGGAAGCGGTCTGTGCTGGAGATGTGGGGGAAGGCACTCAACAAGGGGGCTGTCGATTTCAGCATGCTGTTTGCAGAAACTGCAACTATACAGGGCATCTGGCTCGCATGTGCAGAAAAACAGCAGCTCGGCTGGTATACAAATCGGAAGGGTCGGAAAGCGGACCAGAAGATGGTGTGGACAGTACCCGGGACACCGAGGTACAGCGGGTCAACACGATCAATGTCCACTGTTCTTACAACAAGACGCCTCCAATAATGACAAGGGTCCTACTCAATGGGATACCCGTCAACATGGAACTGGACACGGGAGCTAGTCAATCTCTCATGAGCGTCCAACAATTTGAACAGCTGTGGCCACACAAAAGCAACAGACCAAAACTCACAAGGATCGACACCAAATTAAGGACCTATACCGAAGAAATCATCCCAGTCCTTGGCAGCACCATGCTCTCAGTCACACACAAAGGGACGGTGTCCCCAGAGATCTCCCAGCATTGTTGGGGAGAAGCTGGCTGGCAAAACTAAATTGGAAATGGGATGATGTTCACGCCATGTCGTCAGAGGAACAGACCTCCTGCTCAACAGTTCTAAGTTGATTTGAACATCTCTTTCAGCCAGGTGTGGGCACCTTCAAAGGGGCCAAAGTCAAAATCTACATCACACAGGATGCCAGACCGGTCCATCACAAGGCTAGAGCTGTGCCTTATGTGCTGAGGGAAAAGATTGAACACGAACTGGACCGGCTTCTGCGGGAAGGCATTATCTCACCTGTGGAATTTAGCGACTGGGCAAGTCCCATCGTCCCCGTCATGAAGCCTGATGGATCCGTACGAATCTGTGGGGATTACAAATCTACCATAAACAGAGTCTCCCTACAGGACCAATACCCGCTGCCCAGAGCGGAGGACCTATTTGCCACATTGGCTGGAGGTAAACTTTTCTCGAAACTAGATCTCACATCTGCGTATATGACACAAGAACTGACCGAAGAGCCTAAGGTACTCACCACCAGCAACACACATCGAGGCCTTTTTATGTACAATCGATGCCCATTCGGCATCAGGTCGGCAGCTGCTATATTCCAGCGCAACATGGAGAGTCTGCTCAAGTTCATCCCGGGGACGGTTGTGTTTCAAGATGACATACTCATCACGGGCAGGGACACCGACTCTCATCTCCGCAATTTAGAGGAAGTACTAAGTTGATTGGATCGGGTAGGCCTAAGAGTTAAGAAATCCAAGTGTCTGTTTCTCGCGCCCGAGGTTGAATTTTTGGGCAGAAAGATTGCCGCTGATGCAATCCGCCCAACAGAGTCCAAAACAGAAGCAATTCGCCTGGCACCCAGACCCCGGAATGTCTCAGAACTGCGCGCCTTTCTTGGGCTACTCAATTACTTTGGGAACTTTATGCAGAACTTGAGCACACTGCTGGAGCTTCTCCACGTGCTACTCAGAAAGGGGTGCACTTGGTTTTGGGGGGACTCCCAAGAACGCGCCTTCAATAAGGCACGCAACCGCCTATGTTCCAACAGTGTTTTAGCCTTTTTTGACCCAGGTAAAAAGCTAGTTCTTACATGTGCTGCGTCAGCGTACAGGGTCTGGTGCGTTTCACAGCATGTCAATGATGCGGGTAAATTACAACCCATTGCTTATGCCTCCAGGTCACTTTCGCGGGCGGAGCGCGGGTACGGTATGGTTGAGAAGGAGGCGCTCGCGTGCGTGTACGGTGTCAAAAAGATGCTCCAATACCTTTTCGGGGCCAAGTTCGCATTAGAAACCAACCACGTCCCTGCTATCCAAGCGCAAGGCAATAAACGCCAATGCCTCGGCGCGCATTCAGCGGTGGGCACTCATGCTGGCGTCTTACGACTACACAATGAGGCACAGACCAGACACAGACAACTGTGCCGACGCGCTTAGCAGGCTACCCCTGGCGACCACAGAAGGGTCCGACAAACAGGACTGTGAGATGGTCATGGCAATCAATGCCTTTGAGTCCACAGGTTCGCCCATGACGGCTCGCCAAATCAGAGCCTGGACGACCAGCGACCCCACGTTATCCTTAATCAAAAGATGTGTTTTAACTGGTGACTGGGCTGAGGCTCGCGATGCCTGCCCCGAGGAGATCAAACCTTTCCATTGGCGCATGCATGAACTATCACTACAGGCAGACTGCCTGATGTGGGGCAGCCGAGTAGTTATGGCCTTGCGAGGCAGAGAGGCATTTGTCCGGGAGCTCCACCGCGAGCACCTGGGGATCGTTCTTATGAAGGCCATAGCCAGATCCCACGTCTGGTGGCCTGGCATTGACGCGGACTTGGAGCTCTGTGTCCGACGGTGCACCATTTGTGTCCAACTCAGTAATGTCCCCAGGGAGGCCCCTCTAAGTCCCTGGCCCTGGCCCACCAAACCGTGGTCGCGGGTGCACGTAGACTATGCGGGCCCATTCATGGTCAAAATGTTCCTCGTAGTCGTCGATGCATTTTCAAAGTGGATCGAGTGCACCATTTTAAACTCGAGCACCACCTCCGCCACTGTGGAGAGCCTTAGAACCATGTTTGCAACGCACGGAATTCCTGACACATTGGTCAGTGATAATGGTCCGTGCTTCACCAGCGCAGAATTTCAAGATTTTATAGTTGACCACGGCATAAATCACGTTAAGACGGCACCGTTCAAGCCGGCCTCCAACGGCCAGGCGGAGTGAGCAGTGCAAATCGTTAAACAAGGCATGCTAAAAATCCAAGGTCCCACGCTGCAGAGCCACCTGTCGCGACTGCTGCTGGCATACAGATCTCGTCCGCATTCATTGACTGGGGTTCCCCCGGCGCAATCATTGATGAAACGGACCTTAAAGACTAGGCTCTCGTCAATCCTCCCAGACATGCATGAAATTGTTGAGGCATAGCGCCGGAAGCTAACTGAGTACCATGACCGAAATTCGAGGGGGAGGTGGAATGAGATAGGGGACAAAGTGTTTGTGCTAAACTATGGCAGGGGTCCTAAATGGCTTGCAGGGACAGCAACAGGCAAGGAAGGAAACAGGCTACTGGTTGTACAAATGGACAATGGCCAAACCTGCCGGAGGCATGTAGACCAAGTAAAAAGTAGATTCACCAACAACACTGCAGAACCAGAGGCAGACTACAATGTGGAACTCACACCACACCTGGTGGACAGACAGAGGGAACAACCTGAGGAAAGGGCAGTCTCAACAGACAGCCCAGGCGAGATACCAGCAATCATACTGAACGAAACAGACAGCCCAGGCGAGATATCAGCAATCACACCGAAAGAAAAACAGGCACCAAGGCAAACAACTGAACCACAACTAAGATGCTCCACGTGAGAGCGTAGACCACCTGAGAGACTGAACCTATAAAGAAAATAAGACCTTGGGGGAGGGTGATGTCATGTATCTCACACTACTGTATATAACTGTATCTTACCATGCTATACATGACTGTAACTAGATATGACCTGTAACCACAAGCATACTTTACCACCAGGGGTGCACTTGCAGGAGACACTGCTTACCTGTTCCACACAGGTATATAAAGGCAGGTCTCGGGCAAGTGCGGCACTCGAGAGCTGTGAAATAAAGGTGCAGGTCCAGAGTGACCTTGACTTCAGCATGTGCCTCGTGTAAGTCTGTAGTGCAGGGTCAGGACTTTACACCAACAAACTCCGATTAGAATGCGCTGCACAATATCCAACAGGAAGCTCTTGCTCCTTGGCTGATTCACAGGACAGACTGGTGAGTCTGCAAGGACGGATGCTTCTAATCTCAATTTGGATTGTGCCATTTGGCAATTACTAACTTGAAAACCAATTGAAAGAAAGAACTTACATTTCTAAGCCAATGAAGTACCTTTTTGAAGTGTAGTCACTGTTGTAATGTGGGAAACGCAGCAGCCAATCTGTGCACAGCAAGCTCCCACAGACAGCATTGTGATAATGACCAGATAATCTATTTTTAGTGATGTTGGTTGGGATTTGAATATTGGCCAGGGGAGAACTGCTCCAAGTCATGGCTCAGAATGGACCGAGGCATCACGGTCTGAAGGTTCCACCACATCCGTTATTACCATACGCTCGTGATCTTTTACAGGCGTACATCAAATTATACACCCGAATGAAACACCGCCCACAAAACTGACCCCTCCTACAATACTGACCCCACCCACAAAACTGACCCCGCCCACAATACTGGCCCCAGTTCCGCTCACAATACTGACTCTTCCCACAAAACTGACCCCGCCCACAAAACTGACCCCGCCCACAATACTGACCCCAGTTCCGCTCACAATACTGACTCTTCCCACAAAACTGACCCCTCCTACAATACTGACCCCACCCACAAAACTGACCCCGCCCACAATACTGGCCCCAGTTCCGCTCACAATACTGACTCTTCCCACAAAACTGACCCCGCCCACAAAACTGACCCCGCCCACAAAACTGACCCCACCCACAATACTGACCCCGCCTACAATACTGGCCCCAGTTTCACCCACAATGCTGAGCCCACCCACAAAACTGACCCCGCCCACAAAACTGACCCGCCCACAATACTGACCCCGCCTACAATACTGGCCCCAGTTTCACCCACAATGCTGAGCCCACCCACAATACTGACCCCGCCCACAAAACTGATCCTGCCCACAAAACCGACTCCACCCACAATACTGACCCCTCCCACAAAACTGACCCTGCCTACAGTACTGACCCCGCCCACAATACACATAGCATTCATAACAAAATAGATGAGTTGACGGCACAAATTGATACAAAAGGGTTAGATCTGATAGCCATTATAGGGATGTGGTTGCAAGGTGACCAGGACTGGGAATTAAATATTCAGGGGTTTTGACAATTCGGAAGGACTAACAGACAGAAAGGAAAAGGAGGTGGGGTAGCACTGTTAATAAAGGATGGGATCAGTGCATTAGTGAGAAATGATATTGGCTCAGAGGATCAAGATGTTGAATCAGTTTGGATGGAGATAAGGAATAATAAGGGGAAAAGTCGCTGGTGGACATAGTCTATAGGCCCCCTAGCAGTAGCTACACTGTTGGATGGAGTATAAATCAAGAAATAATGGAGGCTTGTAAAAAAGGAATGGCAATAATCATGGGCGATTTTAATCTTCATATTGATGGACAAAGCAAATTGGCCAAGGTAGCCTTGAGGAGGAGTTCATAGAGTGCATTCGGGATCGTTTCCTTGAACAAAATGTTGCGGATCCAACCAGCGAGCAGGCTATCTTGGATCTAGTACTGAAACAGGATTAATAAATGATCTCGTAGTAGAGGATCCTCCAGGAATAAGTGACCATAATATGGTTGAATTTCAAATTCAGTTGGAGGTTGAGAAAGTTGGATCTCAAACCAGGATCCTAAGCTTAAATAAAGGAGACTGCAAAGGTATGAAGGCAGAGTTGACTAAAGTGGACTGGGAAAATAGATTAAAGTATGGGACGGTTGATGAGCAGTGGCAGACATTTAAGGAGATATTTCATAACTCTCAACAAAAATATATCCCAATGAGAAGGAAAGACTGTAGGAGAAGGGATAACCATCTGTGACGAACTAAGGAAATAAGAGATGGTATCAAATTGAAAACTAAGGCATACAAAGTGGCCCAGACTAGTGGGAGGCCAGAGGATTGGAAAATTTTTAAAAGCCAGCAAAGAACGACTAAAAAAATGATAAAGAGAGGGAAGATAGATTATGAAAGTAAACTGGCACGGAAAATAAAAACAAATAGTAAGAGTTTCTACAGGTACATAAAAAACAGAAGAGTGGCTAAAGTAAATGTTGGTCCCCTGGAGGATGAGACTGGGGAATTAATAATGGAGAACAGGGAAATGGCAAAGACGTTGAACAAATATTTTGTATCGGGGTCTTCACGGTATAAGACACTAAAAACATCCCAATAGTGGATAATCAGGGGGCTATAGGTAGGGAGGAACTTAATACAATCACTATCACTAATGAAGTACTACTAGGTAAAATAATGGGACTAAAGGCAGACAAGTCCCCTGGACCTGATGGCTTGCATCCTAGAGTCTTAAAAGAAGTGGCTGCAGATATAGTAGATTCATTGGTTGTAATCTACCAAAATTCCCTGTAATCTGGGGCGGTCCCAGCAGATTGGAAAACCGCAAATGTAACATACCTATGTAAAAAAGGAGGCAGACAAAAAGCAGGAACAAGTTAGCCTAACATCTGTAGTTGGGAAAATGCTGGAGTCCATTATTAAGGAAACAGTAGCTGGACATTTGGAAAAGCATGATTCAATCAAGCAGAGTCAGCGTGGTTTTATGAAAGGGAAATCACGTTTGACAAATTTGCTGGAGTTCGTTGAGGATGTAGCGAGCAGGATGGATAACGGGAACCAGAGGATGTGGTGTATTTGGATTTCCAGAAGGCATTCGATAAGGTGCCACATAAGAAGTTATTGCACAAGATAAAAGCTCACGGTTGGGGTAATCTATTAGCATGGATAGAGGATTGGCTAGCTAACAGAAAACAGAGAGTTGGGATAAATGGGTCATTTTCCAGTTGGCAAACAGTGACTAGTGGGGTGCCGCAGGGATCAGTGCTGGGTCCTCAACTATTTACAATCTATATTAATGAATTGGATGAAGGGAGCGATAGAGTATAAAAGCAGAGAAGTCCTGCTACAACTCTACAGGCATTGGTGAGGCCACACCTGGAGTACTGCGTACAGTTTTGGTCTCCATATTTAAGGAAGGATATACAGGCAACTCTCGATTATCCGTACACGGATCTAACAGAGAACCCACTGCAACGGCATTTTTAAAAACTGTGATTCTGTCCCGTGTAGAGCAACATTTGTACTTATTCTGTGAACTTCAGTGAAATGTTAAATCTCAAGTAAGTACTTAAACATGTGCTTTTACAGCCAGGCATATTCTGATTTTTTTCCCTTGACTGATATTATTTTTATATTAATATTTATTGAGCTTGTGCGCTAAGCATGGACTTCCAATCAAACTCGTCAATCAAATTAACTCGGACCTGGACAATCTGTCCGCTCATACTGCGACCCACCCTCACGTTATCAGATCGAAGGCATTGCTCCCAACCCCGCTCTTTTAGGGTACTGTCCAGATCATCACGCTGGAAGCAAGTTCAGAGAGATAAAAGATTTATCCAACTCTTCCTCCCTTCCCTGCCGTCTTTCCATTTTCTGACACCTCTGCAACTCTATTCATAGGCAATCAGATCAGAAGACTGTCACTTTATATTTAAATGAATAGGTGGACAATCCCATCCTGGAGTTCACAGAAGCAGAAAAGCATTAAAGTATAAATTTTGGACCCAAACATTCTCGGCAAATACGTGCACTCGTCCTAGCGGCAAAATAGCCCGATCCCCGAGGGCTCCAGATAATCGAGAGTTGCCTGTACTTGCATTGGAGGCTGTTCAGAGAAGGTTCACTAGGTTGATTCCAGAGATAAGGGGGTTGACTTATGAAGATACTTAGAGTAGTTTGGGCCTATACTCATTGGAGTTCAGAAGAACGAGAGGTGATCTTATTGAGATTTATAAGATAATGAGGGGGCTCGACAAGTTGGATGCAGTGAGGATATTTCCACTCATAGGGGAAACTAAAAATAGGAGACATAGTCTTAGAATAAGGGACCGCCCATTTAAAACTGAGATGAGGAGAAATTTCTTCTCTCTGAGGGTTGTAAATCTGTGGAATTCTCTGCCTCAGAGAGCTGCGGAGGCTGGGTCATTGAATATATTTAAGGCAGAGAGAGACTGATTTTTGAGCGTTAAGGGAATAAAGGGTTATGGGGAACGGGCAGGGAAGTGGAGCTAAGTCCATGATCAGATCAGCCATGATCTTATTGAATGGCAGAGCAGGCTTAAGGGACCAAATGACCTACTCCTGTTCCTATTTCTTATGTCCTTATGTTCTTAATACTGACCCTAGTTCTGCCCACAAAACTGACCCCACCCACAAAACTGACCCCACCCACAATATTGACCCCACCCACAATACTGACCCTGCCTACAATAGTGACTCTGCCCACAATATTGACCCCACCCACAATGCTGACCCCACTCACAATACTGAACCCACCCACAATACTGACCCTGCCTACAATAGTGACTCTGCCCACAATACTGGCCCCACGCACAATACTGATCCCACCCACAATACTGCCCCCACCTACAATAGTGACTCTGCCCACAATACTGGCCCCATCCACAATACTGATCCCACCCACAATACTGATCCCACCCACAATACTGACCCCACCGACAATAGTGACCCTTCCCACAATACTGATCCGAGCCCCACCCACAATATTGACCCCAGTCCCGTGAGGACCCTCCAATTGGGCTTGTTTGGGGATCTCCCAACATGGTGAACGGATTTTCAGGAACAGCAGGATAGACTGTCAATATTCTGGTCTTTTAACTGCAATTTTTTGACCATTTAAAAAATAAATCTATCCCCACTCAGACCTGCTCTGTATCTTCTGTTTCTTTGAATGAATTTTTATCGCAGAGCATAAGTCACGTAAAAATCTTCCACGATTCCAGGTCCTTTAACGTGCCATGCTTGATGTGCGTGAATGACGGTTTTAAATGAGTTGAAACTTTATAAATTTAGACATAAAGAAGAAATATTCTGGTGTGAGTTTTGGAGTTTCTTGGGACCCAAAATTTGCTACCATTTAGCTCCAAATTCTTGGAGGTATCAATGTTTTTTGGAGCTAAGTTAATTTTGCAAGTTTCGCCAGAGGTATAACGCCTTAACAGGTAACGGGCCTTATCAGGTAACTCACCCATGACACCATTTTTGCCAGTTTTTATGAGTTTCGGCAATTAAGAATGTTTTCAAAAAAAGCACTGGAGACCACGGGTCTTGAAAAACCTTACCGTAACAAATCGGAGTCCGATAGAAATCGGCGTTACAGATGTCATCTTGTTTATCTCCCTTGGCCGGACACAGGAGCTTGGCGCTGGGCTTCCAAAGAAGCCCGGGGGGGGCGGTGGGGGGGGTGGAAGCCAAGCCGGGGAGAGGGGCGGCAGCAGCAGAGACCGGCCGGCCAAGGATAGGGTGGGCAGTGGGACCATTCGGCCAAGGATAGGGTGGGCAGTGGGACCATTCGCCCAAGGATAGGGTGGGCAGTGGGACCATTCGGCCAAGGATAGGGTGGGCAGTGGGACCATTCGGCCAAGGATAGGGTGGGCAGTGGGATCATTCGGCCAACGATAGGGTGGGCAGTGGGACCATTCGGCCAAGGATAGGGTGGGCAGTGGGACCATTCGGCCAGGGATAGGGTGGGCAGTGGGACCATTCGGCCAAGGATAGGGTGGGCAGTGGGACCATTCGGCCAAGGATAGGGTGGGCAGTGGGACCATTCGGCCAAGGATAGGGTGGGCAGTGGGATCATTCGGCCAAGGATAGGGTGGGCAGTGGGACCATTCGGCCAAGGATAGGGTGGGCAGTGGGACCATTCGGCCAGGGATAGGGTGGGCAGTGGGAACATTTGGCCAAGGATAGGGTGGGCAGTGGGACCCTCGGCCAAGGATAGCGGCGACAGTGGGACTATTCGGCCATGGGACCATTCAGTCAAGGATAGGGTGGGCAGTGGGACCATTCGGCCAAGGATAGGGTGGGCAGTGAGACCATTCGGCCAGGGATAGGGTGGGCAGTGGGACTATTCGGCCAGGGATAGGGTGGGCAGTGAGACCATTCGGCCAGGGATAGGGTGGGCAGTGGGACTATCTGGCCAGGGATAGGGTGGGCAGTGGGACTATTCGGCCAGGGATAGGGTGGGCAGTGGGACTATTCGGCCAGGGATAGGGTGGGCAGTGGGACTATTCGGCCAGGGATAGGGTGGGCAGTGGGACTATTCGGCCAGGGATAGGATGGGCAGTGGGACCATTCAGCCAGGGATAGGGTCGGCAGCGGGGCCATTCGGCCAGGGATAGGGGCAGCAGTGAGACCATTCAGCCAGGGATAAGGTGGGCAGTGAGACCATTCGGCCAGGGATAGGGTCGGCAGTGAGACCATTCGGCCAGGGATAAGGTGGGCAGTGAGACCATTCGGCCAGGGATAGGGGCAGCAGTGAGACATTCGGCCAGGGATAAGGTGGGCAGTGAGACCATTCGGCCAGGGATAGGGGCAGCAGTGGGACCATTTGGCCAGGGATAGGGTTGGCTGCAGCAAGAACCCTTCGGCCAGGGATAGGGGCGGCAGCACTGGGGACTTTTCGGTTCCACAAGGTCCAGTTGACGGCTGCTACTTTGCTCAAGTGTCATTAACTACGTGTGGCCTTTGACAATTAGTACTGGCAAGCTAATACATTCGGTGGGACATCGGGACAAGCCCAATGCTGGCCTTTTCCGATGCCCACACATGGGCACGTTCCAGCAGGGATCACTAGAGAATGATCTGAAGTGGAAAACTTGGCAATTTTCTCCCATGTAGCTCAAGGAAATTGAGACTAATTGTCGCACAGCTACCATGTCAACTTAGCTCAGTTGCTAGCACTCTTGCGAATGAGTCAGAAGATTGTAAATTCAATGCCAGGACAAGCACATAATCTAGCTGACAGTGCAGTGCAGTATTGAGGAGTTATTATTGGAGACGCTGTTGTAGAATAGGGGCGGCAGCAGTGGGGGTTCCTTTTGGCCGGGAATAGGGGCAGAAAATGCTGAAAATCTCAGTGGGTCGGCACGGGAACAATCAGCACGGGTTAGCTACAGAGTAAAGCTGTACAATTACACGTTACCCTGGAAACCTAAATGCCTGGGCATGCAAAGAACGGGGCTCAGTTTTTTGGCGCTATCAATTTGCTCCACCCACAGAAGCGAAGATCTTTCAGCCCGGCGCCAAATTCAGAGAGAAAAATGGCGAAACTTGCGACTTTTTTTTTGCCGCTGTTTCGCCTTCAAAAATCAGCCGTTAATCTTAAATAGCGCCCAAAAAAAAGCGCCCTGATTATTTACTATATTTCACCCATTTCCTCCCGTTTTGAATTTGGGTGTATCCTGATGAGATCGGGATGATGCTTGGGCTTAACTTGACATCGGCAAAACTGGACCCAGCTTTGGCTGCAGTTTCGAGTGGTGCCCACAAGGGAAATTTCAGGCCTATGTGGCTCAGTGGGAACCACTCTCCCCTCTGAGCCAGAAGGTTCTGGGTTTAAGTCCCACTCTAGGAAACTGAGTACATAAATCCAGCTGACACTCCAGTGTCGTACTGAGGAAGTGCTGCACTATTGTAGGTAGAAACATAGAAATATAGAAATTTACAGCGCAGAAGGAGGCCATTCCGGCTCATCATGTCCACGCTGGCCGACAAAGAGCCGCACGGCCCTCGGTCAACAGCCCTGAAGGTTACATATAAACCTATGAGCAATGAACAATGGCGGAAAGGCAAAGAGCACCCAGCCCAACCAGTCCGCCCCACACAACTGCGACACCCCTTACACTGAAACATTCTACACTCCACCCCAACCGGAGCCCTGTGATCTCCTGGGAGAGGCAAAAACCATATAAAAACCCAGGCCAATTTAGGGAGAAAAAAATCTGGGAAAATTCCTCTCCGACCCATCCAGGCGATCGAAACTAGTCCAGGAGATCACCCTGGCCGTATTTGATTCCTTGTAGTACTTACCATTATATCTGCACCGGCCAACAAGAGGTTATCCAGTCTAACCCTGCAGGTTACGGCACTTTAAGTGCCCATCCAACCATCTCTTAAAAGTGGTGAGGGTTTCTGATATATATGTAAACCTGTAAATACCTTGTTTAACCACCAGAGGGCTCATCCCCTGGAATCCCAAGGGATCCCACAATCCTTTGGGAGCACCTGTACTTAAGGAGGCCTCACGGGCTGGAGAGGCACTCTGGAGACCTGTAATAAAGGACTATGGTCACACCTTACTTTGAGCTCACAGTACCTGGTCAGACTCTTTATTCAATACATAAGAACTGGCAACGAGTTACAGATGACGAACTCCACTGCAACGATGCAGAGAACAGTGGGCATCCTGGAGAAATTTTCAGAGGGAGATGATGGGGCAACTTTTGTGGAGCGACTCGATCAATATTTTGTGGCCAACGAGCTGGAAGGAGAAGCAAACACTGCCAAACGAAAGGCGATCCTCCTCACCATTTGCGGGGCACCAACGTATGGCCTCATGAAAAATCTGCTTGGCCCAGCAAAACCCACAGAGAAGTCGTACAATGAGATGTGCAGACTGGACCGGGAGCATCTAAACCCGAAGGAAAGCGCTCTGATGGCGAGGTATCGGTTCTACACGTACAAGAGGTCTGAAGGCCAGGAATTAGCTAGCTATGTCGCCGAGCTAAGGCGTCTTGCAGGACATTGCGAATTTGAAGGACACTTGGAGCACATGATCAGGGACTCAAATAGGGCCATATTACAGCAAAATTCTAAAGGGGCATAGTGTGTTAAAAAGACAAGCCTGAAGGGTCTGTGCCTCAATGCGAGGAGTATTCGTAATAAGGTGGACGAATTAACTGCACAGGCATCAAATAATGAATATGATATAATTGGCATCACGGAGACATGGCTCCAGGGTGACCAAGGCTGGAAACTCAACATCCAGGGGTATTCAATATTCAACATTCAGGAAGGATAGACAGAAAGGAAAAGGAGGTGGGTAGCATTGCTGGCTAAAGAGGAAATTAACGCAATAGTAAGGAAGGACATTAGCTTGGATGATGTGGAATCTGTATGGGTGGAGCTGCGGAATACCAAAGGGCAGAAAACGCTAGTGGGAGTTGTGTACAGATCACCAAACAGTAGGAGTGAGGTTGGGGACAGCATCAAACAAGAAATTAGGGATGCGTGCAATAAAGGTACAGCAGTTACATTGGGTGACTTTAATCTACATATTGATTGGGCTAACCAAACTGGTAGCAATACGCTGGAGGAGGATTTCCTGGAGTGTATTAGGGATGGTTTTCTAGACCAATATGTCGAGGAACCAACTAGAAGGCTGGCCATCATAGACTGGGTGATGTGTAATGAGAAAGGACAAATTAGCAATCTTGTTGTGCGAGGCCCCTTGGGGAAAAGTGACCATAATATGTTAGAATTCTTTATTAAGATGGAGAATTGCACAGTTAATTCAGAGACTAGGGTCCTGAACTTAAGGAAAGGTAACTTCGATGGTATGAGACGTGAATTGGCTAGAATAGACTGGCAAATGATACTTAAAGGGTTGACGGTGGATAGGCAATGGCAAACATTTAAAGATCACATGGATGAACTTCAATAATTGTACATCCCTGTCTGGAGTAAAAATAAAACGGGGAAAGTGGCTCAACTGTGGCTGACAAGGGAAATTAAGGATAGTGTTAAATCCAAGGAAGAGGCATATAAATTGGCTAGAAAAAGCAGCAAACCTGAGGACTGGGAGAAATTTAGAATTCAGCAGAGGAGGACAAAGGATTTAATTAGGAGGGGGAAATAGAGTATGAGAGGAAGCTTGCCGGGAACATAAAAACTGACTGCAAAAGTTTCTATAGATATGTGAAGAGAAAAAGATTTGTGAATTTATAATGGGGAACAAAGAAATGGCAGACTATTTGAACAAATACTTTGGTTCTGTCTTCACGAAGGGGGACGATACAAATAACCTTCCGGAAATACTAGGGGACAGTGGGTCTAGTGAGAAGGAGGAACTGAAGGATATCCTTATTAGGTGGGAAATTGTGTTAGGGAAATTGATGGGATTGAAGGCCGATAAATCCCCGGGGCCTGATAGTCAGCATCCCAGAGTACTTAAGGAAGTGTCCCTAGAAATAGTAGATGCATTGGTGACCATTTTCCAACAGTCTATCGACTCTGGATCAGTTCCTATGGACTGGAGGGTAGCTAATGTAACACTACTTTTTAAAAAAGGAGGGAGAGAGAAAACGGATAATTATTGACCAGTTAGCCTGACATCAGTAGTGGGGAAAATGTTGGAATCAATTAATAAGGATGAAATAGCAGCGCATTTGGAAAGCAGTGACAGGATCGGTGCAAGTCAGCATGGATTTATGAAAGGGAAATCATGCTTGACAAATCTGGAATTTTTTGAGGATGTAATTAGTAGAGTGGACAAGGGAGAACCAGTGGATGTGGTGTATTTGGACTTTCAAAAGGATTTTGACAAGGTCCCACACAAGAGATTGGTGTGCAAAATTAAAGCACATAGTATTGGGGGTAATGTACTGACGTGGATAGAGAACTGGTTGGCAGACAGGAGGCAGAGAGTCGGGATAAACGGGTCATTTTCAGAATGACAGGCAGTGACTAGTGGGGTGCCGCAGGGCTCAGTGCTGGGACCCCAGCTATTTACAATATGTATTAATGATTTAGATGAAGGAATTGAGTGTAATATCTCCAAGTTTGCAGATGACACTAAGCTGGGTGGTGGTGTGAGCTGTGAGGAGGATGCTAAGAGGCTGCAGGGTGACTTGGACAGGTTAGGTGAGTGAGCAAATGTATGGCAGATGCAGTATAATGTGGATAAATGAGAGGTTATCCACTTTGGGGGCAAAAACACGAAGGCAGAATATTATCTGAATGGCGGCAGATTAGGAAAAGGGGAGGTGCAACGAGACCTGGGTGTCATGGTACATCAGTCATTGAAAGTTGGCATGCAGGTACAGCAGGCGGTGAAGAAGGGAAAAGGTATGTTGGCCTTCGTAGCAAGGGGATTTGAGTATAGGAGCAGGGAGGTCTTACTGCAATTGTACAGGGCCTTGGTGAGGCCTCACCTGGAATATTGTGTTCAGTTTGGTCTCCTAATCTGAGGAAGGACGTTCTTGCTATTGAGGGAGTGCAGTGAAGGTTCACCAGACTGATTCCCGGGATGGCAGGAGTGACATATGAGGAGAGACTGGATCAACTGGGCCTGTATTCACTGGAGTTTAGAAGGATGAGAGGGGATCTCATAGAAACGTATAAAATTCTGACGGGACTGGACAGGCTAGATGCAGGAAGAATGTTCCCGATGTTGGGGAAGTCCAGAACCAGGGGACACAGTCTAAGGATAAGGGGTAAGCCATTTAGGACTGAGATGAGGAGAAACTTCTTCACTCAGAGAGTTGTTAACCTGTGGAATTCCCTACTGCAGAGAATTGTTGATGCCAGTTCATTGGATATATTCAAGAGGGAGTTAGATATGGCCCTTACGGCTAAAGGGATCAAGGGGTATGGAGAGAAAGCAGGAAAGGAGTCCTGAGCTAAATGAACAGCCATGACCTTATTGAATGGTGGTGCAGGCTCGAAGGGCCGAATGGCGTACTCCTGCACCTATTTTCTATGTTTCTATGTTTCTTTGTACTTGGCATTGGCCATGAAGTAATATTTAGCAAACTTTTGACTGTAGAGACCCCAACCTTGAGTAAAGCCATAGCGATAGCCCAGGCATTCAACGCCACCAGTGACAATACCAAACAAATGTCTCAGCACACGAGTGCTGCTGCAAGTACAGTGAGCAAAGTAATGTTGATTTTGAATCGTAACATACAGGGCAGTCCTCACATGCCTGCAGCTGGACATCCGCCGATGTCTCAGAGTCCACCATCAAGGGTGATGAATGCAAGGCCATTAACACCTTGTTGGCGCTGCGGGGGTGATCATCGTTTCCATTCATGCCGCTTCAAAGGATACGTTTGCAAGGGCTGTGGAACAATGGGACATCTCCAATGTATGTGCAGGCGAGCTGCAAACCCTGCTAATCCTGCAAACCACCATGTTGCAGAGGAGGACAGATCCACGGTGGATCACGATGAACTAGAGCCTCAGACCGAGGGGGAAGAGCTATATGTGGTGCACAAATTTACCACAAAGTGTCCCCCGATAATGTTGACGGTTGAATTAAATGGACTCCTGGTGTCAATGGAGCTGGACACGGGTGCGAGCCAGTCCATAATGAGCAAAAAGACTTTCAATAAATTGTGGTGCAGCAAGGCCTCAAGGCCAGTCCTGGCTCCCATTCGGAATAAACTGAGAACGTACACAAAGGAACTGATTCCCGTAATTGGCAGTGCTACTGTAAAGGTCTCCTACGATGGAGCAGTGCACAAGCTGCCACTCTGGCCCCACGCTGCTCAGCGGGAGCTGGCTGGGGAAGATACGCTGGAACTGGGACGACATCCGAGTGCTCTCGTCCATTGATGACACCTCATGTGCCCAGGTCCTAAACAAGTTCCCCTCGCTGTTCAAACCAGGCAAAAGGAGCAAAAGTGCAGATCCACCTGATTCCGGGGGCGTGACCCATCCATCACAAATCGAGAGCGGTACCGTACATGATGAGAGAGAGGATGGAGATCGAGCTGGACCGGCTGCAACGAGAGGGCATCATTTCACTGATCGATTCAATGAGTGGCCAGTCCGATTGTTCCAGTCCTCAAGGAAGACGGCACCGTCAGAATCTGTGGTGATTACAAAGTAACTATCATTCGTTTCTCCCTGCAGGATCAAAACTCACTACCAAAGGCAGACGACCTACTTGCGATGCTGGTGGGAGGAAAGATGTTCACGAAGCTGGACTTGACCTTGGCCTACATGACGCAGGAGCTGGAGGAATCATCGAAGGGCCTCACCTGCATCAACACGCACAAAGGTCTCTTCATTTACAACAGATGCCCGTTTGGGATTCGATATTCCAGAGAAACATGGAAAGCTTACTGAAGTCGGTCCCGTGCACCATGGTCTTCCAGGACAACATTTTGGTTACAGGTCGGGACACCATCGAGCGCCTGCAGAATCTGGAGGAGGTTCTTAGTCAGCTTAATCGCGTGGGGCTCAGGTTAAAACGATCGAAGTGCGTTTTCCTGGCGCCTGAAGTGGAGTTCCTGGGGAGAAGAATCGCGGCGGACGGCATCAGGCCCACCAATTCGAAGACGGAGGCAATTGAGAACGCACTGAGACCACAGAATGTGACGGAGCTGAACTAGGACTCCTGAACTACTTTGGTAACTTCTACACTGTTAGAACCACTGCACTCTTTACTACGTAAAGGAGATGAATGGGTATGGGGTAAAAGCCAAGAAAATGCCTTTGTAAAAGCTAGAAAACTGTTATGCTCAAACAAATTGCTTGTGTTGTATGATCCATGTAAGCGTTTGGTACTAGCATGTGATGCGTCGTCATACAGTGTCGGGTGTGTATGAAGCTAATGAATCTGGGAAATTGCAACCCGTTGCTTATGCATCCAGAAGTCTGTCTAAGGCTGAGAGGGCCTACAGCATGATCGAAAAAGAAGCATTAGCGTGTGTTTATGAAGTAAAGAAAATGCATCAATATCTGTTTGGGCTCAAATTTGAATTGGAAACCAACCATAAGCCACTGATATCCCTCTTTTCTGAAAGTAAGGGGATAAATATGAATGAATCGGCCCGCATCCAGAGATGGGCGCTCACGTTGTCCGCATACAACTACGCCATCCGCCACAGGCCAGGCACAGAAAACTGTGCTGATGCTGTCAGTCGGCTACCATTGCCCACCACGGGGGTGGAGATGGCACAGCCTGCAGATTTAGTTACGGTAATGGAAGCATTCGAGAGTGAGCAATCACCTGTTACCGCCCGACAGATTAGAACCTGGATGAGCCAGGACCCCTTACTGTCCTTAGTAAAAAAACTGTGTGCTCCACGGCAGTTGGTCCAGTGTCCCGTTAGAAATACAGGAAGAAATAAAGCCGTACCAGTGGCGCAGAGATGAAATGTCTATACAGGCAGACTGCCTTCTGTGGGGTAATCGGGTAGTGGTGCCAAAAAAGGGCAGGGACACTTTCATTAGTGATCTCCACAGTACCCACCCAGGCATCGTAATGATGAGAGCGATAGCCAGATCCCACGTGTGGTGGCCCGGTATCGATGAAGACTTAGAGTCCTGATGCACAAATGTAACACATGTGCTCAGTTAAGCAATACACCCAGGGAGGCGCCACTAAGTTTATGGCGTTGGCCATCCAAACCATGGTCTAGGGTCCATGTCGACTATGCAGGCCCGTTCTTGGGAACAATGGTTGTATATGCGTACTCCAAATGGATTGAATATTAGATAATGTCAGCAAGCCCGTCCGCTGCCACCATTGAAAGCCTGCGGGCCAAGTTTGCCACGCACGGCTTGCCTGATGTCCTTGTGAGTGACAATGGGCCGTACTTCACCAGTGCCGAGTTCAAAGAGTTCATGACCCACAATGGGATTAAACATGTTACATCTGCCCCGTTTAAACCAGCGCCCAATGGTCAGGCAGAGAGAGCAGTGCAAACAATCAAGCAGAGCTTGAAGAGGGTAACTGAAGGCTCACTGCCTATCCCGAGTCCTGCTTAGTTACCGCACAATACCCTACTCGCTCACTGGGATTCCCCCCGCTGAACTGCTCGTGAAAAGGGCATTTAAGACAAGGCTCTCGTTAGTCCACCCTGATCTACATGAACAGGTAGAGAGCAGGCGGCTTCAACAGAACACATATCATGATTGCGTAAACGTGTCACGCGAAATCAAGATTAATGATCCTGTATTTGTGTTGAACTATGGACAAGGTCCCAAGTGGCTTCCCAGCACTGCCGTGGCCAAAGAGGGGAGTAGGGTGTTTCTGGTCAAACTTTCAAATGGACTCACCTACAGGAAACATTTGGACCAAACCAAACTCAGATTCACGGACTATCCAGAGCAACCCACAATAGACTCTACCTTTTTTGACCCCCCAACACACACACCAGTGGTTGACCACGAAGCAGAACCATCACCCGCAGCAGCCCAGCAGGACTCACCACGCCAGGCAGCCCAGTAGGCCAGCTGCACAGTAGCCCAGCGAGGGCCCAACAAACGACTCACCAAAACCAGCATTTGCACCGAGACGATCAACCAGGGAAAGGAAGGCCCCAGATCGACTCACCTTGTAAATAGTGTTGTTATATACCGTATATACTCGCGTATCATGCGACTTTTGAAGACCTAAATTGTAACCTAAATTTGGGGGGTCGCATGATACGCGAGATACAAAATTTGCAGGTGTGAAGTGCTGGCCAAGATTAGGCTGTTAGGCAGACCGTATCCACGCTGAATCTCGGCATGCTCCAACAATCCTCTATGTAAAGACATTTCTCTTGGTTTCTCCTCTCACTCTCCATGATGGTTGTAAATCGAATATCCCTGGTTGATATTAGTTCCTCGATACTCATGACCAAATCATTAGTTTATGTGGAAAACAAGCCAAGTTCCTGCAGCACACCACTAACTACATCCTCCCAATGCAAAAAAAAAATCCATTTGACTCCTGCTGAAATTCTTCTCTTCAGGGGGAGAGAGAGTCGCGGAGGTCGGGGGGGGAGAGAGAGTCGCGGAGGTCGGGGGGGGAGAGAGTCGGGGGGGGAGAGAGAGTCGCGGAGGTCGGGGGGGAGAGAGAGAGTCGCGGAGGTCGGGGGGGGAGAGAGTCGCGGAGGTCGGGGGGGGGAGAGAGTCGGGGGGGGAGAGAGAGTCGCGGAGGTCGGGGGGGAGAGAGAGAGTCGCGGAGGTCGGGGGGGGAGAGAGTCGCGGAGGTCGGGGGGGGGAGAGAGTCGGGGGGGGAGAGAGAGTCGCGGAGGTCGGGGGGGGAGAGAGTCGGGGAGGTCGTGGGGGAGAGAGAGGTCGCGGAGGTCGGGGGGGAGAGAGAGTCGCGGAGGTCGGGGGGAGAGAGAGTCGCGGAGGTCGGGGGGGAGAGAGAGTCGCGGAGGTCGGGGGGGGAGAGAGAGTCGCGGAGGTCGGGGGGGAGAGAGAGTCGCGGAGGTCGGGGGGGGAGAGAGTCGCGGAGGTCGGGGGGGGGAGAGAGAGTCGCGGAGGTCGGGGGGGAAGAGTCGCGGAGGTCGGGGGGGGAGAGAGAGTCGCGGAGGTCGGGGGGGAGAGAGTCGCGGAGGTCGGGGGGGAGAGAGAGTCGCGGAGGTCGGGGGGGAGAGAGTCGCGGAGGTCGGGGGGGGAGAGAGTCGCGGAGGTCGGGGGGGGAGAGAGGTCGCGGAGGTCGGGGGGGGAGAGAGTCGCGGAGGTCGGGGGGGGAGAGAGTCGCGGAGGTCGGGGGGGGAAGAGAGTCGCGGAGGTCGGGGGGGGGAGAGAGTCGCGGAGGTCGGGGGGGGAGAGAGTCGCGGAGGTCGGGGGGGAGAGAGAGTCGCGGAGGTCGGGGGGGGAGAGAGAGTCGCGGAGGTCGGGGTGGGGGGAGAGAGAGTCGCGGAGGTCGGGGGGGAGAGAGAGTCGCGGAGGTCGGGGGGGAGAGAGTCGCGGAGGTCGGGGGGGGAGAGAGTCGCGGAGGTCGGGGAGGGGAGAGAGAGTCGCGGAGGTCGGGGGGGGAGAGAGAGTCGCGGAGGTCGGGGGGGAGAGAGAGTCGCGGAGGTCGGGGGGGGGAGAGAGTCGCGGAGGTCGGGGGGGGAGAGAGAGTCGCGGAGGTCGGGGGGGGAGAGAGAGTCGCGGAGGTCGGGGGGGAGAAGAGTCGCGGAGGTCGGGGGGGAGAGAGTCGCGGAGGTCGGGGGGGGAGAGAGAGTCGCGGAGGTCGGGGGGGGAGAGAGAGTCGCGGAGGTCGGGGGGGAGAGAGAGTCGCGGAGGTCGGGGGGAGAGAGAGTCGCGGAGGTCGGGGGGGGGAGAGAGAGTCGCGGAGGTCGGGGGGAGAGAGTCGCGGAGGTCGGGGGGGGAGAGAGTCGCGGAGGTCGGGGGGGAGAGAGTCGCGGAGGTCGGGGGGGAGAGAGTCGCGGAGGTCGGGGGGGACAGAGAGTCGCGGAGGTCGGGGGGGGAGAGAGAGTCGCGGAGGTCGGGGGGGGGGAGAGAGTCTCGGAG